>NW_026061738.1:2400000-2719403 GCF_023897955.1 Schistocerca gregaria | reverse complement strand
AATGTGAAAAGTGTTCATATGTAGAAAAACCTGAGAAATCCGTCCGTTTTCGTCATTTGTTATCGAATCGACTTAAAGCCAGATCGTCACATTGGCCGCTCTTCTCTCTGAAACGGTTACATTTATCGTCTGCAAAGTTATGTCGCGTGCTGCAGTATGCGGAAACACTAAAAGCACCATAGTAGAACACAGAAGAAGCTTCTAATTTGAAGTAATAGCCAGTAAGATGTAGTACAATTCAAGTTTTAGTTGTCGATTATTCACTTTTTAGCCGGCTTTGGTGGCTATGACATGTCCTTGGACCATAAGATTTTGCATGAAAGGAGGACTAGCAGCCGCGTTGCACGGGAGAATGTGAAAAGTGTTCAATTGTAGTAAAAACCTTAGAAATCCGTTCGTTTTCGTCACTTGTTGTCGAATCGACTTAAAGCCAGATCGTCACATTGGCCGCTCTTCTGTCTGAAACGGTTACATTTATCGTCTGCAAAGCTATGTCGCGTGCTGCGGTATGCGGAGACACAAAAAGCACCATAGTAGAACACAGAAGAAGCTTCTAAGTTGAAGTAATAGCCAGTAAGAAGTAGTAAAATTCAAGTTTTAGTTATCGATTATTCACTTTTTAGCCGTCTTTGGTAGCTTGGACATGACCTAGGACCTTAAGATTTTGCATGAAAGGCGGACTAGCAGCAGCGTTGCATGGGAGAATGTGAAAAGTGTTCATATGTAGTAAAAACCTGAGAAATCCGTCCGTTTTCGTCATTTATTATCGAATTGACTTAAAGCCAGATCGTCACATTTGCCGCTTTTCGCTCTGAGACGGTTACATTTATCGTCTGCAAAGCTAAGTCGCTTGCTGCGGTATGCGGAAACACTAAAAGCACCATAGTAGAACACAGAAGAAGCTTCTAAGTTGAAGTAAAAGCCAGTAAGAAGTAGTACAATTCAAGTTTTAGTTGTCGATTGTTCACTTTTTAGCCGGCTTTGGTGGCTATGACATGACCTAGGATCATAAGATTTTGCATGAAAGGAGGACTAGCAGCCGCGTTGCACGGGAGAATGTGAAGAGTGTTCATACGTAGTAAAAACCTGACAAATCCGTCCGTTTTTGTAGTTTGTTATCGAATCGACTTAAAGCCAGATCGTCACATTGGCCGCTTTTCTCTCTGAGACGGTTACATTTATCGTCTGCAAAGCTATGTCGCGTGGTGCGGTATGCGGAAACACTAAAAGCACCATAGTAGAACACAGAAGAATCTTCTAAGTTGAAGTAATAGCCAGTAAGATGTAGTACAATTCAAGTTTTAGTTGTCGATTATTCACTTTTTAGCCGGCTTTGGTGGCTATGACATGTCCTTGGACCATAAGATTTTGCATGAAAGGAGGACTAGCAGCCGCGTTGCACGGGAGAATGTGAAAAGTGTTCAATTGTAGTAAAAACCTTAGAAATCCGTTCGTTTTCGTCACTTGTTGTCGAATCGACTTAAAGCCAGATCGTCACATTGGCCGCTCTTCTGTCTGAAACGGTTACATTTATCGTCTGCAAAGCTATGTCGCGTGCTGCGGTATGCGGAGACACAAAAAGCACCATAGTAGAACACAGAAGAAGCTTCTAAGTTGAAGTAATAGCCAGTAAGAAGTAGTACAATTCAAGTTTTAGTTGTCGATTATTCACTTTTTAGCCGACTTTGGTAGCTTTGACATTAGGTGGAACCTTAAGATTTTGCATGAAAGGATGACTAGCTGCCGCGTTGCACGCGAGAATGTGAAAAGTGTTCATATGTAGTAAAAACCTGAGAAATCCGTCCGTTTTCGTCATTTGTTATCGAATCGACTTAAAGCCAGATCGTCACATTGGCCGTTCTTCTCTCTGAAACGGTTACATTTATCGCCTCCAAAGCTATGTCGCGTGCTGCGGTATGCGGAAACACTAAAATCACCATAGTAGAACACAGAAGAAGCTTCTATGTTGAAGTAATAGCCAGTAAGAAGTAGTACAATTGAAGTTTTAGCTGTTGATTATTCACTTTTTAGCCTGCTTTGGTGGCTTGGACATGACCTATGACCTTAAGATTTTGCATGAAAGGAGGACTAGCAGCCGCGTTGCATGGGAGAATGTGAAATGTGTTCATATGTAGTAAAAACCTGAGAAATCCGTCCGTTTTCGTCATTTGTTATCGAATCGACTTAAAGCCAGATCGTCACATTGGCCGCTTTTCTCTCTGAGACGGTTACATTTATCGTCTGCAAAGCTATGTCGCGTGCTGCGGTATGCGGAAACACTTAAAGCACCATAGTAGAACACAAAGGAAGCTTCTAAGTTGAAGTAATAGCCAGTAAGAAGTAGTACAATTCAAGTTTTAGTTGTCGATTATTCACATTTTAGCCGGCTTTGGTGGCTTGGACATGACCTAGCACCTTAAGAATTTGCATGAAAGGAGGACTAGCAGCCGCGTTGCACGGGAGAATGTGAAAAGTGTTCATATGTAGTACAAACCTGATAAATCCGTCCGTTTCGTCATTTGTTATCGAATCGACTTAAAGCCAGATCGTCACATTGGCCGTTCTTCTCTCTGAAACGGTTACATTTATCGTCTGCAAAGCTATGTCGCGTGCTGCGGTATGCCGATACACTAAAAGCATCATAGTAGAACACAGAAGAAGCTTCTAATTTGAAGTAATAGCCAGTAAGAAGTAGTACAATTCAAGTTTTAGTTGTCGATTATTCACTTTTTAGCCGGCTTTGGTGTCTTCGACATTAGGTGGAACCTTAATATTTTGCATGAAAGGAGGAGTAGCAGCCGCGTTGCACGGGAGAATGTGAAAAGTGTTCATATGTAGAAAAACCTGAGAAATCCGTCCGTTTTTGTCATTTGTTATCGAATCGACTTAAAGCTAGATCGTCACATTGGCCGCTCGTCTCTCTGAAACGGTTACATTTATCGTCTGCAAAGTTATGTCGCGTGCTGCAGTATGCGGAAACACTAAAAGCACCATAGTAGAACACAGAAGAAGCTTCTAATTTGAAGTAATAGCCCGTAAGATGTAGTACAATTCAAGTTTTAGTTGTCGATTTTTCACTTTTTAGCCGGCGTTGGTGGCTATGGCATGTCCTTGGACCATAAGATTTTGCATGAAAGGAGGACTAGCAGCCGCGTTGCACGGGAGAATGTGAAAAGTGTTCATATGTAGTAAAAACCTTAGAAATCCGTTCGTTTTCGTCACTTGTTGTCGAATCGACTTAAAGCCAGATCGTCACATTGGCCGCTCTTCTGTCTGAAACGGTTACATTTATCGTCTGCAAAGCTATATCGCGTGCTGCGGTATGCGGAGACACAAAAAGCACCATAGTAGAACACAGAAGAAGCTTCTAAGTTGAAGTAATAGCCAGTAAGAAGTAGTAAAATTCAAGTTTTAGTTATCGATTATTCACTTTTTAGCCGTCTTTGGTAGCTTGGACATGACCTAGGACCTTAAGATTTTGCATGAAAGGCGGACTAGCAGCAGCGTTGCATGGGAGAATGTGAAAAGTGTTCATATGTAGTAAAAACCTGAGAAATCCGTCCGTTTTCGTCATTTATTATCGAATTGACTTAAAGCCAGATCGTCACATTTGCCGCTTTTCGCTCTGAGACGGTTACATTTATCGTCTGCAAAGCTAAGTCGCTTGCTGCGGTATGCGGAAACACTAAAAGCACCATAGTAGAACACAGAAGAAGCTTCTAATTTGAAGTAATAGCCAGTAAGAAGTAGTACAATTCAAGTTTTAGTTGTCGATTATTCACTTTTTAGCCGGCTTTGGTGGCTTTGACATTAGGTGGAACCTTAAGATTTTGCATGAAAGGAGGACTAGCTGCCGCGTTGCACGCGAGAATGTGAAAAGTGTTCATATGTAGTAAAAACCTGAGAAATCCGTCCGTTTTCGTCATTTGTTATCGAATCGACTTAAAGCCAGATCGTCACATTGGCCGTTCTTCTCTCTGAAACGGTTACATTTATCGTCTGCAAAGCTATGTCGCGTGCTGCGGTATGCCGAAACACTAAAAGCACCATAGTAGAACACAGAAGAAGCATGTAATTTGAAGTAATAGCCAGTAAGAAGTAGTACAATTCAAGTTTTAGTTGTCGATTATTCACTTTTTAGCCGGCTTTGGTGGCTTTGACATTAGGTGGAACCTTAAGATTTTGCATGAAAGGAGGACAAGCTGCCGCGTTGCACGCGAGAATGTGAAAAGTGTTCATATGTAGAAAAAACCTGAGAAATCCGTCCGCTTTCGTCATTTGTTATCGAATTGACTTAAAGCCAGATCGTCACATTGGCTGCTCTTCTCTCTAAAACGGTTACATTTATTGTCTGCAAAGCTATGTCGCGTGCTGCGGTATGCGGAAACACTAAAAGCACCATAGTAGAACACAGAAGAAGCTCCTATGTTGAAGTAATAGCCAGTAAGAAGTAGTACAATTGAAGTTTTAGTTGTCGATTATTCACTTTTTAGCCGGCTTTGGTGGCTTGGGCATGACCTAGGACCTTAAGATTTTGCATGAAAGGAGGACTAGCAGCCGCGTTGCCCGGGGAATGTGAAAAGTGTTCATATGCAGTAAAAACCTGAGAAATCCGTCCGTTTTCGTCATTCGTTATCGAATCGACTTAAAGCCAGATTGTCACATTGGCCGCTCTTCTCTCTGAAACGGTTACATTTATCGTCTGCAAAGCTATGTCGCGTGCTGCGGTATGCGGAAACACTACAAGCACCATAGTAGAACACAGAAGAAGCTTCTATGTTGAAGTAATAGCCAGTAAGAAGTAGTACAATTCAAGTTTTAGTTGTGGATTATTCACTTTTTAGCCGGCTTTGGTGGCTTTGACATTAGGTGGAACCTTAAGATTTTGCATGAAAGGAGGACAAGCTGCCGCGTTGCACGCGAGAATGTGAAAAGTGTTCATATGTAGTAAAAACCTGAGAAATCCGTCCGCTTTCGTCACTTGTTATCGAATCGACTTAAAGTCAGATCGTCACATTGGCCGCTTTTCTGTCTGAGACGGTTACATTTATCGTATGCAAAGCTATGTCGCGTGCTGCGGTATGCGGAGACACTAAAAGCACCATAGTAGAACACAGAAGAAGCTTCTAAGTTGAAGCAACAGCCAGTAAGAAGTAGTACAATTCAAGTTTTAGTTGTCGATTATTCACTTTTTAGCCTTCTTTGGTGGCTTGGGCATGACATAGGACCTTAACATTTTGCATGAAAGGAGGACTAGCAGCCGCGTTGCACGGGAGAATGTGAAAAGTGTTCATATGCAGTAATAACCTGAGAAATCCGTCCGTTTTCGTCATTTGTTATCGAATCGACTTAAAGCCAGATCGTCACATTGGCCGCTATTCTGTCTGAAACGGTTACATTTATCGTCTGCAAAGCTATGTCGCGTGCTGCGGTATGCGGAGACGCAAAAAGCACCATAGTAGAACACAGGAGAAGCTTCTAAGTTGAACTAATAGCCAGTAAGAAGTAGTAAAATTCAAGTTTTAGTTGTCGATTATTCACTTTTTAGCCGGCTTTGGTGGATTGGACATGACCTAGGACTTTAAGATGTTGCATGAAAGGATGACTAGCAGCAGCGTTGCCCGCGAGAATGTGAAAAGTGTTCATATGTAGTAAAAACCTGAGAAATCAGTCCGTTTTCGTCATTTGTTATCGAATCGACTTAAAGTCAGATCGTCACATTGGCCGCTTTTCTCTCTGAGACGGTTACATTTATCGTCTGCAAAGCTATGTCGCGTGCTGCGGTATTCGGAGACACTAAAAGCACCATATTAGAACAGAGAAGAAGCTTCGAAGTTGAAGTAATAGCCATTAAGAAGTAGTACAATTCAAGTTTTAGTCGTCTTTGGTGGTTTGGACATGACCTAGGACCTTAAGATTTTGCATGAAAGGAGGAGTAGCAGCCGCGTTGCCCGCGAGAATGTGAAAATTGTTCATATGTAGTGAAAACCTGAGAAATCCGTCCGCTTTCGTCACTTGTTATCGAATCGACTTAAAGTCAGATCGTCACATTGGCCGCTTTTCTCTCTGAGACGGTAACATTTATCGTCTGCAAAGCTATGTCGCGTGCTGCGGTATGCGGAGACTCTAAAAGCACCATAGTAGAACACAGAAGAAGCTTCTAAGTTGAAGCAATAGCCAGTAAGAAGTAGTACAATTCAAGTTTTAGTTGTCGATTATTCACTTTTTAGCCGGCTTTGGTGGCTTGCACATCACCTGGGACCTTAAGATTTTGCAGGAAAGGAGGACTTGCAGCCGCGTTGCAAGGGAGAATGTGAAAAGTGTTCATATGTAGTAAAAACCTGAGAAATCCGTCCGTTTTCGTCTTTTGTTATCGAATCGACTTAAAGCCAGATCGTCACATTGGCCGCTTTTCTCTCTGAAACGGTTACATTTATCGTCTGCAAAGCTATGTCGCGTGCTGCGGTATGCGGAAACACTAAAATCACCATAGTAGAACACAGAAGAAGCTTCCATGTTGAAGTAATAGCCAGTAAGAAGTAGTACAATTGAAGTTTTAGTTGTTGATTATTCACTTTTTAGCCTGCTTTGGTGGCTTGGACATGACCTATGACCTTAAGATTTTGCATGAAAGGAGGACTAGCAGCCGCGTTGCATGGGAGAATGTGAAATGTGTTCATATGTAGTAAAAACCTGAGAAATCCGTCCGTTTTCGTCATTTGTTATCGAATCGACTTAAAGCCAGATCGTCACATTGGCCGCTTTTCTCTCTGAGACGGTTACATTTATCGTCTGCAAAGCTATGTCGCGTGCTGCGGTATGCGGAAACACTTAAAGCACCATAGTAGAACACAGAAGAAGCTTCTAAGTTGAAGTAATAGCCAGTAAGAAGTAGTACAATTCAAGTTTTAGTTGTCGATTATTCACATTTTAGCCGGCTTTGGTGGCTTGGACATGACCTAGCACCTTAAGAATTTGCATGAAAGGAGGACTAGCAGCCGCGTTGCACGGGAGAATGTGAAAAGTGTTCATATGTAGTACAAACCTGATAAATCCGTCCGTTTCGTCATTTGTTATCGAATCGACTTAAAGCCAGATCGTCACATTGGCCGTTCTTCTCCCTGAAACGGTTACATTTATCGTCTGCAAAGCTATGTCGCGTGCTGCGGTATGCCGAAACACTAAAAGCATCATAGTAGAACACAGAAGAAGCTTCTAATTTGAAGTAATAGCCAGTAAGAAGTAGTACAATTCAAGTTTTAGTTCTCGATTATTCACTTTTTAGCCGGCTTTGGTGTCTTCGACATTAGGTGGAACCTTAATATTTTGCATGAAAGGAGTAGTAGCAGCCGCGTCGCACGGGAGAATGTGAAAAGTGTTCATATGTAGAAAAACCTGAGAAATCCGTCCGTTTTCGTCATTTGTTATCGAATCGACTTAAAGCCAGATCGTCACATTGGCCGCTCTTCTCTCTGAAACGGTTACATTTATCGTCTGCAAAGTTATGTCGCGTGCTGCAGTATGCGGAAACACTAAAAGCACCATAGTAGAACACAGAAGAAGCTTCTAATTTGAAGTAATAGCCAGTAAGATGTAGTACAATTCAAGTTTTAGTTGTCGATTATTCACTTTTTAGCCGGCTTTGGTGGCTATGACATGTCCTTGGACCATAAGATTTTGCATGAAAGGAGGACTAGCAGCCGCGTTGCACGGGAGAATGTGAAAAGTGTTCAATTGTAGTAAAAACCTTAGAAATCCGTTCGTTTTCGTCACTTGTTGTCGAATCGACTTAAAGCCAGATCGTCACATTGGCCGCTCTTCTGTCTGAAACGGTTACATTTATCGTCTGCAAAGCTATGTCGCGTGCTGCGGTATGCGGAGACACAAAAAGCACCATAGTAGAACACAGAAGAAGCTTCTAAGTTGAAGTAATAGCCAGTAAGAAGTAGTAAAATTCAAGTTTTAGTTATCGATTATTCACTTTTTAGCCGTCTTTGGTAGCTTGGACATGACCTAGGACCTTAAGATTTTGCATGAAAGGCGGACTAGCAGCAGCGTTGCATGGGAGAATGTGAAAAGTGTTCATATGTAGTAAAAACCTGAGAAATCCGTCCGTTTTCGTCATTTATTATCGAATTGACTTAAAGCCAGATCGTCACATTTGCCGCTTTTCGCTCTGAGACGGTTACATTTATCGTCTGCAAAGCTAAGTCGCTTGCTGCGGTATGCGGAAACACTAAAAGCACCATAGTAGAACACAGAAGAAGCTTCTAAGTTGAAGTAAAAGCCAGTAAGAAGTAGTACAATTCAAGTTTTAGTTGTCGATTGTTCACTTTTTAGCCGGCTTTGGTGGCTATGACATGACCTAGGATCATAAGATTTTGCATGAAAGGAGGACTAGCAGCCGCGTTGCACGGGAGAATGTGAAGAGTGTTCATACGTAGTAAAAACCTGACAAATCCGTCCGTTTTTGTCATTTGTTATCGAATCGACTTAAAGCCAGATCGTCACATTGGCCGCTTTTCTCTCTGAGACGGTTACATTTATCGTCTGCAAAGCTATGTCGCGTGGTGCGGTATGCGGAAACACTAAAAGCACCATAGTAGAACACAGAAGAATCTTCTAAGTTGAAGTAATAGCCAGTAAGATGTAGTACAATTCAAGTTTTAGTTGTCGATTATTCACTTTTTAGCCGGCTTTGGTGGCTATGACATGTCCTTGGACCATAAGATTTTGCATGAAAGGAGGACTAGCAGCCGCGTTGCACGGGAGAATGTGAAAAGTGTTCAATTGTAGTAAAAACCTTAGAAATCCGTTCGTTTTCGTCACTTGTTGTCGAATCGACTTAAAGCCAGATCGTCACATTGGCCGCTCTTCTGTCTGAAACGGTTACATTTATCGTCTGCAAAGCTATGTCGCGTGCTGCGGTATGCGGAGACACAAAAAGCACCATAGTAGAACACAGAAGAAGCTTCTAAGTTGAAGTAATAGCCAGTAAGAAGTAGTACAATTCAAGTTTTAGTTGTCGATTATTCACTTTTTAGCCGACTTTGGTAGCTTTGACATTAGGTGGAACCTTAAGATTTTGCATGAAAGGATGACTAGCTGCCGCGTTGCACGCGAGAATGTGAAAAGTGTTCATATGTAGTAAAAACCTGAGAAATCCGTCCGTTTTCGTCATTTGTTATCGAATCGACTTAAAGCCAGATCGTCACATTGGCCGTTCTTCTCTCTGAAACGGTTACATTTATCGCCTCCAAAGCTATGTCGCGTGCTGCGGTATGCGGAAACACTAAAATCACCATAGTAGAACACAGAAGAAGCTTCTATGTTGAAGTAATAGCCAGTAAGAAGTAGTACAATTGAAGTTTTAGCTGTTGATTATTCACTTTTTAGCCTGCTTTGGTGGCTTGGACATGACCTATGACCTTAAGATTTTGCATGAAAGGAGGACTAGCAGCCGCGTTGCATGGGAGAATGTGAAATGTGTTCATATGTAGTAAAAACCTGAGAAATCCGTCCGTTTTCGTCATTTGTTATCGAATCGACTTAAAGCCAGATCGTCACATTGGCCGCTTTTCTCTCTGAGACGGTTACATTTATCGTCTGCAAAGCTATGTCGCGTGCTGCGGTATGCGGAAACACTTAAAGCACCATAGTAGAACACAAAGGAAGCTTCTAAGTTGAAGTAATAGCCAGTAAGAAGTAGTACAATTCAAGTTTTAGTTGTCGATTATTCACATTTTAGCCGGCTTTGGTGGCTTGGACATGACCTAGCACCTTAAGAATTTGCATGAAAGGAGGACTAGCAGCCGCGTTGCACGGGAGAATGTGAAAAGTGTTCATATGTAGTACAAACCTGATAAATCCGTCCGTTTCGTCATTTGTTATCGAATCGACTTAAAGCCAGATCGTCACATTGGCCGTTCTTCTCTCTGAAACGGTTACATTTATCGTCTGCAAAGCTATGTCGCGTGCTGCGGTATGCCGATACACTAAAAGCATCATAGTAGAACACAGAAGAAGCTTCTAATTTGAAGTAATAGCCAGTAAGAAGTAGTACAATTCAAGTTTTAGTTGTCGATTATTCACTTTTTAGCCGGCTTTGGTGTCTTCGACATTAGGTGGAACCTTAATATTTTGCATGAAAGGAGGAGTAGCAGCCGCGTTGCACGGGAGAATGTGAAAAGTGTTCATATGTAGAAAAACCTGAGAAATCCGTCCGTTTTTGTCATTTGTTATCGAATCGACTTAAAGCTAGATCGTCACATTGGCCGCTCGTCTCTCTGAAACGGTTACATTTATCGTCTGCAAAGTTATGTCGCGTGCTGCAGTATGCGGAAACACTAAAAGCACCATAGTAGAACACAGAAGAAGCTTCTAATTTGAAGTAATAGCCCGTAAGATGTAGTACAATTCAAGTTTTAGTTGTCGATTTTTCACTTTTTAGCCGGCGTTGGTGGCTATGGCATGTCCTTGGACCATAAGATTTTGCATGAAAGGAGGACTAGCAGCCGCGTTGCACGGGAGAATGTGAAAAGTGTTCATATGTAGTAAAAACCTTAGAAATCCGTTCGTTTTCGTCACTTGTTGTCGAATCGACTTAAAGCCAGATCGTCACATTGGCCGCTCTTCTGTCTGAAACGGTTACATTTATCGTCTGCAAAGCTATATCGCGTGCTGCGGTATGCGGAGACACAAAAAGCACCATAGTAGAACACAGAAGAAGCTTCTAAGTTGAAGTAATAGCCAGTAAGAAGTAGTAAAATTCAAGTTTTAGTTATCGATTATTCACTTTTTAGCCGTCTTTGGTAGCTTGGACATGACCTAGGACCTTAAGATTTTGCATGAAAGGCGGACTAGCAGCAGCGTTGCATGGGAGAATGTGAAAAGTGTTCATATGTAGTAAAAACCTGAGAAATCCGTCCGTTTTCGTCATTTATTATCGAATTGACTTAAAGCCAGATCGTCACATTTGCCGCTTTTCGCTCTGAGACGGTTACATTTATCGTCTGCAAAGCTAAGTCGCTTGCTGCGGTATGCGGAAACACTAAAAGCACCATAGTAGAACACAGAAGAAGCTTCTAATTTGAAGTAATAGCCAGTAAGAAGTAGTACAATTCAAGTTTTAGTTGTCGATTATTCACTTTTTAGCCGGCTTTGGTGGCTTTGACATTAGGTGGAACCTTAAGATTTTGCATGAAAGGAGGACTAGCTGCCGCGTTGCACGCGAGAATGTGAAAAGTGTTCATATGTAGTAAAAACCTGAGAAATCCGTCCGTTTTCGTCATTTGTTATCGAATCGACTTAAAGCCAGATCGTCACATTGGCCGTTCTTCTCTCTGAAACGGTTACATTTATCGTCTGCAAAGCTATGTCGCGTGCTGCGGTATGCCGAAACACTAAAAGCACCATAGTAGAACACAGAAGAAGCATGTAATTTGAAGTAATAGCCAGTAAGAAGTAGTACAATTCAAGTTTTAGTTGTCGATTATTCACTTTTTAGCCGGCTTTGGTGGCTTTGACATTAGGTGGAACCTTAAGATTTTGCATGAAAGGAGGACAAGCTGCCGCGTTGCACGCGAGAATGTGAAAAGTGTTCATATGTAGAAAAAACCTGAGAAATCCGTCCGCTTTCGTCATTTGTTATCGAATTGACTTAAAGCCAGATCGTCACATTGGCTGCTCTTCTCTCTAAAACGGTTACATTTATTGTCTGCAAAGCTATGTCGCGTGCTGCGGTATGCGGAAACACTAAAAGCACCATAGTAGAACACAGAAGAAGCTCCTATGTTGAAGTAATAGCCAGTAAGAAGTAGTACAATTGAAGTTTTAGTTGTCGATTATTCACTTTTTAGCCGGCTTTGGTGGCTTGGGCATGACCTAGGACCTTAAGATTTTGCATGAAAGGAGGACTAGCAGCCGCGTTGCCCGGGGAATGTGAAAAGTGTTCATATGCAGTAAAAACCTGAGAAATCCGTCCGTTTTCGTCATTCGTTATCGAATCGACTTAAAGCCAGATTGTCACATTGGCCGCTCTTCTCTCTGAAACGGTTACATTTATCGTCTGCAAAGCTATGTCGCGTGCTGCGGTATGCGGAAACACTACAAGCACCATAGTAGAACACAGAAGAAGCTTCTATGTTGAAGTAATAGCCAGTAAGAAGTAGTACAATTCAAGTTTTAGTTGTGGATTATTCACTTTTTAGCCGGCTTTGGTGGCTTTGACATTAGGTGGAACCTTAAGATTTTGCATGAAAGGAGGACAAGCTGCCGCGTTGCACGCGAGAATGTGAAAAGTGTTCATATGTAGTAAAAACCTGAGAAATCCGTCCGCTTTCGTCACTTGTTATCGAATCGACTTAAAGTCAGATCGTCACATTGGCCGCTTTTCTGTCTGAGACGGTTACATTTATCGTATGCAAAGCTATGTCGCGTGCTGCGGTATGCGGAGACACTAAAAGCACCATAGTAGAACACAGAAGAAGCTTCTAAGTTGAAGCAACAGCCAGTAAGAAGTAGTACAATTCAAGTTTTAGTTGTCGATTATTCACTTTTTAGCCTTCTTTGGTGGCTTGGGCATGACATAGGACCTTAACATTTTGCATGAAAGGAGGACTAGCAGCCGCGTTGCACGGGAGAATGTGAAAAGTGTTCATATGCAGTAATAACCTGAGAAATCCGTCCGTTTTCGTCATTTGTTATCGAATCGACTTAAAGCCAGATCGTCACATTGGCCGCTATTCTGTCTGAAACGGTTACATTTATCGTCTGCAAAGCTATGTCGCGTGCTGCGGTATGCGGAGACGCAAAAAGCACCATAGTAGAACACAGGAGAAGCTTCTAAGTTGAACTAATAGCCAGTAAGAAGTAGTAAAATTCAAGTTTTAGTTGTCGATTATTCACTTTTTAGCCGGCTTTGGTGGATTGGACATGACCTAGGACTTTAAGATGTTGCATGAAAGGATGACTAGCAGCAGCGTTGCACGGGAGAATGTGAGAAGTGTTCATATGTAGTAAAAACCTGAGAAATCAGTCCGTTTTCGTCATTTGTTATCGAATCGACTTAAAGCCAGATCGTCACATTGGCCGCTTTTCTCTCTGAGACGGTTACATTTATCGTCTGCAAAGCTATGACGCGTGCTGCGGTATGCGGTGACACTAAAAGCACCATAGTAGAGCACAGAAGAAGCTTCTAAGTTGAAGTAATAGCCAGTAAGAAGTAGTACAATTCAAGTTTTAGTTATCGATTATTCACTTTTTAGCCGTCTTTGGTGGCTTGGACATGACCTAGGACCTTAAGATTTTGCATGAAAGGAGGAGTAGCAGCCGCGTTGCCCGCGAGAATGTGAAAAGTGTTCATATGTAGTAAAAACCTGAGAAATCCGTCCGCTTTCGTCACTTGTTATCGAATCGACTTAAAGTCAGATCGTCACATTGGCCGCTTTTCTCTCTGAGACGGTTACATTTATCGTATGCAAAGCTATGTCGCGTGCTGCGGTATGCGGAGACACTAAAAGCACCATAGTAGAACACAGAAGAAGCTTCTAAGTTGAAGCAAAAACCAGTAAGAAGTAGTACAATTCAAGTTTTAGTTGTCGATTATTCACTTTTTAGCCGGCTTTGGTGGCTTGGGCATGACCTAGGACCTTAAGATTTTGCATGAAAGGAGGACTAGCAGCCGCGTTGCACGGGAGAATGTGAAAAGTGTACATATGCAGTAAAAACCTGAGAAATCCGTCCGTTTTCGTCATTTGTTATCGAATCGACTTAAAGCCAGATCGTCACATTGGCCGCTCTTCTCTCTGAAACGGGTACATTTATCGTCTGCAAAGCTATGTCGCGTGCTGCGGTATGCGGAAACACTAAAAGCACCATAGTAGAACACAGAAGAAGCTTCTATGTTGAAGTAATAGCCAGTAAGAAGTAGTACAATTCAAGTTTTAGTTGTCGATTATTCACTTTTTAGCCGGCTTTGGTGGATTGGACATGACCTAGGACTTTAAGATGTTGCATGAAAGGAGGACTAGCAGCCGCGTTGCACGGGAGAATGTGAAAAGTGTTCATATGTAGAAAAACCTGAGAAATCCGTCCGTTTTCGTCATTTGTTATCGAATCGACTTAAAGCCAGATCGTCACATTGGCCGCTCTTCTCTCTGAAACGGTTACATTTATCGTCTGCAAAGTTATGTCGCGTGCTGCAGTATGCGGAAACACTAAAAGCACCATAGTAGAACACAGAAGAAGCTTCTATGTTGAAGTAATAGCCAGTAAGATGTAGTACAATTCAAGTGTTAGTTGTCGATTATTCACTTTTTAGCCGGCTTTGGTGGCTATGACATGTCCTAGGACCATAAGATTTTGCATGAAAGGAGGACTAGCAGCCGCGTTGCACGGGAGAATGTGAAAAGTGTTCATATGTAGAAAAACCTGAGAAATCCGTCCGTTTTCGTCATTTGTTATCGAATCGACTTAAAGTCAGATCGTCACATTGGCCGCTTTTCTCTCTGAGACGGTTACATTTATCGTCTGCAAAGCTATGTCGCGTGCTGCGGTATGCGGAGACACTAAAAGCACCATAGTAGAGCACAGAAGAAGCTTCTAAGTTGAAGTAATAGCCAGTAAGAAGTAGTACAATTCAAGTTTTAGTTATCGATTATTCACTTTTTAGCCGTCTTTGGTGGCTTGGACATGACCTAGGACCTTAAGATTTTGCATGAAAGGAGGAGTAGCAGCCGCGTTGCCCGCGAGAATGTGAAAAGTGTTCATATGTAGTAAAAACCTGAGAAATCCGTCCGCTTTCGTCACTTGTTATCGAATCGACTTAAAGTCAGATAGTCACATTGGCCGCTTTTCTCTCTGAGACGGTTACATTTATCGTATGCAAAGCTATGTCGCGTGCTGCGGTATGCGGAGACACTAAAAGCACCATAGTAGAACACAGAAGAAGCTTCTAAGTTGAAGCAAAAGCCAGTAAGAAGTAGTACAATTCAAGTTTTAGTTGTCGATTATTCACTTTTTAGCCGGCTTTGGTGGCTTGGGCATGACCTAGGACCTTAAGATTTTGCATGAAAGGAGGACTAGCAGCCGCGTTGCACGGGAGAATGTGAAAAGTGTACATATGCAGTAAAAACCTGAGAAATCCGTCCGTTTTCGTCATTTGTTATCGAATCGACTTAAAGCCAGATCGTCACATTGGCCGCTCTTCTCTCTGAAACGGTTACATTTATCGTCTGCAAAGCTATGTCGCGTGCTGCGGTATGCGGAAACACTAAAAGCAGCATAGTAGAACACAGAAGAAGCTTCTATGTTGAAGTAATAGCCAGTAAGAAGTAGTACAATTCAAGTTTTAGTTGTCGATTATTCACTTTTTAGCCGGCTTTGGTGGATTGGACATGACCTAGGACTTTAAGATGTTGCATGAAAGGAGGACTAGCAGCCGCGTTGCACGGGAGAATGTGAAAAGTGTTCGAATGTAGAAAAACCTGAGAAATCCGTCCGTTTTCGTCATTTGTTATCGAATCGACTTAAAGCCAGATCGTCACATTGGCCGCTCTTCTCTCTGAAACGGTTACATTTATCGTCTGCAAAGTTATGTCGCGTGCTGCAGTATGCGGAAACACTAAAAGCACCATAGTAGAACACAGAAGAAGCTTCTATGTTGAAGTAATAGCCAGTAAGATGTAGTACAATTCAAGTGTTAGTTGTCGATTATTCACTTTTTAGCCGGCTTTGGTGGCTATGACATGTCCTAGGACCATAAGATTTTGCATGAAAGGAGGACTAGCAGCCGCGTTGCACGAGAGAATGTGAAAAGTGTTCATATGTAGAAAAACCTGAGAAATCCGTCCGTTTTCGTCATTTGTTATCGAATCGACTTAAAGCCAGATCGTCACATTGGCCGCTTTTCTCTCTGAGACGGTTACATTTATTGTCTGCAAAGCTATGTCGCGTGCTGCGGTATGCGGAGACACTAAAAGCACCATAGTAGAGCACAGAAGAAGCTTCTAAGTTGAAGTAATAGCCAGTAAGAAGTAGTACAATTCAAGTTTTAGTTATCGATTATTCACTTTTTAGCCGTCTTTGGTGGCTTGGACATGACCTAGGACCTTAAGATTTTGCATGAAAGGAGGAGTAGCAGCCGCGTTGCCCGCGAGAATGTGAAAAGTGTTCATATGTAGTAAAAACCTGAGAAATCCGTCCGCTTTCGTCACTTGTTATCGAATCGACTTAGAGTCAGATAGTCACATTGGCCGCTTTTCTCTCTGAGACGGTTACATTTATCGTATGCAAAGCTATGTCGCGTGCTGCGGTATGCGGAGACACTAAAAGCACCATAGTAGAACACAGAACAAGCTTCTAAGTTGAAGCAAAAGCCAGTAAGATGTAGTACAATTCAAGTTTTAGTTGTCGATTATTCACTTTTTAGCCGGCTTTGGTGGCTTGGGCATGACCTAGGACCTTAAGATTTTGCATGAAAGGAGGACTAGCAGCCGCGTTGCACGGGAGAATGTGAAAAGTGTACATATGCAGTAAAAACCTGAGAAATCCGTCCGTTTTCGTCATTTGTTATCGAATCGACTTAAAGCCAGATCGTCACATTGGCCGCTCTTCTCTCTGAAACGGTTACATTTATCGTCTGCAAAGCTATGTCGCGTGCTGCGGTATGCGGAAACACTAAAAGCACCATAGTAGAACACAGAAGAAGCTTCTATGTTGAAGTAATAGCCAGTAAGAAGTAGTACAATTCAAGTTTTAGTTGTCGATTATTCACTTTTTAGCCGGCTTTGGTGGATTGGACATGACCTAGGACATTAAGATGTTGCATGAAAGGAGGACTAGCTGCCGCGTTGCACGGGAGAATGTGAAAAGTGTTCATATGTAGAAAAACCTGAGAAATCCGTCCGTTTTCGTCATTTGTTATCGAATCGACTTAAAGCCAGATCGTCACATTGGCCGCTCTTCTCTCTGAAACGGTTACATTTATCGTCTGCAAAGTTATGTCGCGTGCTGCAGTATGCGGAAACACTAAAAGCACCATAGTAGAACACAGAAGAAGCTTCTATGTTGAAGTAATTGCCAGTAAGATGTAGTACAATTCAAGTGTTAGTTGTCGATTATTCACTTTTTAGCCGGCTTTGGTGGCTATGACATGTCCTAGGACCATAAGATTTTGCATGAAAGGAGGACTAGCAGCCGCGTTGCACGGGAGAATGTGAAAAGTGTTCATATGTAGAAAAACCTGAGAAATCCGTCCGTTTTCGTCATTTGTTATCGAATCGACTTAAAGCCAGATCGTCACATTGGCCGTTCTTCTCTCTGAAACAGTTACATTTATCGCCTGCAAAGCTATGTCGCGTGCTGCGGTATGCCGAAACACTAAAAGCACCATAGTAGAACACAGAAGAAGCATGTAATTTGAAGTAATAGCCAGTAAGAAGTAGTACAATTCAAGTTTTAGTTGTCGATTATTCACTTTTTAGCCGGCTTTGGTGGCTTCGACATTAGGTGGAACCTTAAGATTTTGCATGAAAGGAGGACAAGCTGCCGCGTTGCACGCGAGAATGTGAAAAGTGTTCATATGTAGTAAAAACCTGAGAAATCCGTCCGCTTTCGTCATTTGTTATCGAATTGACTTAAAGCCAGATCGTTACATTGGCTGCTCTTCTCTCTAAAACGGTTACATTTATTGTCTGCAAAGCTATGTCGCGTGCTGCGGTATGCGGAAACACTAAAAGCACCATAGTAGAACACAGAAGAAGCTTCTATGTTGAAGTAATAGCCAGTAAGAAGTAGTACAATTGAAGTTTTAGTTGTCGATTATTCACTTTTTAGCCGGCTTTGGTGGATTGGATATGACCTAGGACTTTAAGATGTTGCATGAAAGGAGGACTAGCAGCCGCGTTGCATGGGAGAATGTGAAAAGTGTTCATATGTAGTAAAAACCTGAGAAATCAGTCCGTTTTCGTCATTTGTTATCGAATCGACTTAAAGCAAGATCGTCACATTGGCCGCTTTTCTCTCTGAGACGGTTACATTTATCGTCTGCAAAGCTATGTCGCGTGCTGCAGTATACCGAAACACTAAAAGCACCATAGTAGAACACAGAAGAAGCTTCTAATTTGAAGTAATATCCAGTAAGAGGTAGTACAAATCAAGTTTTAGTCGTCGATTATTCACTTTTTAGCCGGCTTTGGTGGCTTGGACATGACCTAGGACCTTAAGATTTTGCATGAAAGGAGGAGTAGCAGCCGCGTTGCCCGCGAGAATGTGAAAAGTGTTCATATGTAGTAAAAACCTGAGAAATCCGTCCGCTTTCGTCATTTGTTATCGAATCGACTTAAAGACAGATCGTCACATTGGCCGCTTTTCTCTCTGAGACGGTTACATTTATCGTCTGCAAAGCTATGTCACGTGCTGCGGTATGCGGAGACACTAAAAGCACCATAGTAGAACACAGAGGAAGCTTCTAAGTTGAAGCAATAGCCAGTAAGAAGTAGTACAATTCAAGTTTTAGTTATCGATTATTCACTTTTTAGCCGGCTTTGGTGGCTTGGACATCACCTAGGACCTTACGATTTTGCATGAAAGGAGGACTTGCACCCGCGTTGCAAGGGAGAATGTGAAAAGTGTTCATATGTAGTAAAAACCTGAGAAATCCGTCCGTTTTCGTCATATGTTATCCAATCGACTTAATGCCAGTTCGTCACATTGGCCGTTCATCTCTCTGAAACGGTTACATTTATCGTCTGCAAAGCTATGTCGCGTGCTGCGGTATGCCGAAACACTAAAAGCACCTTAGTAGAACACAGAAGAAGCTTCTAATTTGAAGTAATATCCAGTAAGAAGTAGTACAATTCAAGTTTTAGTTGTCGATTATTCACTTTTTAGCCGGCTTTGGTGGCTTGGACATTAGGTGGAACCTTAATATTTTGCATGAAAGGAGGAGTAGTAGCCGCGTTGCACGGGAGAATGTGAAAAGTGTTCATATGTAGTAAAAACTTGAGAAATCCGTCCGTTTTCGTCATTTGTTATCGAATCGACTTAAAGCCAGTTCGTCACATTGGCCGCTCTTCTCTCTGAAACGGTTACATTTATCGTCTGCAAAGCTATGTCGCGTGCTGCGGTATGCGGAGACACTAAAAGCACCATAGTAGAGCACAGAAGATGCTTCTAAGTTGAAGTAATAGCCAGTAAGAAGTAGTACAATTCAAGTTTTAGTTATCGATTATTCACTTTTTAGCCGTCTTTGGTGGCTTGGACATGACCTAGGACCTTAAGAATTTGCATGAAAGGAGGAGTAGCAGCCGCGTTGCCCGCGAGAATGTGAAAAGTGTTCATATGTAGTAAAAACCTGAGAAATCCGTCCGCTTTCGTCTCTTGTTATCGAATCGACTTAAAGTCAGATCGTCACATTGGCCGCTTTTCTCTCTAGGACGGTTACATTTATCGTATGCAAAGCTACGTCGCGTGCTGCGGTATGCGGAGACACTAAAAGCACCATAGTAGAACACAGAAGAAGCTTCTAAGTTGAAACAATAGCCAGTAAGAAGTAGTACAATTCAAGTTTTAGTTGTCGATTATTCAGTTTTTAGCCGGCTTTGGTGGATTGGGCATGACCTAGGACCTTAAGATTTTGCATGAAAGGAGGACTAGCAGCCGCGTCTCACGGGAGAATGTGAAAAGTGTTCATATATAGTAAAAACCTGAGAAATCCGTCCGTTTTCGTCATTCGTTATCGAATCGACTTAAAGCCAGATCGTCACATTGGCCGTTCTTCTCTCTGAAACGGTTACATTTATCGTCTGCAAAGTTATGTCGCGTGCTGCAGTATACCGAAACACTAAAAGCACCATAGTAGAACACAGAAGAAGCTTCTAATTTGAAGTAATAGCCAGTAAGAAGTAGTACAATTCAAGTTTTAGTTTTCGATTATTCACTTTTTAGCCGGCTTTGGTGGCTTGGACATGACCTAGGACCTTAAGATGTTCATGAAAGGAGGACTAGCAGCCGCGTTGCATGGGAGAATGTGAAAAGTATTCATATGTAGTAAAAACCTGAGAAATCCGTCCGTTTTCTTCATTTGTTATCGAATAGACTTAAAGCCAGATGGTCACATTGGCCGTTCTTCTCTCTGAAACGGTTACATTTATCGTCTGCAAAGCTATGTCGCGTGCTGCGGTATGCCGAAACACTAAAAGCACCTTAGTAGAACACAGAAGAAGCTTCTAATTTGAAGTAATAGCCAGTAAGAAGTAGTACAATTCAAGTTTTAGTTGTCGATTATTCACTTTTTAGCCGGCTTTGGTGGCTTGGACATTAGGTGGAACCTTAATATTTTGCATGAAAGGAGGAGTAGCAGCCGCGTTGCACGGGAGAATGTGAAAAGTGTTCATATGTAGTAAAAACCTGAGAAATCCGTCCGCTTTCCTCATTTGTTATCGAATCGCCTTAAAGACAGATCGTCACATTGGCCGCTTTTCTCTCTGAGACGGTTACATTTATCGTCTGCAAAGCTATGTCACGTGCTGCGGTATGCGGAGACACTAAAAGCACCATAGTAGAACACAGAAGAAGCTTCTAAGTTGAAGCAATAGCCAGTAAGAAGTAGTACAATTCAAGTTTTAGTTATCGATTATTCACTTTTTAGCCGGCATTGGTGGCTTGGACATCACCTAGGACCTTAAGATTTTGCATGAAAGGAGGACTTGCACCCGCGTTGCAAGGGAGAATGTGAAAAGTGTTCATATGTAGTAAAAACCTGAGAAATCCGTCCGTTTTCCTCATTTGTTATCGAATCGACTTAATGCCAGGTTGTCACATTGGCCGCTCTTCCCTCTGAAACGGTTACATTTATCGTCTGCAAAGCTATGTCGCGTGCTGCGGTATGCGGAAACACTAAAAGCACCATAGTAGAACACAGAAGAAGCTTCTATGTTGAAGTAATAGCCAGTAAGAAGTAGTACAATTGAAGTTTTAGTTGTCGATTATTCACTTTTTAGCCTGCTTTGGTGGCTTGGACATGACCTAGGACCTTCAGATTTTGCATGAAAGGAGGACTAGCAGCCGCGTTGCACGGGAGAATGTGAAAAGTGTTCATATGTAGTAAAAACCTGAGAAATCCGTCCGTTTTCGTCATTTGTTATCGAATCGACTTAAAGCCAGATCGTCACATTGGCCGTTCTTCTCTCTGAAACGGTTACATTTATCGTCTGCAAAGCTATGTCGCGTGCTGCAGTATACCGAAACACTAAAAGCACCATAGTAGAACACAGAAGAAGCTTCTAATTTGAAGTAATATCCAGAAAGAGGTAGTATAAATCAAGTTTTAGTTGTCGATTATTCACTTTTTAGCCGGCTTTGGTGGCTTGGACATGACCTAGGACCTTAAGATTTTGCATGAAAGGAGGAGTAGCAGCCGCGTTGCCCGCGAGAATGTGAAAAGTGTTCATATGTAGTAAAAACCTGAGAAATCCGTCCGCTTTCGTCATTTGTTATCGAATCGACTTAAAGACAGATCGTCACATTGGCCGCTTTTCTCTCTGAGACGGTTACATTTATCGTCTGCAAAGCTATGTCACGTGCTGCGGTATGCGGAGACACTAAAAGCACCATAGTAGAACACAGAGGAAGCTTCTAAGTTGAAGCAATAGCCAGTAAGAAGTAGTACAATTCAAGTTTTAGTTATCGATTATTCACTTTTATCCGGCTTTGGTGGCTTGGACATCACCTAGGACCTTAAGATTTTGCATGAAAGGAGGACTTGCACCCGCGTTGCAAGGGAGAATGTGAAAAGTGTTCATATGTAGTAAAAACCTGAGAAATCCGTCCGTTTTCGTCATATGTTATCCAATCGACTTAATGCCAGTTCGTCACATTGGCCGTTCATCTCTCTGAAACGGTTACATTTATCGTCTGCAAAGCTATGTCGCGTGCTGCGGTATGCCGAAACACTAAAAGCACCTTAGTAGAACACAGAAGAAGCTTCTAATTTGAAGTAATATCCAGTAAGAAGTAGTACAATTCAAGTTTTAGTTGTCGATTATTCACTTTTTAGCCGGCTTTGGTGGCTTGGACATTAGGTGGAACCTTAATATTTTGCATGAAAGGAGGAGTAGTAGCCGCGTTGCACGGGAGAATGTGAAAAGTGTTCATATGTAGTAAAAACTTGAGAAATCCGTCCGTTTTCGTCATTTGTTATCGAATCGACTTAAAGCCAGTTCGTCAGATTGGCCGCCCCTCTCTCTGAAACGGTTACATTTATCGTCTGCAAAGCTATGTCGCGTGCTGCGGTATGCGGAGACACTAAAAGCACCATAGTAGAGCACAGAAGATGCTTCTAAGTTGAAGTAATAGCCAGTAAGAAGTAGTACAATTCAAGTTTTAGTTATCGATTATTCACTTTTTAGCCGTCTTTGGTGGCTTGGACATGACCTAGGACCTTAAGAATTTGCATGAAAGGAGGAGTAGCAGCCGCGTTGCCCTCGAGAATGTGAAAAGTGTTCATATGTAGTAAAAACCTGAGAAATCCGTCCGCTTTCGTCTCTTGTTATCGAATCGACTTAAAGTCAGATCGTCACATTGGCCGCTTTTCTCTCTAGGACGGTTACATTTATCGTATGCAAAGCTATGTCGCGTGCTGCGGTATGCGGAGACACTAAAAGCACCATAGTAGAACACAGAAGAAGCTTCTAAGTTGTAACAATAGCCAGTAAGAAGTAGTACAATTCAAGTTTTAGTTGTCGATTATTCACTTTTTAGCCGGCTTTGGTGGATTGGGCATGACCTAGGACCTTAAGATTTTGCATGAAAGGAGGACTAGCAGCCGCGTTGTACGGGAGAATGTGAAAAGTGTTCATATATAGTAAAAACCTGAGAAATCCGTCCGTTTTCGTCATTCGTTATCGAATCGACTTAAAGCCAGATCGTCACATTGGCCATTCTTCTCTCTGAAACGGTTACATTTATCGTCTGCAAAGTTATGTCGCGTGCTGCAGTATACCGAAACACTAAAAGCACCATAGTAGAACACAGAAGAAGCTTCTAATTTGAAGTAATAGCCAGTAAGAAGTAGTACAATTCAAGTTTTAGTTTTCGATTATTCACTTTTTAGCCGGCTTTGGTGGCTTGGACATGACCTAGGACCTTAAGGTGTTCATGAAAGGAGGACTAGCAGCCGCGTTGCATGGGAGAATGTGAAAAGTATTCATATGTAGTAAAAACCTGAGAAATCCGTCCGTTTTCTTCATTTGTTATCGAATAGACTTAAAGCCAGATGGTCACATTGGCCGTTCTTCTCTCTGAAACGGTTACATTTATCGTCTGCAAAGCTATGTCGCGTGCTGCGGTATGCCGAAACACTAAAAGCACCTTAGTAGAACACAGAAGAAGCTTCTAATTTGAAGTAATAGCCAGTAAGAAGTAGTACAATTCAAGTTTTAGTTGTCGATTATTCACTTTTTAGGCGGCTTTGGTGGCTTGGACATTAGGTGGAACCTTAATATTTTGCATGAAAGGAGGAGTAGCAGCCGCGTTGCACGGGAGAATGTGAAAAGTGTTCATATGTAGTAAAAACCTGAGAAATCCGTCCGCTTTCCTCATTTGTTATCGAATCGCCTTAAAGACAGATCGTCACATTGGCCGCTTTTCTCTCTGAGACGGTTACATTTATCGTCTGCAAAGCTATGTCACGTGCTGCGGTATGCGGAGACACTAAAAGCACCATAGTAGAACACAGAAGAAGCTTCTAAGTTGAAGCAATAGCCAGTAAGAAGTAGTACAATTCAAGTTTTAGTTATCGATTATTCACTTTTTAGCCGGCATTGGTGGCTTGGACATCACCTAGGACCTTAAGATTTTGCATGAAAGGAGGACTTGCACCCGCGTTGCAAGGGAGAATGTCAAAAGTGTTCATATGTAGTAAAAACCTGAGAAATCCGTCCGTTTTCCTCATTTGTTATCGAATCGACTTAATGCCAGGTTGTCACATTGGCCGCTCTTCCCTCTGAAACGGTTACATTTATCGTCTGCAAAGCTATGTCGCGTGCTGCGGTATGCGGAAACACTAAAAGCACCATAGTAGAACACAGAAGAAGCTTCTATGTTGAAGTAATAGCCAGTAAGTAGTAGTACAATTGAAGTTTTAGTTGTCGATTATTCACTTTTTAGCCTGCTTTGGTGGCTTGGACATGACCTAGGACCTTAAGATTTTGCATGATAGGAGGAGTAGCAGCCGCGTTGCCCGCGAGAATGTGAAAAGTGTTCATATGTAGTAAAAACCTGAGAAATCCGTCCGCTTTCGTCATTTGTTATCGAATCGCCTTAAAGACAGATCGTCACATTGGCCGCTTTTCTCTCTGAGACGGTTACATTTATCGTCTGCAAAGCTATGTCACGTGCTGCGGTATGCGGAGACACTAAAAGCACCATAGTAGAACACAGAAGAAGCTTCTAAGTTGAAGCAATAGCCAGTAAGAAGTAGTACAATTCAAGTTTTAGTTATCGATTATTCACTTTTTAGCCGGCTTTGGTGGCTTGGACATCACCTAGGACCTTAAGATTTTGCATGAAAGGAGGACATGCACCCGCGTTGCAAGGGAGAATGTGAAAAGTGTTCATATGTAGTAAAAACCTGAGAAATCCGTCCGTTTTCGTCATTTGTTATCGAATCGACTTAAAGCCAGATCGTCACATTGGCCACTCTTCTCTCTGAAACGGTTACATTTATCGTCTGCAAAGCTATGTCGCGTGCTGCGGTATGCGGAAACACTAAAAGGACCATAGTAGAACACATAAGAAGCTTCTATGTTGAAGTAATAGCCAGTAAGAAGTAGTACAATTCAAGTTTTAGTTGTCGATTATTCACTTTTTAGCCGGCTTTGGTGGATTGGACATGACCTAGGACTTTAAGATGTTGCATGAAAGGAGGACTAGCAGCCGCGTTGCATGGGAGAATGTGAAAAGTGTTCATATGTAGTAAAAACCTGAGAAATCAGTCCGTTTTCGTCATTTGTTATCGAATCGACTTAAAGCCAGATCGTCAAATTGGCCGCTTTTTTCTCTGAGACGGTTACATTTATCGTCTGCAAAGCTATGTCGCGTGCTGCAGTATACCGAAACACTAAAAGCACCATAGTAGAACAGAGAAGAAGCTTCTAATTTGAAGTAATAGCCAGTAAGAAGTAGTACAAATCAAGTTTTAGTTGTCGATTATTCACTTTTTAGCCGGCTTTGGTGGCTTGGACATTAGGTGGAACCTTAATATTTTGCATGAAAGGAGGAGTAGCAGCCGCGTTGCACGGGAGAATGTGAAAAGTGTTCATATGTAGTAAAAACCTGAGAAATCCGTCCGCTTTCGTCATTTGTTATCGAATCGCCTTAAAGACAGATCGTCACATTGGCCGCTTTTCTCTCTGGGACGGTTACATTTATCGTCTGCAAAGCTATGTCACGTGCTGCGGTATGCGGAGACACTAAAAGCACCATAGTAGAACACAGAAGAAGCTTCTAAGTTGAAGCAATAGCCAGTAAGAAGTAGTACAATTCAAGTTTTAGTTATCGATTATTCACTTTTTAGCCGTCTTTGGTGGCTTGGACATGACCTAGGACCTTAAGATTTTGCATGAAAGGAGGAGTAGCAGCAGCGTTGCCCGCGAGAATGTGAAAAGTGTTCATATGTAGTAAAAACCTGAGAAATCCGTCCGCTTTCGTCACTTGTTATCGAATCGACTTAAAGTCAGATCGTCACATTGGCCGCTTTTCTCTCTGAGACGGTTACATTTATCGTATGCAAAGCTATGTCGCGTGCTGCGGTATGCGGAGACACTAAAAGCACCATAGTAGAACACAGAAGAAGCTTCTACGTTGAAGCAATAGCCAGTAAGAAGTAGTACAATTCAAGTTTTAGTTGTCGATTATTCACTTTTTAGCCGGCTTTGGTGGCTTGGGCATGACCTAGGACCTTAAGATTTTGCATGAAAGGAGGACTAGCAGCCGCGTTGCACGGAAGACTGTGAAAAGTGTTCATATGTAGTAAAAACCTGATAAATCCGTCCGTTTTCGTCATTCGTTATCGAATCGACTTAAAGCCAGATTGTCACATTGGCCGTTCTTCTCTCTGAAACGGTTACATTTATCGTCTGCAAAGCTATGTCGCGTGCTGCAGTATACCGAAACACTAAAAGCACCATAGTAGAACATAGAAGAAGCTTCTAATTTGAAGTAATAGCCAGTAAGAAGTAGTACAATTCAAGTTTTAGTTTTCGATTATTCACTTTTTAGCCGGCTTTGGTGGCTTGGACATGACCTAGGACCTTAAGATGTTGCATGAAAGGAGGACCAGCAGCCGCGTTGCATGGGAGAATGTGAAAAGTGTTCATATGTAGTAAAAACCTGAGAAATCCGTCCGTTTTCGTCATTTGTTATCGAATCGTCTTAAAGCCAGATCGTCACATTGGCCGTTCTTCTCTCTGAGACGGTTACATTTATCGTCTGCAAAGCTATGTCGCGTGCTGCGGTATGCGGAGACACTAAAAGCACCATAGTAGAGCACAGAAGAAGCTTCTAAGTTGAAGCAATAGCCAGTAAGAAGTAGTACAATTCAAGTTTTAGTTGTCGATTATTCACTTTTTAGCCGGCTTTGGTGGTTTGGACATCACCTAGGACCTTAAGATTTTGCGTGAATGGAGGACTTGCAGCCGCGTTGCAAGGGAGAATGTGAAAAGTGTTCATATGTAGTAAAAACCTGATAAATCCGTCCGTTTTCGTCATTTGTTATCGAATCGACTTAAAGCCAGATCGTCACATTGGCCGCTCTTCTCTCTGAAACGGTTACATTTATCGTCTGCAAAGCTATGTCGCGTGCTGCGGTATGCGGAAACACTAAAAGCACCATAGTAGAACACAGAAGAAGCTTCTATGTTGAAGTAATAGCGAGTAAGAAGTAGTACAATTGAAGTTTTAGTTGTCGATTATTCACTTTTTAGCCTGCTTTGGTGGCTTGGACATGACCTAGGACCTTAAGATGTTGCATGAAAGGAGGACTAGCAGCCGCGTTGCATGGGAGAAAGTGAAAAGTGTTCATATGTAGTAAAAACCTGAGAAATCCGTCCGTTTTCGTCATTTGTTATCGAATCGACTTAAAGCCAGTTCGTCACATTGGCCGCTCTTCTCTCTGAAACGGTTACATTTATCGTCTGCAAAGCTATGTCGCGTGCTGCAGTATACCGAAACACTAAAAGCACCATAGTAGAACACAGAAGAAGCTTCTAATCTGAAGTAATAGCCAGTAAGAAGTAGTACAATTCAAGTTTTAGTTTTCGATTATTCACTTTTTAGCCGGCTTTGGTGGCTTGGACATGACCTAGGACCTTAAGATTTTCATGAAAGGAGGACTAGCAGCCGCGTTGCATGGGAGAATGTGAAAAGTATTCATATGTAGTAAAAACCTGAGAAATCCGTCCGTTTTCTTCATTTGTTATCGAATCGACTTAAAGCCAGATCGTCACATTGGCCGTTCTTCTCTCTGAAACGGTTACATTTATCGTCTGCAAAGCTATGTCGCGTGCTGCGGTATGCCGAAACACTAAAAGCACCTTAGTAGAACACAGAAGAAGCTTCTAATTTGAAGTAATAGCCAGTAAGAAGTAGTACAATTCAAGTTTTAGTTGTCGATTATTCACTTTTTAGCCGGCTTTGGTGGCTTGGACATTAGGTGGAACCTTAATATTTTGCATGAAAGGAGGAGTAGCAGCCGCGTTGCACGGGAGAATGTGAGAAGTGTTCATATGTAGTAAAAACCTGAGAAATCCGTCCGTTTTCGTCATTTGTTATCGAATCGACTTAAAGCCAGATCGTCACATTGGCCGCTCTTCTCTCTGAAACGGTTACATTTATCGTCTGCAAAGCTATGTCGCGTGCTGCGGTATGCGGAAACACTAAAAGCACCATAGTAGAACACAGAAGAAGCTTCTATGTTGAAGTAATAGCCAGTAAGAAGTAGTACAATTGAAGTTTTAGTTGTCGATTATTCACTTTTTAGCCTGCTTTGGTGGCTTGGACATGACCTAGGACCTTAAGATTTTGCATGAAAGGAGGACTAGCAGCCGCGTTGCATGGGAGAAAGTGAAAAGTGTTCATATGTAGTAAAAACCTGAGAAATCCGTCCGTTTTCGTCATTTGTTATCGAATCGACTTAAAGCCAGTTCGTCACATTGGCCGCTCTTCTCTCTGAAACGGTTACATTTATCGTCTGCAAAGCTATGTCGCGTGCTGCGGTATGCGGAAACACTAAAAGCACCATAGTAGAAAACAGAAGAAGCTTCTATGTTGAAGTAATAGCCAGTAAGAAGTAGTGCAATTGAAGTTTTAGTTGTCGATTATTCACTTTTTAGTCTGCTTTGGTGGCTTGGACATGACCTAGGACCTTAAGATTTTGCATGAAAGGAGGACTAGCAGCCGCTTTGCACGGGAGAATGTGAAAAGTGTTCATATGTAGTAAAAACCTGATAAATCCGTCCGTTTTCGTCATTTGTTATCGAATCGACTAAAAGCCAGATCGTCACATTGGCCGTTCTTCTCTCTGAAACGGTTACATTTATCGTCTGCAAAGCTATGTCGCGTGCTGCAGTATACCGAAACA
Source organism: Schistocerca gregaria (assembly GCF_023897955.1). Lineage (NCBI taxonomy): Eukaryota > Metazoa > Arthropoda > Insecta > Orthoptera > Acrididae > Schistocerca > Schistocerca gregaria. The sequence continues at coordinate 2,690,764 of NW_026061738.1, read as the reverse complement.
CTAAAAGCACCATAGTAGAACACAGAAGAAGCTTCTTATTTGAAGTAATAGCCAGTAAGAAGTAGTACAATTCAAGTTTTAGTTTTCGATTATTCACTTTTTAGACGGCTTTGGTGGATTGGACATGATCTAGGACTTTAAGATGTTGCATGAAAGGAGGACTAGCAGCCGCGTTGCATGGGAGAATGTGAAAAGTGTTCATATGTAGTAAAAACCTGAGAAATCCGTCCGTTTTCGTCATTTGTTATCGAATCGACTTAAAGCCAGATCGTCACATTGGCCACTTTTCTCTCTGAAACGGTTACATTTATCGTCTGCAAAGCTATGTCGCGTGCTGCAGTATACCGAAACACTAAAAGCACCATAGTAGAACACAGAAGAAGCTTCTAATTTGAAGTAATAGCCAGTAAGAAGTAGTACAATTCAAGTTTTAGTTTTCGATTATTCACTTTTTAGCCGGCTTTGGTGGATTGGACATGACCTAGGACTTTAAGATGTTGCATGAAAGGAGGACTAGCAGCCGCGTTGCATGGGAGAATGTGAAAAGTGTTCATATGTAGTAAAAACCTGAGAAATCAGTCCGTTTTCGTCATTTGTTATCGAATCGACTTAAAGCCAGATCGTCACATTGGCCGCTTTTCTCTCTGAGACCGTTACATTTATCGTCTGCAAAGCTATGTCGCGTGCTGCGGTATGCGGAGACACTAAAAGCACCATAGTAGAGCACAGAAGAAGCTTCTAAGTTGAAGTAATAGCCAGTAAGAAGTAGTACAATTCAAGTTTTAGTTATCGATTATTCACTTTTTAGCCGTCTTTGGTGGCTTGGACAAGACCTAGGACCTTAAGATTTTGCATGAAGGGAGGAGTAGCAGCAGCGTTGCCCGCGAGAATGTGAAAAGTGTTCATATGTAGTAAAAACCTGAGAAATCCGTCCGCTTTCGTCACTTGTTATCGAATCGACTTAAAGTCAGATCGTCACATTGGCCGCTTTTCTCTCTGAGACGGTTACATTTATCGTATGCAAAGCTATGTCGCGTGCTGCGGTATGCGGAGACACTAAAAGCACCATAGTAGAACACAGAAGAAGCTTCTACGTTGAAGCAATAGCCAGTAAGAAGTAGTACAATTCAAGTTTTAGTTGTCGATTATTCACTTTTTAGCCGGCTTTGGTGGCTTGGGCATGACCTAGGACCTTAAGATTTTGCATGAAAGGAGGACTAGCAGCCGCGTTGCACGGAAGAATGTGAAAAGTGTTCATATGTAGTAAAAACCTGAGAAATCCGTCCGTTTTCGTCATTCGTTATCGAATCGACTTAAAGCCAGATCGTCACATTGGCCGTTCTTCTCTCTGAAACGGTTACATTTATCGTCTGCAAAGCTATGTCGCGTGCTGCAGTGTACCGAAACACTAAAAGCACCATAGTAGAACACAGAAGAACCTTCTAATTTGAAGTAATAGCCAGTAAGAAGTAGTACAATTCAAGTTTTAGTTTTCGATTATTCACTTTTTAGCCGGCTTTGGTGGCTTGGACATGACCTAGGACCTTAAGATGTTGCATGAAAGGAGGACTAGCAGCCGCGTTGCATGGGAGAATGTGAAAAGTGTTCATATGTAGTAAAAACCTGATAAATCCGTCCGTTTTCGTCATTTGTTATCGAATCGTCTTAAAGCCAGATCGTCACATTGGCCGTTCTTCTCTCTGAGACGGTTACATTTATCGTCTGCAAAGCTATGTCGCGTGCTGCGGTATGCGGAGACACTAAAAGCACCATAGTAGAGCACAGAAGAAGCTTCTAAGTTGAAGCAATAGCCAGTAAGAAGTAGTACAATTCAAGTTTTAGTTTTCGATTATTCACTTTTTAGCCGGCTTTGGTGGCTTGGACATCACCTAGGACCTTAAGATTTTGCGTGAAAGGAGGACTTGCAGCCGCGTTGCAAGGGAGAATGTGAAAAGTGTTCATATGTAGTAAAAACCTGAGAAATCCGTCCGTTTTCGTCATTTGTTATCGAATCGACTTAAAGCCAGATCGTCACATTGGCCGCTCTTCTCTCTGAAACGGTTACATTTATCGTCTGCAAAGCTATGTCGCGTGCTGCGGTATGCGGAAACACTAAAAGCACCATAGTAGAAAACAGAAGAAGCTTCTATGTTGAAGTAATAGCCAGTAAGAAGTAGTGCAATTGAAGTTTTAGTTGTCGATTATTCACTTTTTAGTCTGCTTTGGTGGCTTGGACATGACCTAGGACCTTAAGATTTTGCATGAAAGGAGGACTAGCAGCCGCTTTGCACGGGAGAATATGAAAAGTGTTCATATGTAGTAAAAACCTGAGAAATCCGTCCGTTTTCGTCATTTGTTATCGAATCGACTTAAAGCCAGATCGTCACATTGGCCGCTTTTCTCTCTGAGACGGTTACATTTATCGTCTGCAAAGCTATGTCGCGTGCTGCGGTATGCGGAGACACTAAAAGCACCATAGTAGAGCACAGAAGAAGCTTCTAAGTTGAAGTAATAGCCAGTGAGAAGTAGTACAATTCAAGTTTTAGTTATCGATTATTCACTTTTTAGCCGTCTTTGGTGGCTTGGACATGACCTAGGACCTTAAGATTTTGCATGAAAGGAGGAGTAGCAGCAGCGTTGCCCGCGAGAATGTGAAAAGTGTTCATATGTAGTAAAAACCTGAGAAATCCGTCCGCTTTCGTCACTTGTTATCGAATCGACTTAAAGTCAGATCGTCACATTGGCCGCTTTTCTCTCTGAGACGGTTACATTTATCGTATGCAAAGCTATGTCGCGTGCTGCGGTATGCGGAGACACTAAAAGCACCATAGTAGAACACAGAAGAAGCTTCTACGTTGAAGCAATAGCCAGTAAGAAGTAGTACAATTCAAGTTTTAGTTTTCGATTATTCACTTTTTAGCCGGCTTTGGTGGCTTGGACATGACCTAGGACCTTAAGATGTTGCATGAAAGGAGGACTAGCAGCCGCGTTGCATGGGAGAATGTGAAAAGTGTTCATATGTAGTAAAAACCTGATAAATCCGTCCGTTTTCGTCATTTGTTATCGAATCGTCTTAAAGCCAGATCGTCACATTGGCCGTTCTTCTCTCTGAGACGGTTATATTTATCGTCTGCAAAGCTATGTCGCGTGCTGCGGTATGCGGAGACACTAAAAGCACCATAGTAGAGCACAGAAGAAGCTTCTAAGTTGAAGCAATAGCCAGTAAGAAGTAGTACAATTCAAGTTTTAGTTTTCGATTATTCACTTTTTAGCCGGCTTTGGTGGCTTGGACATCACCTAGGACCTTAAGATTTTGCGTGAAAGGAGGACTTGCAGCCGCGTTGCAAGGGAGAATGTGAAAAGTGTTCATATGTAGTAAAAACCTGAGAAATCCGTCCGTTTTCGTCATTTGTTATCGAATCGACTTAAAGCCAGATCGTCACATTGGCCGCTCTTCTCTTTGAAACGGTTACATTTATCGTCTGCAAAGCTATGTCGCGTGCTGCGGTATGCGGAAACACTAAAAGCACCATAGTAGAAAACAGAAGAAGCTTCTATGTTGAAGTAATAGCCAGTAAGAAGTAGTGCAATTGAAGTTTTAGTTGTCGATTATTCACTTTTTAGTCTGCTTTGGTGGCTTGGACATGACCTAGGACCTTAAGATTTTGCATGAAAGGAGGACTAGCAGCCGCTTTGCACGGGAGAATGTGAAAAGTGTTCATATGTAGTAAAAACCTGAGAAATCCGTCCGTTTTCGTCATTTGTTATCGAATCGACTTAAATCCAGATCGTCACATTGGCCGCTATTCTGTCTGAAACGGTTACGTTTATAGACTGCAAAGCTATGTCGCGTGCTGCGGAATGCGGAGACACTAAAAGTACCATAGAAGAACACAGATGAAGCTTCTAAGATGATGTAATACACAGTAAGGAGTAGTACAATTGAAGTTTTAGGTATCGATTATTGACTTTTTACCCTTCTTTGGTGCCTTGGACATGAGCTAGGAACTTAAGATATTGCATGAAAGGAGGACTAGCAGCCGAGTTGCACGGGAGAATGTGAAAAGTGTTCATATTTAGTAAAAACCTGAGAAATCCATCCTTTTTCGTCATTTGTTATCGAATCGACTTAAAGCCAGATCGTCACATTGGCCGCTCTTCTGTCTGAAACGGATACATTTATCGTCTGCAAAGCTATGTCGCGTGCTGCGGTATGCGGAGACACTAAAAGCACTTTAGTAGAGCACAGATTAAGCTTCTAAGTTGATGTAATAGCCAATAAGAAGTACTACAATTCAAGTTTTAGTTATCGATTATTGACTTTTTACCCTTCTTTGATCCCTTGGACATGAGCTACGAACTTAAGATTTTGCATGAAAGGAGCACTAGCAGCCGCGTTGCACGGGAGAATGTGAAAAGTGTTCATATGTAGTAAAAACCTGAGAAATCCGTCCTTTTTCGGCATTTGTTATCGAATCGACTTAAAGCCAGATCGTCACAATGGCCGCTCTTCTGTCTCAAACGGATACATTTATTGTCTGCAAAGCTATGTCGCCTGTTGTGGTTTGCGTAGACACTAAAAGTACCATAGAAGAACACAGATGAAGCTTCTAAGATGATGTAACAGCCAGTAAGGAGTAGTACAATTGAAGTTTTAGGTATCGATTATTGACTTTTTACCCTTCTTTGGTGCCTTGGACATGAGCTAGGAACTTAAGATATTGCATGAAAGGAGGACTAGCAGCCGAGTTCCACGGGAAAATGTGAAAAGTGTTCATATTTAGTAAAAACCTGAGAAATCCGTCCTTTTTCGTCATTTGTTATCGAATAGACTTAAAGCCAGATCGTCACATTGGCCGCTCTTCTGTCTGAAACGGATACATTTATCGTCTGCAAAGCTATGTCGCGTGCTGCGGTATGCGGAGACACTAAAAGCACTTTAGTAGAACACAGATTAAGCTTCTAGGTTGATGTAATAGCCAGTAAGAAGTACTACAATTCAAGTTTTAGTATCAATTATTGACTTTTTACCCTTCTTTAGTGCCTTGGACATGAGCTAGGGACTTATGATTTTGCATGAAAGGAGGACTAGCAGCCGCGTTGCACGGGAGAATGTGAAAAGTGTTCATATGTAGTAAAAACCTGAGAAATCCGTCCGTTTTCGGCATTTGTTATCGAATCGACTTAAAGCCAGAGCGTCACATTGGCCGCTCTTCTGACTGAAATGGATACATTTATCGTCTGCAAACCTATGTCACATGCTGTGGTATGCGGAGACACTAAAAGCACCATAGTCGAACACAGATGAAGCTTCTAAGTTGATGTAATAGCCAGTAAGAAGTAGTACAACTCAGGTTTTAGGTATCGATTATTGACTTTTTTGCTGGCGTTGGTGCCTTGGACATAAGCTAGGACCTTAAGATTCTGCATGAAAGGAGGACTAGCAGCCGAGTTGCATGGGAGAATGTGAAAAGTGTTCTTATGTAGTAAAAACGTGATAAATCCGTGCGTTTTCGTAATTAGTTATCGAATCGACTTAAAGCCAGATCGTCACATTGGCCATCTCCTCTCTGAAACAGTTGTACTTATCGTCTGCAAAGCTATGTCACGAGCTGCGGTATGCGGAGACAATAAAAGCACCGTAGTAGTACACAGATGAAACTTCTAAGTTGTTGTAATAGACAATAAAGGAGTAGTACAATTCAAGTTTTAGGTATTGATTGTTGACTTTTTACCCTTCTTTGGTGCCTTTGAGTTGAGCTAGGAACTTAAGATATTGCATGAAACGAAGACCCAGCAGCCGAGTTGCTTGGGAGTATGTGAAAATTGTTCATATGTAGTAAAAACCTGAAAAATCCGTCCGTTTTCGTCATTTGTTATCGAATCGACTTAAAGCCAGATCATCAGATTGGCCGCTTTTCTGTCTGAAACGGATACATTTATCGTCTGCAAAGCTATGTCGCGTGCTGCGGTATGCGGAGACCCTAAAAGCACCATAGGTGAACACAGATGAAGCTTCTAAGTTGATGTAATAGCCAGTAAGAAGTAGTAGAATTCAAGTTTTAGGTATCGATTATTGACTTTTTACCCTCCTTTGGTGGCTTGGACATGACCTAGGACCTTAAGATGTTGCGTGAAAGGAGGACTTGCAGCCGCGTTGAAAGGGAGAATGTGAAAAGTGTTCATATGTAGTAAAAACCTGAGAAATCCGTCCGTTTTCGGCATTTGTTATCGAATCGACTTAAAGCCAGATCGCCACATTGGCCGCTCTTCTGTCTGAAACGGATACATCTATCGTCTGCAAAGCTATGTCGCATGCTGTGGTTTGCGTAGACACTAAAAGTACCATAGAAGAACTCAGATGAAGCTTCTAAGATGATTTAGTAGCCAATAAGGAGTAGTACAATTGAAATTTTAGGTATCGATTATTGACTTTTTACCCTTCTTTGGTGCCTTGGACATGAGCTAGCAACTGAAGATATTGCATGAAAGGAGGACTAGCAGCCGAGTTGCACGGTAGAATGTGAAAAGTGTTCATATTTAATAAAAACCTGAGAAATCCGTCCTTTTTCGTCATTTGTTATCGAATCGACTTAAAGCCAGATCGTCACATTGGCCATTTCCTCTCTGAAACAGTAGTGCTTATCGTCTGCAAAGCTATTTCACGAGCTGCGGTATGCGGAGACACCAAAAGCACCATAGTAGAACACAGATGAAGCTTCTAAGTTGATGTAATACCCAGTAAGAAGTAGTACAACTCAGGTTTTAGGTATCGATTATTGACTTTTTTGCTGGCTTTGGTGCCTTGGACATGACCTAGGACCTTAAGATTCTTTATGAAAGGAGGACTAGCAGCCGAGTTGCACGGGAGAATGTGAAAAGTGTTCTTATGTAGTAAAAACGTGATAAATCCGTCCGTTTTCGTAATTTGTTATCGAATCGACTTAAAGGCAGATCATCACATTGGCCATCTCCTCTCTGAAACAGTTGTACTTATCGTCTGCAAAGCTATGTCAGGAGCTGCGGTATGCGGAGACAATAAAAGCACCGTAGTAGTACACAGATGAAGCTTCTAAGTTGATGTAATAGCCATTAAGAAGTAGTACATTTCAAGTTTTAATTATCGATTGTTGACTTTTTACCCTTCTTTGGTGCATTGGACATGAGCTAGGAACTTCAGATTTTGAATGGAAGGAGGGCTAGCAGCCGCGTTGCACGGGAGAATGTGGAAAGTGTTCATATGTAGTTAAAACTTGAGAAATCCGTCCGTTTTCGTCATTTGTTATCGAATCGACTTAAAGCCAGATCGTCACATTGGCCGCTCTTCTGTCTGAAACGGTTACGTTTATCGACTGCAAAGCTATGTCGCGTGCTGCGGAATGCGGAGACACTAAAAGCATTTTAGTAGAACACAGATTAAGCTTCTAAGTTGATGTAATAGCCAGTAAGAAGTACTACAATTCAAGTTTTAGTTATCGGTTATTGACTTTTTACCCTTCTTTAATCCCTTGGACATGAGCTACGAACTTAAGATTTTGCATGAAAGGAGCACTAGCAGCCGCGTTGCATGTGAGAATGTGAAAAGTGTTCATATGTAGTAAAAACCTGAGAAATCCGTCCGTTTACGTCAATTGTTATCGAATCGACTTAAATCCAGATCGTCACATTGGCCGCTCTTCTGTCTGAAACGGTTACGTTTATCGTCTGCAAAGCTATGTCGCGTGCTGCGGAATGCGGAGACACTAAAAGTACCATAGAAGAACACAGATGAAGCTTCTAAGATGATGTAATAGCCAGTAAGGAGTAGTATTATTGAAGTTTTTGGTATCGATTATTGACTTCTTAATCTTCTTTGGTTCATTGGACATGAGCTAGGAACTTAAGATATTGCATGAAAGGAGGACTAGCAGCCGAGTTGCACGGGAGAATGTGAAAAGTGTTCATATTTAGTAAAAACCTGAGAAATCCGTCCTTTTTCGTCATTTGTTATCGAATGGACTTAAAGCCAGATCGTCACATTTGCCGCTCTTCTGTCTGAAACGGATACATTTATCGTCTGCAAAGATATGTCGCGTGCTACGGTATGCGGAGACACTAAAAGCACTTTAGTAGAACACAGATTAAGCTCCTAAGTTGATGTAATAGCCAGTAAGAAGTACTACAATTCAAGTTTTAGTTATCGATTATTGACATTTTACCCTTCTTTGATCCCTTGGACATGAGCTACGAACTTAAGATTTTGCATGAAAGGAGCACTAGCAGCCGCGTTGCACGGGAGAATGTGAAAAGTGTTCATATGTAGTAAAAACCTGAGAAATCCGTCCGTTTTCGGCATTTGTTATCGAATCGACTTAAAGCCAGATCGTCACATTGGCCGCTCTTCTGTCTCAAACGGATACATTTATTGTCTGCAAAGCTATGTCGCGTGTTGTGGTTTGCGTAGACACTAAAAGTACCATAGAAGAACACAGATGAAGCTTCTAAGATGATGTAATAGCCAGTAAGGAGTAGTACCATTGAAGTTTCAGGTATCGATTATTGACTTTTTACCCTTCTTTGGTGCCTTGGACATGAGCTAGGAACTTAAGATATTGCATGAATTGAGGACTAGCAGCCGAGTTGCACGGGAGAATGTGAAAAGTGTTCATATTTAGTAAAAACCTGAGAAATCCGTCCTTTTTCGTCATGTGTTATCGAATCGACTTAAAGCCAGATCGTCACATTGGCCGCTCTTCTGTCTGAAACGGATACATTTATCGTCTGCAAAGCTATGTCGCGTGCTGCGGTATGCGGAGACACTAAAAGCACTTTAGTAGAACACAGATTAAGCTTCTAAGTTGATGTAATAGCCAGTAAGAAGTACTATAATTCAAGTTTTAGTTATCGATTATTGACTTTTTACCCTTCTTTGATCCCTTGGACATGAGCTACGAACTTAAGATTTTGCATGAAAGGAGCACTAGCAGCCGCGTTGCATGGGAGAATGTGAAAAGTGTTCATATGTAGTAAAAACCTGAGAAATCCGTCCATTTTGTCATTTGTTATCGAATCGACTTAAAGCCAGATCGTCACATTGGCCATCTCCTCTCTGAAACAGTTGTACTTATCTTCTGCAAAGCTATGTCACGAGCTGCGGTAGGCGGAGACAATAAAAGCACCATAGTAGTACACAGATGAAGCATCTAAGTTGATGTAATAGCCATTAAGAAGTAGTACAATTCAAGTATTAAGTATCGATTATTGACTTTGTACCCTTCTTTGGTGCATTGGACATGAGCTAGGAACATCAGATTATGCGTGGAAGGAGGACTAGCAGCCGCGTTGCACGGGAGAATGTGAAAAGTGTTCATATGTAGTAAAAACCTGAGAAATCCGTCAGTTTTCGTCATTTGTTATCGAATCGACTTAAAGCCAGATCGTCACATTGGCCGCTCTTCTCTCTGAAACGGTTGTACTTATCGTCTGCAAACCTATGTCGCGCGCAGCGGTATGCGGAGACTCTACATGCACCATAGTAAAACACAGATGAAACTTCTAAGTTGATGTAATAGCCAATAAGAAGTAGTACAATTCAAGTTCTAGGTATCGATTATTGACTTTTTACCCTTCTTTGGTGCCTTGGACATGAGCTAAGAACTTAAGATTTTGCATGAAAGGAGGACTAGCAGCGACGTTGCACGTGAGAATGTGAAAAGTGTTCATATGTAGTAAAAACCTGAGAAATCCGTCAGTTTTCGTCATTTGTTATCGAATCGACTGAAAGCCAGATCGTCACATTGGCCGCTCTTCTGTCTGAAACGGTTACGTTTATTATCTGCAAAGCTATGTCGCGTGCTGCGGTATGTGGAGACACTAAAAGCACCATAGTAGAACACAGATGAAGCTTCAAAGTTGATGTAATAGCCAGTAATAAGTAGTACAACTCAGGTCTTAGGTATCGATTATTTACTTTTTTGCTGGCTTTGCTGCCTTGGACATGAGCTAGGACCTTAAGATTCTGCATGAAAGGAGTACTAGCAGCCGAGTTGCACGGGAGAATGTGAAAAGTGTTCTTATGAAGTAAAAACGTGCTAAATCCGTCCGTTTTCGTCATTTGTTATCGAATCGACTTAAAGCCAGATTGTCACATTGGCCATCTCCTCTCTGAAACAGTTGTACTTATCGTCTGCAAAGCCATGTCACGCGCTGCGGTATGCGGAGACAATAAAAGCACGATAGTAGTACACAGATGAAGCTTCTAAGTTGATGTAATAGCCAGTAAGAAGTAGTAGAATTCAAGTTTTAGGTAGCGATTATTGACTTTTTACCCTTCTTTGGTGCCTTGGACTTGAGCTAAGAACTTAAGATATTGCATGAAAGGAGGACTTGCAGCCGAGTTGCACGGGAGAATGTGAAAAGTGTTCATATGTAGTAAAAACCTGAGAAATCCGTCCGTATTCGTCATTTGTTATCGAATCGACTTAAAGCCAGATCGTCACATTGGCCGCTCTTCTGTCTGAAACGGTTACGTTTATCCACTGCAAAGCTATGTCGCGTGCTGCGGTATGCGGAGACACTAAAAGAACTTTAGTAGAACACAGATTAAGCTTCTAAGTTGATGTAATAGCCAGTAAGAAGTACTACAATTCAAGTTTTAGTTATCGGTTATTGACATTTTACCCTTCTTTGATCCCTTGGACATGAGCTTCCAACTTAAGATAATGCATGAAAGGAGCACTAGCAGCCGCGTTGCACGGGAGAATGTGAAAAGCGTTCATATGTAGTAAAAACCTGAAAAATCCGTCCGTTTTCGGCATTTGTTATCGAATCGACTTAAAGCCAGATCGTCACATTGGCCGCTCTTCTGTCTCAAACGGATACATTTATCGTCTGCAAAGCTAAGTCGCGTGCTGTGGTTTGCGTAGACACTAAAAGTACCATAGAAGAACACAGATGAAGCTTCTAAGATGATGTAATACCCAGTAAGGAGTAGTACAATTGAAGTTTATGTATCGATTATTGACTTTTTACCCTTCTTTGGTGCCTTGGACATGAGCTAGGAACTTAAGATATTGCATGAAAGGAGGACTAGCAGCCGAGTTGCACGGGAGAATGTGAAAAGTGTTCATATTTAGTAAAAACCTGAGAAATCCGTCCTTTTTCGTCATTTGTTATCGAATCGACTTAAAGCCCGATCGTCACATTGGCCGCTCTTCTGTCTGAAGCGGATACATTTATCGTCTGCAAAGCTATGTCGCGTGCTGCGGTATGCGGAGACAGTAAAAGCACCATAGTAGAACACAGATGAACCTTCTAAACTGATGTAATAGCCAGTAAGAAGTAGTAGAATTCAAGTTTTAAGTATCGATTATTGGCTTTTTACCCTCCTTTGGTGCCTTGGACATGAGCTAGGAACTTAAGATTTTGCATGAAAGGAGGACTAGCAGCCGCGTTGCACGGGAGAATGTGAAAAGTGTTCATATGTAGTAAAAACCTAAGAAATCTGTCCGTTTCGTCATTTGTTATCGAAATGACTTAAAGCCAGATTCTCACATTGGCCGCTCTTCTGTCTGAAACGGTTACATTTATCGTCTGCAAAGCTACGTCGCGTGCTGCGGTATGCGGAGACACTAAAAGAACCATAGTAGAACACAGATGAAGCACCTGAGTCGATGTAATAGCCAGTGAGAGGTAGTACAATTCAAGTTTTAGATATGGATTATTGAATTATTAACCTTGTTTGGTGCCTTGGACATGAGCTAGGAACTTAACATTTTGCATTAAAGGAGGACTAGCAGCTGCGTTGCACAGGCGAATGTGAAAAGTGTTCATTAGTAGTAAAAACCTGAGAAATCCGTCCGTGTTCGTAATTTGTTATCGAATCGACTTAAAGCCAGATCGTCAGATTGGCCGTTCTTCTCTCTGAAACGGTTGTACTTATCGTCTGCAAAGCTATGTCGCGTGCTGCGGTATGCGGGGACACTAAAAGCACCATAGTAGAACACAGATGAATCTGCTTAGTTGATTGCAGTAGCCAGTAAGAAATAGTACTATTCAAGTATTAGGTATCGATTATTGACTTTTTAGCTGGCTTTGGTGCCTTCGACATTATCTAGGACTTTAAGATTCTGCATGAAAGGAGGACTAGCAGCCGAGTTGCTCGAGAGAATGTGAAAAGTGTTCATATGTAGTAAAAACCTGAGAAATCCGTCCGTTTTCGTCATTTGTTATAGAATCGACTTAAAGCCAGATGGTCACATTAGCCGCTCTTCTGTCTAAAACGGTTCCATTTATCGTCTGCAAAGCTATGTCGCGTGCTGCGGTATGCGGAGACACTAAAAGCACCATAGTAGAACACAGATGAAGCTTCTAAGTTGATGTAAAAGCCAGTAAGAAGTAGTACAATTCAAGTTTTAGTTATCGATTATTGACTTTTTAGCCGGCTTTGGTGACTTGAACATTACCTAGGACTTTAAGATTCTGCATGAAAGGAGGACTAGCAGCCGAGTTGCACGAGAGAATGTGAAAAGTGTTCATATGTAGTAAAAACCTGAGAAATCCGTCCGTTTTCGTCATTTGTTATCGAAACGACTTAAGCCAGATCGTCACAATGACCGCTCTTCTCTCTGAAACAGTTGTACTTATCGTCTGCAAAGCTATGTCGCGCGCTGCGGTATGCGAAGACACTAAAAGCACCAAAGTAGAACACAGATGAAGCTTCTAAGTTGATGTAATAGCCAGTAAGAAGTAGCACAATTCTAGTTTTAGGTATCGATTATTGACTTTTTAGCTGGCTCTTTTGCCTTGGACATGGGGTAGGACCGAAAGATTCTGCTTGAAAGGAGGACTAGCAGCCGAGTTGCATGGGGGAATCTGAAAAGTGTTCATATGTAGTAAAAATCTGAGAAATCTGTCCGCTTTCGTCATTTGTTATGGAATCGACTTAAAGACAGATCGCCACATTAGCCGCTCTTCTGTCTGAAACGGTTACATTTATCATCTGCAAAGCTATGTCGCGTGCTGCGGTATGCGGAGACACTAAAAGCACCATAGTAGACCACAGATGAAGCTTCCAAGTTGATGTAATAGCCAGTAAGGTGTGGTAGAATTCAAGTTTTAGGTATCGATTATTGACTTGTTAGCTGGCTTTGGTGCCTTGGACATGAGCTAGGACCTTAAGATTCTGCATGAAAGGAGGATTAGCAGCCGAGTTGCATGGGAGAATGTGAAAAGTGTTCATATGTAGTAAAAACTTGAGAAATCCGTCAGTTTTCGTCATTTGTTATCGAATCGACTTAAAGCCAGATCATCACATTGGCCGCTATTCTGTCTGAAACGGTTACATTTATCGTCTGCAAAGCTATGTCGCGTGCTGCGGTATGCGGAGACACTAGCAGCACCATAGTAGACCACAGATGACGCTTCTGGGTTGTTGTAATAGCCAGTAAGATGTAGTAGAATTCAAGTTTTAGGTATCGATTATTGACTTGTTAGCTGGCTTTGGTGCCTTGGACATGAGCTAGGACCTTAAGATTCTGCATGAAAGGAGGATTAGCAGCCGAGTTGCATGGGAGAATGTGAAAAGTGTTCATATGTAGTAAAAACTTGAGAAATCCGTCAGTTTTCGTCATTTGTTATCGAATCGACTTAAAGCCAGATCGTCACATTGGCCGCTCTTCTGTCTGAAACGATTACATTTATCGTCTGCAAAGCTAAGTCGCGTGCTGCGGTATGCGGAGACACTAAAAGCACCGTAGTAGAACACAGATGACGCTTCTAAGTTGATGTAATAGCTAGTAAGAAGTGGTAAAATTCAAGTTTTAGGTATCGATTACTGACCTTTTACCCTTCTTTGGTGCCTTGGACAAGAGCTAGGATCTTAAGATTTTGCATGAAAGGAGGACTAGCAGCCGCGTGGCACGGGAGAATGTGAAAAGAGTTCATATGTAGTAAAAACCTGAGAAATACGTCCGTTTTCGTCATTTGTTATGGAATCGACTTAAAGCCAGATCGACACATTGGCCGCTCTTCTCTCTATAAACGTTGTAATTATCGTCTGCAAAGCTACGTCGCGTGCTGCGGCATGCGGAGACACTAAAAGCACCATAGTAGAAGACAGATGAAGCTTCTAAGTTGATATAATAGCCAGTAAGAAGTAGTACAATTCAAGTTTTAAGTATCGATTATTGGATTTGTACCCTTCTTTGGTGCCTTGGACATGAGCTAGGAACTTACGATTTTGCATGAAATGAGGACTAGCCGCCGCGTTGCACGGGAGAATGTGAAAAGTGTTCATATGTAGTAAAAACCTAAGAAATCCGTCCGTTTCGTCATTTGTTTTCGAAATGACTTAAAGCCAGATTGTCACATTGGCCGCTCTTCTGTCTGAAACGGTTACATTTATCGTCTGCAAAGCTATGTCGCGTGCTGCGGTATGCGGAGACACTAAAAGAACCATAGTAGAACACAGATGAAGCTCCTGAGTCGATGTAATAGCCAGTGAGAGGTAGTACAATTCAAGTTTTAAATATGGATTATTGACTTTTTACCCTTGTTTGGTGCCTTGGACATGAGCTAGGAACTTAACATTTTGCATGAAAGGAGGACTAGCGGCTGCGTTGCACAGGCGAATGTGAATAGTGTTCATATGTAGTAAAAACCTGAGAAATCCGTCCGTGTTCGTCATTTGTTATCGAATCGACTTAAAGCCAGATCGTCACATTGGCCGTTCTTCTCTCTGAAACGGTTGTACTTATCGTCTGCAAAGCTATGTCGCGTGCTGCGGTATGCGGGGACACTAAAAGCACCATAGTAGAACGCAGATGAATCTGCTTAGTTGATTGCAATAGCCAGTAAGAAATAGTACTATTCAAGTATTAGGTATCGATTATTGACTTTTTAGCTGGCTTTGGTGCCTTGGACATTACCTAGGACTTTAAGATTCTGCATGAAAGGAGGACTAGCAGCCGAGTTGCACGAGAGAATGTGAAAAGTGTTCATATGTAGTAAAAACCTGAGAAATCCGTCCGTTTTCGTCATTTGTTATAGAATCGACTTAAAGCCAGATGGTCACATTAGCCGCTCTTCTGTCCGAAACGGTTCCATTTATCGTCTGCAAAGCTATGTCGCGTGCTGCGGTATGCGGAGACACTAAAAGCACCATAGTAGAACACAGATGAAGCTTCTAAGTTGATGTAATAGCCAGTAAGAAGTAGTACAATTCAAGTTTTAGTTACCGATTATTGACTTTTTATCCGGCTTTGGTGACTTGGACATTACCTAGGACTTTAAGATTCTGCATGAAAGGAGGACTAGCAGCCGAGTTGCACGAGAGAATGTGAAAAGTGTTCATATGTAGTAAAAACCTGAGAAATCCGTCCGTTTTCGTCATTTGTTATCGAAACGACTTAAGCCAGATCGTCACAATGACCGCTCTTCTCTCTGAAACAGTTGTACTTATCGTCTGCAAAGCTATGTCGCGCGCTGCGGTATGCGAAGACACTAAAAGCACCAAAGTAGAACACAGATGAAGCTTCTAAGTTGATGTAATAGCCAGTAAGAAGTAGCACAATTCTAGTTTTAGGTATCGATTATTGACTTTTTAGCTGCCTTTTTTACCTTGGACATGAGCTAGGACCGAAAGATTCTGCTTGAAAGGAGGACTAGCAGCCGAGTTGCATGGGGGAATCTGAAAAGTGTTCATATGTAGTAAAAACCAGGGAAATCTGTCCGCTTTCGTCATTTGTTATCGAATCGACTTAAAGACAGATCGCCACATTAGCCGCTCTTCTGTCTGAAACGGTTACATTTATCATCTGCAAAGCTATGTCGCGTGCTGCGGTATGCGGAGACACTAAAAGCACCATAGTAGACCACAGATGAAGCTTCCAAGTTGATGTAATAGCCAGTAAGGTGTAGTAGAATTCAAGTTTTAGGTATCGATTATTGACTTGTTAGCTGGCTTTGGTGCCTTGGACATGAGCTAGGACCTTAAGATTCTGCATGAAAGGAGGATTAGCAGCCGAGTTGCATGGGAGAATGTGAAAAGTGTTCATATGTAGTAAAAACTTGAGAAATCCGTCAGTTTTCGTCATTTGTTATCGGATCGACTTAAAGCCAGATCATCACATTGGCCGCTATTCTGTCTGAAACGGTTACATTTATCGTCTGCAAAGCTATGTCGCGTGCTGCGGTATGCGGAGACACTAGAAGCACCATAGTAGACCACAGATGACGCTTCTAGGTTGTTGTAATATCCAGTAAGAAGTAGTACAATTCAAGTTTTAGGTATCGATTATTGCCTTTTTAGCTGGCTTTGGTGCCTTGGACACGAGCTAAGACTTTAAGATTCTGCATGAAAGGAGGACTAGCAGCCGAGTTGCACGGGAGAATGTGAAAAGTGTTCACGTGTAGTAAAAACCTGAGAAATCCGACCGTTTTAGTCATTTGTTATCGAATCGACTTAAAGCCAGATCGCCACATTGGCCGCTATTCTGTCTTAAACGGTTACATTTATCGTCTGCAAAGCTATGTCGCGTGCTGCGGTATGCGGAGACACTAAAAGCACCATAGTATACCACAGATGAAGATTCTAAGTTGATGTAATAGCCAGTAAGAAGTAGCACAATTCTAGTTTTAGGTATCGATTATTGACTTTTTAGCTGGCTTTGATGCCTTGGACATCAGCTAGGACCTTAAGATTCTGCATGAAAGGAAAATTAGCAGCCGAGTTGCATGGGAGAATGTGAAAAGTGTTCATATGTAGTAAAAACTTGAGAAATCCGTCAGTTTTCGTCATTTGTTATCGAATCGACTTAAAGCCAGATCGTCACATTGGCCGCTCTTCTGTCTGAAACGATTACATTTATCGTCTGCAAAGCTAAGTCGCGTGCTGCGGTATGCGGAGACACTAAAAGCACCATAGTAGAACACAGATGACGCTTCTAAGTTGATGTAATAGCTAGTAAGAAGTGGTACAATTCAAGTTTTAGGTATCGATTACTGACCTTTTACCCTTCTTTGGTGCCTTGGACAAGAGCTAGGATCTTAAGATTTTGCATGAAAGGAGGACTAGCAGCCGCGTGGCACGGGAGAATGTGAAAAGAGTTCATATGTAGTAAAAACCTGAGAAATACGTCCGTTTTCGTCATTTGTTATGGAATCGACTTAAAGCCAGATCGACACATTTGCCGCTCTTCTCTCTATAAAGGTTGTAATTATTGTCTGCAAAGCTACGTCGCGTGCTGCGGCATGCGGAGACACTAAAAGCACCATAGTAGAAGACAGATGAAGCTTCTAAGTTGATATAATAGCCAGTAAGAAGTAGTACAATTCAAGTTTTAAGTATCGATTATTGGATTTGTACCCTTCTTTGGTGCCTTGGACATGAGCTAGGAAATTAAGATTTTGCATGAAATGAGGACTAGCCGCCGCGTTGCACGGGAGAATGTGAAAAGTGTTCATATGTAGTAAAAACCTAAGAAATCCGTCCGTTTCGTCATTTGTTATCGAAATGACTTAAAGCCAGATTGTCACATTGGCCGCTCTTCTGTCTGAAACGGTTACATTTATCGTCTGCAAAGCTATGTCGCGTGCTGCGGTATGTGGAGACACTAAAAGAACCATAGTAGAACACAGATGAAGCTCCTGAGTCGATGTAATAGCCAGTGAGAGGTAGTACAATTCAAGTTTTAAATATGGATTATTGACTTTTTACCCTTGTTTGGTGCCTTGGACATGAGCTAGGAACTTAACATTCTGCATGAAAGGAGGACTAGCGGCTGCGTTGCACAGGCGAATGTGAATAGTGTTCATATGTAGTAAAAACCTGAGAAATCCGTCCGTGTTCGTCATTTGTTATAGAATCGACTTAAAGCCAGATCGTAACATTGGCCGCTCTTCTCTCTGAAACGGTTGTACTTATCGTCTGCAAAGCTATGTCGCGTGCTGCGGTGTGCGGGGACACTAAAAGCACCATAGTAGAACACAGATGAATCTTCTTAGTTGATGCAATAGCCAGTAAGAAGTAGTACTATTCAAGTATTGGGTATCGATTATTGACTTTTTAGCTGGCTTTGGTGCCGTGGACATGACCTAGGACCTTAAGATTCTGCATGAAAGGAGGACTAGCAGCCGAGTTGCACGAGAGAATGTGAAAAGTGTTCATATGTAGTAAAAACCTGAGAAATCCGTCCGTTTTCGTCATTTGTTATTGAACCGACTTAAAGCCAGATGGTCACATTAGCCGCTCTTCTGTCTGTAGTTACATTTATCGTCTGCAAAGCTATGTCGCGTGCTGCGGTATGCGGAGACACTAAAAGCACCATAGTAGAACACAGATGAAGCTTCTAAGTTGATGTAATAGCCAGTAAGAAGTAGTAGAATTCAAGTCTTAGGTATCGATTATTGACGTTTTAGCTGGCTTTGGTGCCTTGGACATGAGCTAGGACATTAAGATTCTGCATGAAAGGAGGATTAGCAGCCGCGTTGCACGGGAGAATGTGAAAAGTGTTCATATGTAGTAAAAACTTGAGAAATCCATCCGTTTTCGTCATTTGTTATCGAATCGACTTAAAGCCAGATCGTCACATTGGCCGCTCTTCTGTCTGAAACGATTACATTTATCGTCTGCAAAGCTCTGTCGCGTGCTGCGGTATGCGGAGACACTAAAAGCACCATAGTAGACCACAGATGAAGCTTCTAAGTTGATGTAATAGGCAGTAAGAAGTAGTACAATTCAAGATTTAGTTATCGATTATTGACTTTTTAGCTGGCTTTGGTGCCTTGGACATTACCTAGGACTTTAAGATTCTGCATGAAAGGAGGACTAGCAGCCGAGTTGCACGAGAGAATGTGAAAAGTGTTCATATGTAGTAAAAACCTGAGAAATCCGTCCGTTTTCGTCATTTGTTATCGAAACGACTTAAGCCAGATCGTCACAATGACCGCTCTTCTCTCTGAAACAGTTGTACTTATCGACTGCAAAGCTATGTCGCGCGCTGCGGTATGAGAAGACACTAAAAGCACCAAAGTAGAACACAGATGAAGCTTCTAAGTTGATGTAATAGCCAGTAAGAAGTAGCACAATTCTAGTTTTAGGTATCGATTATTGACTTTTTAGCTGGCTTTGGTGCCTTGGAAATGAGCTAGGACCGAAAGATTCTGATTGAAAGGAGGACTAGCAGCCGAGTTGCATGGGGGAATGTGAAAAGTGTTCATATGTAGTAAAAACCTGAGAAATCTGTCCGCTTTCGTCATTTGTTATCGAATCGACTTAAAGACAGATCGCCACATTAGCCGCTCTTCTGTCTGAAACGGTTACATTTATCATCTGCAAAGCTATGTCGCGTGCTGCGGTATGCGGAGACACTAAAAGCACCATAGTAGACCACAGATGAAGCTTCTAAGTTGATGTAATAGCTAGTAAGAAGTAGTACAATTCAAGTTTTAGGTATCGATTACTGACCTTTTACCCTTCTTTGGTGCCTTGGACAAGAGCTAGGATCTTAAGATTTTGCATGAAAGGAGGACTAGCAGCCGCGTGGCACGGGAGAATGTGAAAAGAGTTCATATGTAGTAAAAACCTGAGAAATACGTCCGTTTTCGTCATTTGTTATGGAATCGACTTAAAGCCAGATCGACACATTGGCCGCTCTTCTCTCTATAAAGGTTGTAATTATCGGCTGCAAAGCTACGTCACGTGCTGCGGCATGCGGAAACACTAAAAGCACCATAGTAGAACACAGATGAAGCTTCTAAGTTGATATAATAGCCAGTAAGAAGTAGTACAATTCAAGTTTTATGTATCGATTATTGGCTTTGTACCCTTCTTTGGTGCCTTGGACAAGAGCTAGGATCTTAAGATTTTGCATGAAAGGAGGACTAGCAGCCGCGTGGCACGGGAGAATGTGAAAAGTGTTCATATGTAGTAAAAACCTAAGAAATCCGTCCGTTTCGTCATTTGTTATCGAAATGACTTAAAGCCGGATTGTCACATTGGCCGCTCTTCTGTCTGTAACGGTTACATTTATCGTCTGCAAAGCTATGTCGCGTGCTGCGGTATGCGGAGACACTAAAAGAACCTTAGTAGAACACAGATGAAGCTCCTGAGTCGATGTAATAGCCAGTGAGAGGTAGTACAATTCAAGTTTTAAATATGGATTATTGACTTTTTACCCTTGTTTGGAGCCTTAGACATGAGCTAGGAACTTAACATTTTGCATGAAAGGAGGACTAGCGGCTGCGTTGCACAGGCGAATGTGAATAGTGTTCATATGTAGTAAAATCCTGAGAAATCCGTCCGTGTTCGTCATTTGTTATCGAATCGACTTAAAGATAGATCGTCACATTGGCCGCTCTTCTCTCTGAAACGGTTGTACTTATCGTCTGCAAAGCTATGTCGCGTGCTGCGGTGTGCGGGGACACTAGAAGCACCACAGTAGAACACAGATGAATCTTCTTAGTTGATGCAATTGCCAGTAAGAAGTAGTACTATTCAAGTATTGGGTATCGATTATCGACTTTTTAGCTGGCTTTGGTGCCTTGGACATTACCTAGGACCTTAAGATTCTGCATGAGAGGAGGACTAGCAGCCGAGTTGCACGAGAGAATGTGAAAAGTGTTCATATGTAGTAAAAACCTGAGAAATCCGTCCGTTTTTGTCATTTGTTATTGAACCGACTTAAAGCCAGATGGTCACATTAGCCGCTCTTCTGTCTGAAACGGTTACATTTATCGTCTGCAAAGCTATGTCGCGTGCTGCGGTATGCGGAGACACTAAAAGCACCATAGTAGAACACAGATGAAGCTTCTAAGTTGATGTAATAGCCAGTAAGAAGTAGTAGAATTCAAGTTTTAGGTATCGATTATTGACGTTTTAGCTGGCCTTGGTGCCTTGGACATGAGCTAGGACATTAAGATTCTGCATGAAAGGAGGATTAGCAGCCGCGTTGCACGGGAGAATGTGAAAAGTGTTCATATGTAGTAAAAACTTGAGATATCCATCCGTTTTCGTCATTTGTTATCGAATCAACTTAAAGCCAGATCGTCACATTGGCCGCTCTTCTGTCTGAAACGATTACATTTATCGTCTGCAAAGCTATGTCGCGTGCTGCGGTATGCGGAGACACTAAAGGCACCATAGTAGACCACAGATGAAGCTTCTAAGTTGATGTAATAGCCAGTAAGAAGTAGTACAATTCAAGTTTTAGTTATCGATTATTGACTTTTTAGCTGGCTTTGGTGCCTTGGACATTACCTAGGACTTTAAGATTCTGCATGAGAGGAGGACTAGCAGCCGAGTTGCACGAGAGAATGTGAAAAGTGTTCATATGTAGTAAAAACCTGAGAAATCCGTCCGTTTTCGTCATTTGTTATCGAAACGACTTAAGCCAGATCGTCACAATGACCGCTCTTCTCTCTGAAACAGTTGTACTTATCGTCTGCAAAGCTATGTCGCGCGCTGCGGTATGCAAAGACACTAAAAGCACCAAAGTAGAACACAGATGAAGCTTCTAAGTTGATGTAATAGCCAGTAAGAAGTAGCACAATTCTAGTTTTAGGTATCGATTATTGACTTTTTAGCTGGCTTTGGTGCCTTGGACATGAGCTAGGACCGAAAGATTCTGCTTGAAAGGAGGACTAGCAGCCGAGTTGCATGGGAGAATGTGAAAAGTGTTCATATGTAGTAAAAACCTGAGAAATCTGTCCGCTTTCGTCATTTGTTATCGAATCGACTTAAAGACAGATCGTCACATTAGCCGCTCTTCTGTCAGAAACGGTTACATTCATCATCTGCAAAGCTATGTCGCGTGCTGCGGTATGCGGAGACACTAAAAGCACCATAGTAGACCACAGATGAAGCTTCTAAGTTGATGTAATAGCTAGTAAGAAGTAGTACAATTCAAGTTTTAGGTATCGATTACTGACCTTTTACCCTTCTTTGGTGCCTTGGACAAGAGCTAGGGTCTTAAGATTTTGCATGAAAGGAGGACTAGCAGCCGCGTGGCACGGGAGAATGTGAAAAGAGTTCATATGTAGTAAAAACCTGAGCAATACGTCCGTTTTCGTCATTTGTTATGGAATCGACTTAAAGCCAGATCGACACATTTGCCGCTCTTCTCTCTATAAAGGTTGTAATTATCGTCTGCAAAGCTACGTCGCGTGCTGCGGCATGCGGAGACACTAAAAGCACCATAGTAGAACACAGATGAAGCTTCTAAGTTGATATAATAGCCAGTAAGAAGTAGTACAATTCAAGTTTTATGTATCGAGTATCGGCTTTGTACCCTTCTTTGGTGCCTTGGACATGAGCTAGGAACTTAAGATTTTGCATGAAAGGAGGACTAGCCGCCGCGTTGCACGGGAGAATGTGAAAAGTGTTCATATGTAGTAAAAACCTAAGAAATCCGTCCGTTTCGTCATTTGTTATCGAAATGACTTAAAGCCAGATTGTCACATTGGCCGCTCTTCTGTCTGAAACTTTTACATTTATCGTCTGCAAAGCTATGTCGCGTGCTGCGGTATGCGGAGACACTAAAAGCACCATAGTAGAACACAGATGACGCTTCTAAGTTAATGTAATAGCCAGTAAGAAGTAGTACAATTTAAGTTTTAGGTATCGATTATTGACTTTTTACCCTTCTTTGCTGCCTTGGACATGAGCTAGGAACTTCAGATTTTGCATGAAAGGAGGACTAGCAGCCGCGTTGCACGAGAGATTGTGAAAAGTGTTCATATGTAGTAAAAACCTGAGAAATCCGTCCGTTTTCGTCATTTGTTATCGAATCGGCTTAAAGCCAGATCTACACATTGGCCGCCCTTCTCTCTGAAACGGTTGTACTTATCGTCTGCAAACCTATGTCGCGTGTTGCGGTATGCGCAGACACTGACCGCACCATAGTAGAACTCAGATGAAGCTTCTAAGTTGATGTAATAGCCAGTAAGAAGTAGTTCAAATCAAGTTTTAGGTATCGATTATTGACTTGTTAGCTGGCTTTGGTGCCTTGGACATGAGCTAGGACCTTAAGATTCTGCATGAAAGGAGGATTAGCAGCCGAGTTGCATGGGAGAATGTGAAAAGTGTTCATATGTAGTAAAAACTTGAGAAATCCGTCAGTTTTCGTCATTTGTTATCGAATCGACTTAAGGCCAGATCATCACATTGGCCGCTATTCTGTCTGAAACGGTTACATTTATCGTCTGCAAAGCTATGTCGCGTGCTGCGGTATGCGGAGACACTAAAAGAACCATAGTAGAACACAGATGAAGCTCGTGAGTCGATGTAATAGCCATTGAGAGGTAGTACAATTCATGTTTTAGATATGGATTATTGACTTTTTACCCTTGTATGGTGCCTTGGACATGAGCTAGGAACTTAACATTTTGCATGAAAGGAGGACTAGCGGCTGCGTTGCACAGGCGAATGTGAAAAGTGTTCATATGTAGTAAAAACCTGAGAAATCCGTCCGTGTTCGTCATTTGTTATCGAATCGACTTAAAGCCAGATCGTCACATTGGCCGCTCTTCTCTCTGAAACGGTTGTACTTATCGTCTGCAAAGCTATGTCGCGTTGTGCGGTGTGCGGGGACACTAAAAGCACCATAGTAGAACACAGATGAATCTTCTTAGTTGATGCAATAGCCAGTAAGAAGTAGTACTATTCAAGTATTGGGTATCGATTATTGACTTTTTAGCTGGCTTTGGTGCCTTGGACATGAGCTAGGACATTAAGATTCTGCATGAAAGGATGATTAGCAGCCGCGTTGCACGGGAGAATGTGAAAAGTGTTCATATGTACTAAAAACTTGAGAAATCCATCCGTTTTCGTCATTTGTTATCGAATCGACTTAAAGACAGATCGTCACATTGGCCGCTCTTCTGTCTGAAACGATTACATTTATCGTCTGCAAAGCTATGTCGCGTGCTGCGGTATGCGGAGACACTAAAAGCACCATAGTAGAACACAGATGACGCTTCTAAGTTAATGTAATAGCCAGTAAGAAGTAGTACAATTTAAGTTTTAGGTATCGATTATTGACTTTTTACCCTTCTTTGCTGCCTTGGACATGAGCTAGGAACTTCAGATTTTGCATGAAAGGAGGACTAGCAGCCGCGTTGCACGAGAGATTGTGAAAAGTGTTCATATGTAGTAAAAACCTGAGAAATCCGTCCGTTTTCGTCATTTGTTATCGAATCGGCTTAAAGCCAGATCTACACATTGGCCGCCCTTCTCTCTGAAACGGTTGTACTTATCGTCTGCAAACCTATGTCGCGTGTTGCGGTATGCGCAGACACTGACCGCACCATAGTAGATCTCAGATGAAGCTTCTAAGTTGATGTAATAGCCAGTAAGAAGTAGTTCAAATCAAGTTTTAGGTATCGATTATAAACTTTTTACCCTTCTTCGGTGCCTTGGAAATGAGCTAGGAACTTAAGATTTTGCATGAAAGGAGTACTAGCAGTCGCGTTGCACGGGAGAATGTGAAAAGTGTTCATATGTAGTAAAAACCTAAGAAATTCGTCCGTTTCGTCATTTGTTATCGAATCGCCTTAAAGCCAGATCGTCACATTGGCCGCTCTTCTGTCTGAAACGATTACATTTATCGTCTGCAAAGCTATGTCGCGTGCTGCGGTATGCCGAGACACTAAAAGCACCATAGTAGAAAACAGATGAAGCTTCTAAGATGATGCAATATCCAATAAGAAGTAGCACAATTCAAGTTTTAATTATCGATTATTGACTTTTTACCCTTCTTTGGTGCCTTGGACATGAGCTAGGAACTTAAGATTTTGCATGAAAGGAGGACTAACAGCCGCGTTGCACGGGAGATTGTGAAAAGTGTTCATATGTAGTAAAAACCTGAGAAATCCGTCCGTTTTCGTCATTTGTTATACAATCGGCTTCAAGCCAGATTGTCACATTGGCCGCCCTTCTCTCTGAAACGGTTGTACTTATCGTCTGCAAAGCTATGTCGCGTGATGCGGTGCGCGGAGACACTAAAAGCACCATAGTAGAACACAGATGAAACTTCTAAGTTGATGTAATAGCCAGTAAGAAGTAGTACAATTCAAGTTTTAAGTATCGATTATTGGCTTTGTACCCTTCTTTGGTGCCTTGGACATGAGCTAGGAACTTAAGATTTTGCATGAAAGGAGGACTAGCCGCCGCGTTGCACGGAAGAATGTGAAAAGTGTTCATATGTAGTAAAAACCTAAGAAATCCGTCCGTTTCGTCATTTGTTATCGAAATGACTTAAAGCCAGATTGTCACATTGGCCGCTCTTCAGTCTGAAACGGTTACATTTATCGTCTGCAAAGCTATGTCGCGTGCTGCGGTATGCGGAGACACTAAAAGAACCATAGTAGAACACAGATGAAGCTCGTGAGTCGATGTAATAGCCAGTGAGAGGTAGTACAATTCAAGTTTTAGATATGGATTATTGACTTTTTACCCTTGTATGGTGCCTTGGACATGAGCTAGGAACTTAACATTTTGCATGAAAGGAGGACTAGCGGCTGCGTTGCACAGGCGAATGTGAAAAGTGTTCATATGTAGTAAAAACCTGAGAAATCCGTCCGTGTTCGTCATTTGTTATCGAATCGACTTAAAGCCAGATCATCACATTGGCCGCTCTTCTCTCTGAAACGGTTGTACTTATCGTCTGCAAAGCTATGTCGCGTGCTGCGGTGTGCGGGGACACTAAAAGCACCATAGTAGAACACAGATGAATCTTCTTAGTTGATGCAATAGCCAGTAAGAAGTAGTACTATTCAAGTATTGGGTATCGATTATTGACTTTTTAGCTGGCTTTGGTGCCTTGGACATGAGCTAGGACATTAAGATTCTGCATGAAAGGAGGATTAGCACCCGCGTTGCACGGGAGAATGTGAAAAGTGTTCATATGTACTAAAAACTTGAGAAATCCATCCGTTTTCGTCATTTGTTGTCGAATCGACTTAAAGCCAGATCGTCACATTGGCCGCTCTTCTGTCTGAAACGATTACATTTATCGTCTGCAAAGCTATGTCGCGTGCTGCGGTATGCGGAGACACTAAAAGCACCATAGTAGAACACAGATGACGCTTCTAAGTTAAGGTAATAGCCAGTAAGAAGTAGTACAATTTAAGTTTTAGGTATCGATTATTGACTTTTTACCCTTCTTTGCTGCCTTGGACATGAGCTAGGAACTTCAGATTTTGCATGAAAGGAGGACTAGCAGCCGCGTTGCACGAGAGATTGTGAAAAGTGTTCATATGTAGTAAAAACCTGAGAAATCCGTCCGTTTTCGTCATTTGTTATCGAATCGGCTTAAAGCCAGATCTACACATTGGCCGCCCTTCTCTCTGAAACGGTTGTACTTATCGTCTGCAAACCTATGTCGCGTGTTGCGGTATGCGCAGACACTGACCGCACCATAGTAGATCTCAGATGAAGCTTCTAAGTTGATGTAATAGCCAGTAAGAAGTAGTTCAAATCAAGTTTTAGGTATCGATTATAAACTTTTTACCCTTCTTCGGTGCCTTGGAAATGAGCTAGGAACTTAAGATTTTGCATGAAAGGAGTGCTAGCAGTCGCGTTGCACGGGAGAATGTGAAAAGTGTTCATATGTAGTAAAAACCTAAGAAATTCGTCCGTTTCGTCATTTGTTATCGAATCTCCTTAAAGCCAGATCGTCACATTGGCCGCTCTTCTGTCTGAAACGATTACATTTATCGTCTGCAAAGCTATGTCGCGTGCTGCGGTATGCCGAGACACTAAAAGCACCATAGTAGAAAACAGATGAAGCTTCTAAGATAATGCAATAGCCAATAAGAAGTAGTACAATTCAAGTTTTAATTATCGATTATTGACTTTTTACCCTTCTTTGGTGCCTTGGACATGAGCTAGGAACTTAAGATTTTGCATGAAAGGAGGACTAACAGCCGCGTTGCACGGGAGACTGTGAAAAGTGTTCATATGTAGTAAAAACCTGAGAAATCCGTCCGTTTTCGTCATTTGTTATCCAATCGGCTTCAAGCCAGATTGTCACATTGGCCGCCCTTCTCTCTGAAACGGTTGTACTTATCGTCTGCAAAGCTATGTCGCGTGTTGCGGTATGCGGAGGCACTAAAAGCACCATAGTAGAACACAGATGAAGCTTCTAAGTTGATGTAATAGCCAGTAAGAAGTAGTACAATTCAAGTTTTATGTACCGATTATTGACTTTTTACATTTCTTTGGTGCCTTGGACATGTTCTAGGAACTTAAGATTAGCAGGAAAGGAGGACTAGCAGCCGCGTTGCATGGGAGAATGTGAAAAGTGTTCATATGTAGTAAAAAGCTGAGAAATCCGTCCGTTTTCGTCATTTGTTATCGAATCGTCTTAAAGCCAGATCGTCACATTGGCCGCACTTCTGTCTGAAACGGTTACATTTATCGTCTGCAAAGCTATGTCGCGTGCTGCGGTATGCGGAGACACTAAAAGCACCATAGTAGACCACAGATGAAGCTTCTAAGTTGATGTAATAGCCAGTAAGATGTAGTAGAGTTCAAGTTTTAGGTATCGATTATTGACTTGTTAGCTGGCTTTGGTGCCTTGGACATGAGCTAGGACCTTAAGATTCTGCATGAAAGGAGGACTAGCAGCCGAGTTGCACGGGAGAATGTGAAAAGTGTTCATATGTAGTAAAAACTTGAGAAATCCGTCAGTTTTCGTCATTTGTTATCGAATCGACTTAAAGCCAGATCGTCACATTGGCCGCTCTTCTGTCTGAAACGATTACATTTATCGTCTGCAAAGCTAAGTCGCGTGCTGCGGTATGCGGAGACTCTAAAAGCACCATAGTAGAACACAGATGACGCTTCTAAGTTGATGTAATAGCTAGTAAGTAGTAGTACAATTCAAGTTTTAGGTATCGATTACTGACCTTTTACCCTTCTTTGGTGCCTTGGACAAGAGCTAGGATCTTAAGATTTTGCATGAAAGGAGGACTAGCAGCCGCGTGGCACGGGAGAAAGTGAAAAGAGTTCATCTGTAGTAAAAACCTGAGAAATACGTCCGTTTTCGTCATTTGTTATGGAATCGACTTAAAGCCAGATCGACACATTGGCCGCTCTTCTCTCTATAAAGGTTGTAACTATCGTCTGCAAAACTACGTCGCGTGCTGCGGCATGCGGAGACACTAAAAGCACCATAGTAGAACACAGATGAAGCTTCTAAGTTGATATAATAGCCAGTAAGAAGTAGTACAATTCAAATTTTAAGTATCGATTATTTGCTTTGTACCCTTCTTTGGTGCCTTGGACATGAGCTAGGAACTTAAGATTTTGCATGAAAGGAGGACTAGCCGCCGCGTTGCACGGGAGAATGTGAAAAGTGTTCATATGTAGTAAAAACCTGAGAAATCCGTCCGTTTTCGTCATTTGTTATCGAATCGGCTTAAAGCCAGATCTACACATTGGCCGCCCTTCCATCTGAAACGGTTGTACTTATCGTCTGCAAACCTATGTCGCGTGTTGCGGTATGCGCAGACACTGACCGCACCATAGTAGAACTCAGATGAAGCTTCTAAGTTGATGTAATAGCCAGTATGAAGTAGTTCAAATCAAGTTTTAGGTATCGATTATAAACTTTTTACCCTTCTTCGGTGCCTTGGAAATGAGCTAGGAACTTAAGATTTTGCATGAAAGGAGTACTAGCAGTCGCGTTGCACGGGAGAATGTGAAAAGTGTTCATATGTAGTAAGACCCAGAGAAATCCTTCCGTGATCGTCATTTGTTATCCAATCGGCTTCAAGCCAGATTGTCACATTGGCCGCCCTTCTCTCTGAAACGGTTGTACTTATCGTCTGCAAAGCTATGTCGCGTGTTGCGGTATGCGGAGGCACTAAAAGCACCATAGTAGAACACAGATGAAGCTTCTAAGTTGATGTAATAGCCAGTAAGAAGTAGTACAATTCAAGTTTTATGTACCGATTATTGACTTTTTACATTTCTTTGGTGCCTTGGACATGTTCTAGGACCTTAAGATTAGCAGGAAAGGAGGACTAGCAGCCGCGTTGCATGGGAGAATGTGAAAAGTGTTCATATGTAGTAAAAAGCTGAGAAATCCGTCCGTTTTCGTCATTTGTTATCGAATCGTCTTAAAGCGAGATCGTCACATTTGCCGCACTTCTGTCTGAAACGGTTACATTTATCGTCTGCAAAGCTATGTCGTGTGCTGCTGTATGCGGAGACACTAAAAGCACCATAGTAGAACACAGATGAAGCTCCTAAGTCGCTGTAATAGCCAGTGAGAAGTAGTACAATTCAAGTTTTAGTTACGGATTATTGACTTTTTACCCTTCTTTGGTGCCTTGGACATGAGCTAGGAACTTAACATTTTGCATGAAAGGAGGACTAGCGGCCGCGTTGCACGGGCGAATTTGAAAAGTGTTCATATGTAGTAAGACCCAGAGAAATCCTTCCGTGATCGTCATTTGTTATCGATTCGACTTAAAACCAGATCGTCACATTGGCCGCTCTTCTCTCTGAAACGGTTGTACTTATCGTCTGCAAAGCTATGTCGCGTGCTGCGGTATGTGGAGACACTAAAAGCACCATAGTAGAACAAAGATGACGCTTCTAAGTTGATGTAATATCCAGTAAGAAGTAGTACAATTAAAGTTTTAGGTATCGATTATTGCGTTGTTAGCTGGCTTTGGTGTCTTGTACATGAGCAAGGACTTTAAGATTCGGCATGAAAGGAGGACTAGCAGCCGAGTTGCACGGGAGAATGTGAAAAGTGTTCATATGTAGTAAAAAACTGAGAAATCCGTCCGTTTTCGTCATTTGTTATTGAACCGACTTAAAGCCAGATGGTCACATTGGCCGCTATTCTGTCTGAAACGGTTACATTTATCGTCTGCAAAGCTATGTCGCGTGCTGCGGTATGCGGAGACACTAAAAGCACCATAGTAGACCACAGATGAAGCTTCTAAGTTGATGTAATAGCCAGTAAGATGTAGTAGAATTCAAGTTTTAGGTATCGATTATTTACTTGTTAGCTGGCTTTGGTGCCTTGGACATGAGCTAGGACCTTAAGATTCTGCATGAAAGGAGGACTAGCAGCCGAGTTGCACGGGAGAATGTGAAAAGTGTTCATATGTAGTAAAAACTTGAGAAATCCGTCAGTTTTCGTCATTTGTTATCGAATCGACTTAAAGCCAGATCGTCACATTGGCCGCTCTTCTGTCTGAAACGATTACATTTATCGTCTGCAAAGCTAAGTCGCGTGCTGCGGTATGCGGAGACTCTAAAAGCACCATAGTAGAACACAGATGGCGCTTCTAAGTTGATGTAATAGCTAGTAAGAAGTAGTACAATTCAAGTTTTAGGTATCGATTACTGACCTTTTTCCCTTCTTTGGTGCCTTGGACAAGAGCTAGGATCTTAAGATTTTGCATGAAAGGAGGACTAGCAGCCGCGTGGCACGGGAGAAAGTGAAAAGAGTTCATCTGTAGTAAAAACCTGAGAAATACGTCCGTTTTCGTCATTTGTTATGGAATCGACTTAAAGCCAGATCGACACATTGGCCGCTCTTCTCTCTATAAAGGTTGTAACTATCGTCTGCAAAACTACGTCGCGTGCTGCGGCATGCGGAGACACTAAAAGCACCATAGTAGAACACAGATGAAGCTTCTAAGTTGATGTAATAGCCAGTAAGAAGTAGTACAATTCAAGTTTTATGTACCGATTATTGACTTTTTACATTTCTTTGGTGCCTTGGACATGTTCTAGGACCTTAAGATTAGCAGGAAAGGAGGACTAGCAGCCGCGTTGCATGGGAGAATGTGAAAAGTGTTCATATGTAGTAAAAAGCTGAGAAATCCGTCCGTTTTCGTCATTTGTTATCGAATCGTCTTAAAGCGAGATCGTCACATTTGCCGCACTTCTGTCTGAAACGGTTACATTTATCGTCTGCAAAGCTATGTCGTGTGCTGCTGTATGCGGAGACACTAAAAGCACCATAGTAGAACACAGATGAAGCTCCTAAGTCGCTGTAATAGCCAGTGAGAAGTAGTACAATTCAAGTTTTAGTTACGGATTATTGACTTTTTACCCTTCTTTGGTGCCTTGGACATGAGCTAGGAACTTAACATTTTGCATGAAAGGAGGACTAGCGGCCGCGTTGCACGGGCGAATTTGAAAAGTGTTCATATGTAGTAAGACCCAGAGAAATCCTTCCGTGATCGTCATTTGTTATCGATTCGACTTAAAACCAGATCGTCACATTGGCCGCTCTTCTCTCTGAAACGGTTGTACTTATCGTCTGCAAAGCTATGTCGCGTGCTGCGGTATGTGGAGACACTAAAAGCACCATAGTAGAACAAAGATGACGCTTCTAAGTTGATGTAATATCCAGTAAGAAGTAGTACAATTAAAGTTTTAGGTATCGATTATTGCGTTGTTAGCTGGCTTTGGTGTCTTGTACATGAGCAAGGACTTTAAGATTCGGCATGAAAGGAGGACTAGCAGCCGAGTTGCACGGGAGAATGTGAAAAGTGTTCATATGTAGTAAAAAACTGAGAAATCCGTCCGTTTTCGTCATTTGTTATTGAACCGACTTAAAGCCAGATGGTCACATTGGCCGCTATTCTGTCTGAAACGGTTACATTTATCGTCTGCAAAGCTATGTCGCGTGCTGCGGTATGCGGAGACACTAAAAGCACCATAGTAGACCACAGATGAAGCTTCTAAGTTGATGTAATAGCCAGTAAGATGTAGTAGAATTCAAGTTTTAGGTATCGATTATTTACTTGTTAGCTGGCTTTGGTGCCTTGGACATGAGCTAGGACCTTAAGATTCTGCATGAAAGGAGGACTAGCAGCCGAGTTGCACGGGAGAATGTGAAAAGTGTTCATATGTAGTAAAAACTTGAGAAATCCGTCAGTTTTCGTCATTTGTTATCGAATCGACTTAAAGCCAGATCGTCACATTGGCCGCTCTTCTGTCTGAAACGATTACATTTATCGTCTGCAAAGCTAAGTCGCGTGCTGCGGTATGCGGAGACTCTAAAAGCACCATAGTAGAACACAGATGGCGCTTCTAAGTTGATGTAATAGCTAGTAAGAAGTAGTACAATTCAAGTTTTAGGTATCGATTACTGACCTTTTACCCTTCTTTGGTGCCTTGGACAAGAGCTAGGATCTTAAGATTTTGCATGAAAGGAGGACTAGCAGCCGCGTGGCACGGGAGAAAGTGAAAAGAGTTCATCTGTAGTAAAAACCTGAGAAATACGTCCGTTTTCGTCATTTGTTATGGAATCGACTTAAAGCCAGATCGACACATTGGCCGCTCTTCTCTCTATAAAGGTTGTAACTATCGTCTGCAAAACTACGTCGCGTGCTGCGGCATGCGGAGACACTAAAAGCACCATAGTAGAACACAGATGAAGCTTCTAAGTTGATGTAATAGCCAGTAAGAAGTAGTACAATTCAAATTTTAAGTATCGATTATTTGCTTTGTACCCTTCTTTGGTGCCTTGGACATGAGCTAGGAACTTAAGATTTTGCATGAAAGGAGGACTAGCCGCCGCGTTGCACGGGAGAATGTGAAAAGTGTTCATATGTAGTAAAAACCTAAGAAATCCGTCCGTTTCGTCATTTGTTATCGAAATGACTTAAAGCCACATTGTCACATTGGCCGCTCTTCTGTCTGAAACGCTTACATTTATCGTCTGCAAAGCTATGTCGCGTGCTGCGGTATGCGGAGACAGTAAAAGAACCATAGTAGAACACAGATGAAGCTCCTGAGTCGATGTAATAACCAGTGAGAGGTAGTACAATTCAAGTTTTAGATATGGATTATTGACTTTTTACCCTTGTTTGGTGCCTTGGACATGAGCTAGGAACTTAACATTTTGCATGAAAGTAGGACTAGCGGCTGCGTTGCACAGGCGAATGTGAAAAGTGTTCATATGTAGTAAAATCCTGAGAAAACCGTCCGTGTTCGTCATTTGTTATCGAATCGACTTAAAGCCAGATCGTCACATTGGCCGCTGTTCTCTCTGAAACGGTTGTACTTATCGTCTGCAAAGCTATGTCGCGTGCTGCGGTGTGCGGGGACACTAAAAGCACCATAGTAGAACACAGATGAATCTTCTTAGTTGATGCAATAGCCAGTAAGAAGTAGTACTATTCAAGTATTGGGTATCGATTATTGACTTTTTAGCTGGCTTTGGTGCCTTGGACATGACCTAGGACCTTAAGATTCTGCATGAAAGGAGGACTAGCAGCCGAGTTGCACGAGAGAATGTGAAAAGTCTTCATATGTAGTAAAAACCTGAGAAATCCGTCCGTTTTCGTCATTTGTTATTGAACCGACTTAAAGCCAGATGGTCACATTAGCCGCTCTTCTGTCTGAAACGGTTACATTTATCGTCTGCAAAGCTATGTCACGTGCTGCGGTATGCGGAGACACTAAACGCACCATAGCAGAACACAGATGAAGCTTCTAAGTTGATGTAATAGCCAATAAGAGGTAGTAGAATTCAAGTTTTAGGTATCGATTATTGACGTTTTAGCTGGCTTTGGTGCCTTGGACATGAGCTAGGACATTAAGATTCTGCATGAAATAAGGATTAGCAGCCGCGTTGCACGGGAGAATGTGAAAAGAGTTCATATGTAGTAAAAACTTGAGAAATCCATCCGTTTTCGTCATTTGTTATCGAATCGACTTAAAGCCAGATCGTCACATTGGCCACTCTTCTGTCTGAAACGATTACATTTATCGTCTGCAAAGCTATGTCGCGTGCTGCGGTATGCGGAGACACTAAAAGCACCATAGTAGAACACAGATGACGCTTCTAAGTTAATGTAATAGCCAGTAAGAAGTAGTACAATTCAAGTTTTAGGTATCAATTATTGACTTTTTACCCTTCTATGGTGCCTTGGACTTGAGCTAGGAACTTAAGATTTTGCATGAAAGGAGGATTAGCAGCCGAGTTGCACGGGAGAATGTGAAAAGTGTTCACATCTAGTAAAAACCTGAGAAATCCGTCCGTTTTCTTCATTAGTTACCGAATCGACTTAATGACAGATCGTCACATTGGCCGCACTTGTGTCTGAAACGGTTACATTTATCGTCTGCAAAGTTATGTCACGTACTGCGGTATGCGGAGACACTAAAAGCACCATAGTAGAACACAGATGAAGCTTCTAAGTTGATGTAATAGCCAGTAAGAAGTAGTTCAAATCAAGTTTTAGGTATCGATTATAAACTTTTTACCCTTCTTCGGTGCCTTGGAAATGAGCTAGGAACTTAAGATTTTGCATGAAAGGAGTACTAGCAGTCGCGTTGCACGGGAGAATGTGAAAAGTGTTCATATGTACTAAAAACCTAAGAAATTCGTCCGTTTCGTCATTTGTTATCGAATCGCCTTAAAGCCAGATCGTCACATTGGCCGCTCTTCTGTCTGAAACGATTACATTTATCGTCTGCAAAGCTATGTCGCGTGCTGCGGTATGCCGAGACACTAAAAGCACCATAGTAGAAAACAGATGAAGCTTCTAAGATGATGCAATAGCCAATAAGAAGTAGTACAATTCAAGTTTTAATTATCGATTATTGACTTTTTACCCTTCTTTGGTGCCTTGGACATGAGCTAGGAACTTAAGATTTTGCATGAAAGGAGGACTAACAGCCGCGTTGCACGGGAGATTGTGAAAAGTGTTCATATGTAGTAAAAACCTGAGAAATCCGTCCGTTTTCGTCATTTGTTATCCAATCGGCTTCAAGCCAGATTGTCACATTGGCCGCCCTTCTCTCTGAAACGGTTGTACTTATCGTCTGCAAAGCTATGTCGCGTGTTGCGGTATGCGGAGACACTAAAAGCACCATAGTAGAACACAGATGAAGCTTCTAATTTGATGTAATAGCCAGTAAGAAGTAGTACAATTCAAATTTTAAGTATCGATTATTTGCTTTGTACCCTTCTTTGGTGCCTTGGACATGAGCTAGGAACTTAAGATTTTGCATGAAAGGAGGACTAGCAGCCGAGTAGCACGGGAGAATGTGAAAAGTGTTCATATGTAGTAAAAACCTGAGAAACAAGTCCATTTTCGTCATTTGTTATCGAATCGACTTAAAGCCAGATCGTCACATTGGCCGCACTTCTGTCTGAAACGGTTACATTTATCGTCTGCAAAGCTATGTCGCGTGCTGCAGTATGCGGAGGCACTTAAAGCACCATAGTAGAACACAGATGAAGCTTCTAAGTTGATGTAACAGCCAGTAAGATGTAGTAGAATTCAAGTTTTAGGTATCAATTATTGACATTTTAGCTGGCTTTGGTGCCTTGGACATGAGCTAGGACCTTAAGATTCTGCATGAATGGAGGATTAGCAGCCGCGTTGCTTGGGAGAATGTGAAAAGTGTTCATATGTAGTAAAAACTTGAGAAATCCGTCCGTTTTCGTCATTTCTTATCGAATCGACTAAAAAACCCAGATCGTCACATTGGCCGCACTTCTGTCTGAAACGGTTAGATTTATCGTTTGCAGAGCTATGCCGCGTGCTGCGATATGCGGATACACTAAAAGCTCCATAGTAGATCACAGATGAAGCTTCTAAGTTGATGTAATAGCCAGTAAGAAGTAGTACAAATCAAGTTTTAGGTATCGATTATAAACTTTTTACCATTCTTCGGTGCCTTGGAAATGATCTAGGAACTTAAGATTTTGCATGAAAGGAGGACTAGCAGTCGCGTTGCACGGGAGAATGTGAAAAGTGTTCATATGTAGTAAAAACCTGAGAAATCTGTCCGTTTTCGTCATTTGTTATCGAAACGACTTAAGCCAGATCGTCACAATGACCGCTCTTCATTCTGAAACAGTTTTACTTATCGTCTGCAAAGCTATTTCGCGTGCTGCGGTATGCGAAGACACTAAAAGCACCAAAGTAGAACACAGATGAAGCTTCTAAGTTGATGTAATATCCAGTAAGTTTAGCACAATTCCAGTTTTAGGTATCGATTATTGACTTTTTAGTTAGCTTTGGTGCCTTGGACATGAGCTAGGACCGAAAGATTCTGCTTGAAAGGAGGACTAGCAGCCGAGTTGCATGGGAGAATGTGAAAAGTGTTCATATGTAGTAAAAACCTGAGAAATCTGTCCGTTTTCGTCATTTGTTATCGAATCGACTTAAAGCCAGATAGCCACATTGGCCGCTCTACTGTCTGAAACGGTTACATTTATCGTCTGCAAAGCTATGTCGCGTATTGCGGTATGCCGAGACACTAAAAGCAACATAGTAGAACACAGATGAAGCTTCTAAGATGATGCAATAGCCAATAAGAAGTAGTACAATTCAAGTTTTAATTATTGATTACTGACTTTTTACCCTTCATTGGTGCCTTGGACATGTGCTAGGAACTTAAGATTTTGCATGAAAGGAGGACTAGCAGCCGCGTTGCACGTGAGATTGCGAAAAGTGTTCATGTGTAGTAAAAACCTGAGAAATCCGTCCGTTTTCTTCACTTGTTATCGAATCGGCTTAAAGCCAGATCGTCACATTGGCCGCCCTTCTCTCTGAAACGGTTGTACTTATCGTCTGCAAAGCTATGTCGCGTGTTGCGGTATGCGGAGGCACTAAAAGCACCATAGTAGAACACAGATGAAGCTTCTAATTTGATGTAATAGCCAGTAAGAAGTAGTACAATTCAAATTTTAAGTATCGATTATTTGCTTTGTACCCTTCTTTGGTGCCTTGGACATGAGCTAGGAACTTAAGATTTTGCATGAAAGGAGGACTAGCAGCCGAGTCGCACGGGAGAATGTGAAAAGTGTTCATATGTAGTAAAAACCTGAGAAACAAGTCCGTTTTCGTCATTTGTTATCGAATCGACTTAAAGCCAGATCGTCACATTGGCCGCACTTCTGTCTGAAAAGGTTACATTTATCGTCTGCAAAGCTATGTCGCGTGCTGCGGTATGCGGAGGCACTTAAAGCTCCATAGTAGAACACAGATGAAGCTTCTAAGTTGATGTAACAGCCAGTAAGATGTAGTAGAATTCAAGTTTTAGGTATCAATTATTGACATTTTAGCTGGCTTTGGTGCCTTGGACATGAGCTAGGACCTTAAGATTCTGCATGAAAGGAGGATTAGCAGCCGCGTTGCTTGGGAGAATGTGAAAAGTGTTCATATGTAGTAAAAACTTGAGAAATCCGTCCGTTTTCGTCATTTCTTATCGAATCGACTAAAAAACCCAGATCGTCACGTTGGCCGCACTTCTGTCTGAAACGGTTAGATTTATCGTTTGCAGAGCTATGCCGCGTGCTGCGATATGCGGATACACTAAAAGCTCCATAGTAGATCACAGATGAAGCTTCTAAGTTGATGTAATAGCCAGTAAGAAGTAGTACAAATCAAGTTTTAGGTATCGATTATAAACTTTTTACCATTCTTCGGTGCCTTGGAAATGATCTAGGAACTTAAGATTTTGCATGAAAGGAGGACTAGCAGTCGCGTTGCACGGGAGAATGTGAAAAGTGTTCATATGTAGTAAAAACCTGAGAAATCTGTCCGTTTTCGTCATTTGTTATCGAAACGACTTAAGCCAGATCGTCAGAATGACCGCTCTTCATTCTGAAACAGTTTTACTTATCGTCTGCAAAGCTATTTCGCGTGCTGCGGTATGCGAAGACACTAAAAGCACCAAAGTAGAACACAGATGAAGCTTCTAAGTTGATGTAATATCCAGTAAGAAGTAGCACAATTCCAGTTTTAGGTATCGATTATTGACTTTTTCGTTCCTTTGGTGCCTTGGACATGAGCTAGGAACGAGAGATTCTGCTTGAAAGGAGGACTAGCAGCCGAGTTGCATGGGAGAATGTAAAAAGTGTTCATATGTAGTAAAAACCTGAGAAATCTGTCCGTTTTCGTCATTTGTTATCGAATCGACTTAAAGCCAGATAGCCACATTGGCCGCTCTACTGTCTGAAACGGTTACATTTACCGTCTGCAAAGCTATGTCGCGTATTGCGGTATGCCGAGACACTAAAAGCAACATAGTAGAACACAGATGAAGCTTCTAAGATGATGCAATAGCCAATAAGAAGTAGTACAATTCAAGTTTTAATTATCGATTATTGACTTTTTACCCTTCATTGGTGCCTTGGACATGTGCTAGGAACTTAAGATTTTGCATGAAAGGAGGACTAGCAGCCGCGTTGCACGTGAGATTGTGAAAAGTGTTCATGTGTAGTAAAAACCTGAGAAATCCGTCCGTTTTCTTCACTTGTTATCGAATCGGCTTAAAGCCAGATCGTCACATTGGCCGCCCTTCTCTCTGAAACGGTTGTACTTATCGTCTGCAGAGCTATGTCGCGTGTTGCGGTATGCGGAGGCACTAAAAGCACCATAGTAGAACACAGATGAAGCTTCTAAGTTGATGTAATAGGCAGTGAGAAGTAGTACAATTCAAGTTTTATGTATCGATTTTTGACTTTTTACCCTTCTTTGGTGCCTTGGACATGAGCTAGGTACTTAAGATTTTGCATGAAAGGAGGACTAGCAGCCGCGTTGCACGGGAGAATGTGAAAAGTGTTCATATGTAGTAAAAACCTGAGAAATCCGTCCGTTTTCTTCATTTGTTATCGAAACGACTTAAGCCAGATCGTCACAATGACCGCTCTTCTCTCTGAAACAGTTTTACTTATCGTCTGCAAAGCTATTTCGCGTGCTGCAGTATGCGAAGACACTAAAAACACCAAAGTAGAACACAGATGAATCTTCTTAGTTGATGCAATAGCCAGTAAGAAGTAGTACTATTCAAGTATTGGGTATCGATTATTGACTTTTTAGCTGGCTTTGGTGCCTTGGACATG
Source organism: Schistocerca gregaria (assembly GCF_023897955.1). Classification (NCBI taxonomy): domain Eukaryota; kingdom Metazoa; phylum Arthropoda; class Insecta; order Orthoptera; family Acrididae; genus Schistocerca; species Schistocerca gregaria. Next base: position 2,651,942 of record NW_026061738.1, on the reverse strand, counting down.
ACCTAGGACCTTAAGATTCTGCATGAAAAGAGGACTAGCAGCCGAGTTGCATGGGAGAATGTGAAAAGTGTTCATATGTAGTAAAAACCTGAGAAATCTGTCCGTTTTCGTCATTTGTTATCGAATCGACTTAAAGATAGATAGCCACATTGGCCGCTCTTCTGTCTGAAACGGTTACATTTATCGTCTGCAAAGCTATGTCGCGTGCTGCGGTATGTGGAGACACTACAAGCACTATAGTAGAACACAGATGACGCTTCTAGGTTGTTGTAATATCCAGTAAGAAGTAGTACAATTCAAGTTTTAGGTATCGAATATTGCCTTTTTAGCCAGCTTTGGTGCCTTGGACACGAGCTAGGACTTAAAGATTCTGCATGAAAGGAGGACTAGCAGCCGAGTTGCACGGGAGAATGTGAAAAGTGTTCATGTGTCGTAAAAACCTGAGAACTCCGTCCGTTTTCGTCATTTGTTATCGAAAAGACTTAAAGCCAGATCGTCACATTGGGCGCTCTACTGTCTGAAACGGTTACATTTATCGTCTGCAAAGCTATGTCGTGTGCTATGGTAAGCGGAGACACTAAAAGAACCATAGTAGAACACAGATGAAGCTCCTAAGTCGATGTAATAGCCAGTGAGAAGTAGTATAATTCAAGTTTTAGTTATGGATTATTGACGATTTACCCTTCTTTGGTGCCTTGGACATGAGCTAGGTACTTAAGATTTTGCATGAAAGGAGGACTAGCAGCCGAGTTGCAGGGGAGAATGTGAAAAGTGTTCATGTGTAGTAAAAACCTGAGAAATCCGTCCGTTTCGTCATTTGTTATCGAATCGACTTAAAGCCAGATCGTCACATTGACCGCTCTTCTGTCTGAAACGATTACATTTATCGTCTGCAAAGCTAAGTCGCGTGCTGCGGTATGCGGAGACACTAAAAGCACCATAGTAAAACACAGATGAAGCTTCTAAGTTGATGTAATAGCCAGTAAGAAGTAGTACAATTCAAGATTTAAGTATAGATTATTGGCTTTTTACCCTTCTTTGGTGCCTTGGACATGAGCTAGGAACTTAAGATTTTGCATGAAAGGAGGACTAGCAGCCGCGTTGCACGGGAGAATGTGAAAAGTGTTCATATGTAGTAAAAACCTAAGAAATCCGTCCGTTTCCTCATTTGTTATCGAAATGACTTAAAGCCAGATTATCACATTGGCCGCTCTTCTGTCTGAAACGGTTACATTTATCGTCTGCAAAGCTATGTCGCGTGCTGTGGTATGCGCAGACACTAAAAGAACCATAGTAGAACACAGATGAAGCTCCTGAGTCGATGTAATAGCCAGTGAAAGGTAGTACAATTCAAGTTTTAGGTATGGATTATTGACTTTTTACCCTTCTTTGGTGCCTTGGACATGAGCTAGAAACTTAACATTTTGCATGAAAGGAGGACTAGCGGCTGCGTTGCACAGGCGAATGTGAAACGGTGTTCATATGTAGTAAAAACGTGAGGAATCCGTCCGTTTTCGTCATTTGTTATCGAATCGGCTTAAAGCCAGATATTCACATAGGCCGCAATTCTCTCTGAAACGGTTGTACTTATCGTCTGCAAACCTTGTCGCCTGTTGCGGTATGCGCAGACACTGAACGCACCATAGTAGAACTCAGATGAAGCTTCTAAGTTGATGTAATAGCCAGTAAGAAGTAGTTCAAATCAAGTTTTAGGTATCGATTATAAACTTTTTACCCTTCTTCGGTGCCTTGGAAATGAGCTAGGAACTTTAGATTTTGCATGAAAGGAGGACTAGCAGTCGCGTTTCACGGGAGAATGTGAAAAGTGTTCATATGTAGTAAAAACCTGAGAAATTCGTCCGTTTAGTCATTTGTTATCGAATCGCCTTAAAGCCAGATCGTTAGATTGGCCGCTCGTCTCTCTGAAACGATTACATTTATCGTCAGCAAAGCTATGTCGCGTGCTGCGGTATGCCGAGACACTAAAAGCACCATAGTAGAAAACAGATGAAGCTTCTAAGATGATGCAATAGCCAATAAGAAGTAGTACAATTCAAGTTTTAATTATCGATTATTAACTTTTTACCCTTCTTTGGTGCCTTGGACATGAGCTAGGAACTTAAGATTTTGCATGAAAGGAGGACTAACAGCCGCGTTGCACAGGAGATTGTGAAAAGTGTTCATATGTAGTAAAAACCTGAGAAATCCGTCCGTTTTCGTCATTTGTTATTGAATCGGCTTAAAGCCAGACCGTCACATTGGCCGCCCTTCTCTCTGAAACGGTTGTACTTATCGTCTGCAAAGCTATGTCGCGTGTTGCGGTATGCGGAGGCACTAAAAGCACCATAGTAGAACACAGATGAAGCTTCTTAGTTGATGTAATATCCAGTAAGAGGTAGCACAATTCAAGTTTTAGGTATTGATTATTGACTTTTTAGCTGGCTTTGGTGCCTTGGACATGAGCTAGGACCGTAAGATTCTGCTTGAAAGGAGGACTAGCAGCCGAGTTGCATGGGAGAATGTGAAAAGTGTTCATGTGTAGTAAAAACCTGAGAAATCCGTCCGTTTTCGTCATTTCTCATCAAATCGACTTAAAGCCAGATCGTCACATTGGTCGCTCTTCTCTCTGAAACGGTTACATTTATCGTCTGCAAAGCAATGTCGCGTGCTGCGGTATGCGGAGACACTAACAGCACCATAGTAGAACACTGATGAAACTTCTAAGTTGATGTAATAGCCAGTAAGAAGTAGTGCAATAACGTTTTAGATATCGATTATTGACTTTTTAGCTGGCTTTGGGGACTTGGACATGAGCTAGGACCTTAAGATTTTGCATCAAGGGAGGACTAGCAGCTGCGAAGCACGGGAGAATGTGCAAAGTGTTCATATGTAGTAAAAACCTGAGAAATCCGTACATTTTCGTCATTTCTTATAAAATCGACTTAAAGCCAGATCGTCACATTGGTCGCTCTTCTCTCTGTAACGGTTACATTTATCGTCTGCAAAGCAATGTCGCGTGCTGCGGTATGCGGAGAAACTAACAGCACCATAGAAGAACACTGATGAAACTTCTAAGTTGATGTAATAGCCAGTAAGAAGTAGTGCACTAACGTTTTAGATATCGATTATTGACTTTTTAGCTGGCTTTGGGGTCTTAGACATGAGCTAGGACCTTAAGACTTTGCATCAAAGGAGGACTAGCAGCTGCGTTGCACGGGAGAATGTGAAAAGTGTTATTATGTAGTAAAAACCTGAGAAATCCGTCCGTTTTCGTCATTTCTGATCAAATCGACTTACAGCCATATCGTCACATTGGTCGCTCTTCTCTCTGAAAAGGTTATGTTTATCGTCTGAAAAGCTATGTCGCGTGCTGCGATATGCGGAGACACTAACAGCACCATAGTAGAAAACGGATGAAACTTCTAAGTTGATGTAATAGCCAGTAAGAAGTAGTACAATAACGTTTTTGGTACCGATTATTGACTTTTTAGCTGGATTTGGGGACTTGGACATGAGCTAGGACCTTAAGATTTTGCATCAAAGGAGAACTAGCAGCTGAGTTGCACGGGAGAATGTGAAAAGTGTTCATATGTAGTAAAAAACTGAGAAATCCGTCAATTTTCGTCATTTCTTATCAAATCGACTTAAAGCCAGTTCGTCACATTGGTCGCTCTTCTCCCTGAAATGGTTACATTTATCGTCTGCAAAGCTATGTCGCGTGCTGCGGTATGCGGAGACACTAACAGCACCATAGTAGAACACTGATGAAACTTCTAAGTTGATGTAATAGCCAGTAAGAAGTAGTACAATAACGTTTTAGAAACCGATTATTGACTTTTAAGCTGGCTTTGGGGCCTTGGACATAAGCTAGGACCTTAAGATTTTGCATCAAAGGAGGACTAGCAGCTGCGTTGCCCGGGAGAATGTGAAGAGTGTTCATATGTACTAAAACATGAGAAATCCGTCCGTTTTCGTCATTTCTTATCAAATCGACTTAAAGCCAGGTCTTCACATTGGTCGCTCTTCTCTCTGAAACGGTCACATTTATCGTCTGCAAAGCTATGTCGCGTGCTGCGGTATGTGGAGACACTAAGAGCACCATAGTAGAACACAGACGAAGCTACTAAGTTGATGTTATAGCCAGTAGGAAGTAGTACAATAACGTTTTAGATATCGATTATTGACTTTTTAGCTGGCTTTGGGGACTTGGACATGAGCTAGGACCTTAAGATTTTGCATCAAAGGAGGACTAGCAGCTGCGTTGCACGGGAGAATGTGAAAAGTGTTCATATGTAGTAAAAACTGGGAAATCCGTCCATTTTCGTCATTTCTTATCAAATCGACTTAAAGCCAGATCGTCACATTGGTCGCTCTTCTGTCTGAAACCGTTACATTTATCGTCTGCAAAGCTATGTCGCGTGCTGCGGTATGCAGAGACACTAACAGCACCATAGTAGAACACTGATGAAACTTCTAACTTGTTGTAATAGCCAGTAAGAAGTATTGCAATAACGCTTTAGATATCGATTATTGACTTTTTATCTGGCTTTGGGGTCTTGGACATAAGCTAGGACCTTAAGACTTTGCATCAAAGGAGGACTAGCAGCTCCGTTGCACGGGAGAATGTGAAAAGTGTTCATATGTAGTGAAAACCTGAGAAATCCGTCCGTTTTCGTCATTTCTTATCAAATCGACTTAAAGCCAGATCGTCACATTGGTCGCTCTTCTCCCTGAAACGGTTACATTTATCGTCTGCAAAGCTATGTCGCGTGCTGCGGTATGCGGAGACACTAACAGGTTCATAGTAGAACACAGATGAAACTTCTAAGTTGATGTAATAGCCAGTAAGAAGTAGTACAATAACGTTTTAGATACCGATTATTGACTTTTTAGCTGGCTTTGGGGCCTTGGACATGAGCTAGGACCTTAAGATTTTGCATCAAAGGAGAACTAGCAGCTGTGTTGCACGGGAGAATGTGAAAAGTGTTCATATGCAGTGAAAACCTGAGAAATCCGTCCGTTTTCGTCATTTCTTATCAAATCGACTTAAAGCCAGATCGTCACATTGGTCGCTCTTCTCCCTGAAACGGTTACATTTATCGTCTGCAAAGCTACGTCGCGTGCTGAGGTATGCGGAGACACTAACAGCACCTTAATAGAACACAGATGAAATTTCTCAGTTATTGTAATAGCCTGTAAGGAGTAGTACAATAACGTTTTAGATATCGATTATTGACTTTTTAGCTGGCTTTGGGGCCTTCGACATGAGCTAGGACCTTAAGATTTTGCATCAAAGGAGGACTAGATGCTCCGTTGCACGGGAGAATGTAAAAAGTGTTCATGTGCAGTAAAAACCTGAGAAATCCGTCCGTTTTCGTAATTTCTTATCAAATCGACTTAAACCAGGACGTCACATTGGACGCTCTTCTCTCTGAAAAGGTTACATTACTCGTCTGCAAAGCTATGTCGCGTGCTGCGGTATGCGGAGACACTAACAGCACCATAGTAGAACACAGATGAAACTTCTAAGTCGATGTAATAGCCAGTAAGAAGTAGTACAATAACGTTTTAGATATCTATTATTGTCTTTTTAGCCGGCTTTGGGGCCTAGGACATGAGCTAGGACCTTAAGATTTTGCATCAAAGGAGGACTAGCAGCTGCGTTGCTCGGGAGAATGTGAAAAGTGTTCATATGTAGTAAAAACCTTAGAAATCCGTCTGTTTTTGTCATTCTTATCAAATCGACTTAAAACCAGGTCTTCACATTGGTCGCTCTTCTCTCTGAAACGGTCACATTTATCGTCTGCAAAGCTATGTCGCGTGCTGCGGTAAGCGGAGACCCTAACAGCACCATAGTAGAAAACAGATGAAACTTCTAAGTTGATGTTATAGCCAGTAAGAAATAGTACAATAACTTTTAGATATCGATTATTGACTTTTTAGCTGGCTTTGGGGACTTGGACATGAGCTAGGACCTTAAGATTTTGCATCAAAGGAGGACTAGCAGCTGCGTTGCACGGGAGAATGTGAAAAGTGTTCATATGTAGTAAAAACCTGAGAAATCCGTCCGTTTTCGTCATTTCTTATAAAAGCGACTTAAAGCCAGATCGTCACATTGGTCGCTCTTCTCTCTGAAATTGTTACATTTATCGTCTGCAAAGCTATGTTGCGTGCTGCGGTATGCAGAGACACAAACAGCACCATAGTAGAACACTGATGAAACTTCTAAGTTGATGCAATAACCTGTAAGAAGTAGTACAATAACGTTTCAGATACAGATTATTGACTTTTTAGCTGGCTTTGGGACTTGGACATGAGCTAGGACCTTAAGATTTTGCATCAAAGGAGAACTAGCAGCTGAGTTGCACGGGAGAATGTGAAAAGTGTTCATATGTAGTAAAAACCTGAGAAATCCGTCCGTTTTCGTCATTTCTTATCAAATCGACCTAAAGCCAGATCGTCACATTGGTCGCTCTTCTCCCTGAAATGGTTACATTTATCGTCTGCAAAGCTATGTCGCGTGCTCCGGTATGCGGAGACACTAACAGCACCATAGTAGAACACTGATGAAACTTCTAAGTTGATGTAATAGCCAGTAATAAGTAGTACACTTCAAGTTTTAAGTATTGATTATTGGCTTTTTATCCTTCTTTGGTGCCTTGGACATGAGCTAGGAACTTAAGATTTTGCATGAAAAGAGGACTAGCAGCCGCGTTGCACGGGAGAATGTGAAATGTGTTCATATGTAGTAAAAACCTAAGAAATCTGTCCGTTTCCTCATTTGTTATCGAAATGACTTAAAGCCAGATTATCACATTGGCCGCTCTTCTGTCTGAAACGGTTACATTTATCGTCTGCAAAGCTATGTCGCGTGCTGCGGTATGCGCAGACACTAAGAGAACCATAGTAGAACACAGATGAAGCTCCTGAGTCGATGTAATAGCCAGTGAGAGGTAGTACAATTCAAGTTTTAGGTATGGATTATTGACTTTTTACCCTTCTTTGGTGCCTTGGACATGAGCTAGGAACTTACATTTTGCATGAAAGGAGGACTAGCGGCTGCGTTGCACAGGCGAATGTGAAAAGTGTTCATATGTAGTAAAAACGTGAGAAATCCGTCCGTTTAGTCATTTGTTATCGAATCGCCTTAAAGCCAGATCGTCAGATTGGCCGCTCTTCTCTCTGAAACGATTACATTTATCGTCTGCAAAGCTATGTCGCGTGCTGCGGTATGCCGAGACACTAAAAGCACCATAGTAGAAAACAGATGAAGCTTCTAAGATGATGCAATAGCCAATAAGAAGTAGTACAATTCAAGTTTTAATTATCGATTATTGACTTTTTACCCTTCTTTGGTGCCTTGGACATGAGCTAGGAACTTAAGATTTTGCATGAAAGGAGGACTAACAGCCGCGTTGCACGGGAGATTGTGAAAAGTGTACATATGTAGTAAAAACCTGAGAAATCCGTCCGTTTTCGTCATTTGTTATCGAATCGGCTTAAAGCCAGACCGTCACATTGGCCGCCCTTCTCTCTGAAACGGTTGTACTTATCGTCTGCAAAGCTATGTCGCGTGTTGCGGTATGCGGAGGCACTAAAAGCACCATAGTAGAACACAGATGAAGCTTCTAAGTTGATGTAAAATCCAGTAAGAGGTAGCACAATTCAAGTTTTAGGTATCGATTATTGACTTTTTAGCTGGCTTTGGTGCCTTGGACATGAGCTAGGACCGTAAGATTCTGCTTGAAAGGAGGACTAGCAGCCGAGTTGCATGGGAGAATGTGAAAAGTGTTCATATGTAGTAAAAACCTTAGAAATCCGTCCGTTTTCGTCATTTCTTATCAAATCGACTTAAAGCCAGATCGTCACATTAGTCGCTCTTCTCTCTGAAACGGTTACATTTATCGTCTGCAAAGCAAAGTCGCGTGCTGCGGTATGCGGAGACACTAACAGCACCATAGTAGAACAGTAATGAAACTTCTAAGTTGATGTAATAGCCAGTAAGAAGTAGTGCAATAACGTTTTAGATATCGATTATTGACTTTTTAGCTGGCTTTGGGGACTTGGACATGAGCTAGGACCTTAAGATTTTGCATCAAGGGAGGACTAGCAGCTGCATTGCACGGGAGAATGTGAAAAGTGTTCATATGTAGTAAAAACTGGGAAATCCGTCCATTTTCGTCATCTCTTATCAAATCGACTTAAAGCCAGATCGTCACATTGGTCGCTCTTCTGTCTGAAACGGTTACATTTATCGTCTGCAAAGCTATGTCGCGTGCTGCGGTATGCAGAGACACTAACAGCACCATAGTAGAACACTGATGAAACTTCTAACTTGTTGTAATAGCCAGTAAGAAGTATTGCAATAACGTTTTAGATATCGATTATTGACTTTTTAGCTGGCTTTGTGGTCTTGGACATGAGCTAGGACCTTAAGACTTTGCATCAAAGGAGGACTAGCAGCTCCGTATCACGTAAGAATGTCAAAAGAGTTCATATGTAGTGAAAACCTAAGAAATCCATCCGTTTTCGTCATTTCGTATCAAATCGACTTAAAGCCAGATAGTCACATTGATCGCTCTTCTCTCTGAAACGGTTACATTTATCGTCTGCAAAGCTATGTCGCGTGCTGCGGTATGCGGAGACACTAACAGGACCATAGTAGAACACAGATGAAACTTCTAAGTTGATGTAATAGCCAGTAAGAAGTAGTACAATAACGTTTCAGATACCGATTATTGACTTTTTAGCTGGCTTTGGGGCCTTGGACATGTGCTAGGACCTTAAGATTTTGCATCAAAGGAGAACTAGCAGCTGCGTTGCACGGGAGAATGTGAAAAATGTTCATATGTAGTAAAAACCTGAGAAATCCGTCCATTTTCGTCATTTCTTATCAAATCGACTTAAAGCCAGATCGTCACATTGGTCGCCCTTCTCTATGAAACGGTTACATTTATCGTCTGCAAAGCAATGTCGCGTGCTGCGGTATGCAGAGACACTAACAGCACCACAGTAGAACAGTGATGAAACTTCTAAGTTGATGTAATAGCCAGTAAGAAGTAGTGCAATAACGTTTTAGATATCGATTATTGACTTTTTAGCTGGCTTTGTGGTGTTGGACATGAGCTAGGACCTTAAGACTTTGCATCAAAGGAGGACTAGCTGCTGCGTTGCACGGGAGAATGTGAAAAGTGTTCATATGTAGTAAAAACCTGAGAAATCCGACCGTTATCGTCATTTCTTATCAAATCGACTTAAAGCCAGATCGTCACATTGGTCGCTCTTCTCTCTGAAACGGTTACATTTATTGTCTGCAAAGCTATGTCGCGTGCTGCGGTATGCGGAGACACTAACAGCACCATAGTAGAAAACAGATGAAACTTCTAAGTTGATGTAATAGCCTGTAAGAAGTAGTACAATAACGTTTTAGATTCCGATTATTGACTTTTTAGCTTGCTTTGGGGCCTTGGACATGAGCTAGGACCTTAAGATTTTGCATCAAAGGAGAACTTGCAGCTGCGTTGCACGGGAGAATGTGAAAAGTGTTCATATGTAGTGAAAACCTGAGAAATCCGTCCGTTTTCGTCATTTCTTATCAAATCGACTTAAAGCCAGATCGTCACATTGGTCGCTCTTCTCCCTGAAACGGTTACATGTATCGTCTGCAAAGCTACGTCGCGTGCTGCGGTATGCGGAGACACTAACAGCACCTTAATAGAACACAGATGAAATTTCTCAGTTATTGTAATAGCCAGTAAGGAGTAGTACAATAACGTTTTAGATATCGATTATTGACTTTTTAGCTGGCTTTGGGGCCTTGGACATGAGGTAGGACCTTAAGATTTTGCATCAAACGAGGACTAGATGCTCCGTTGCACGGAGAATGTAAAAAGTGTTCATATGCAGTAAAAACCTGAGAAATCCGTCCGTTTTCGTAATTTCTTATCAAATCGACTTAAAGCCAGGACGTCACATTCGACGCTCTTCTCTCTGAAAAGGTTATATTACTCGTCTGCAAAGCTATGTCGCGTGCTGCGGTATGCTGAGACACTAACAGCACCATAGTAGAACACAGATGAAACTTCTAAGTTGATGTAATAGCCAGTAACAAGTAGTACAATAACGTTTTAGATATCGATTATAGACTTTTTAGCTGGCTTTGGGGCCTAGGACATGAGCTAGGACCTTAAGATTTTGCATCAAAGGAGGACTAGCAGCTGCGTTACCCGGGAGAATGTCAAAAGTGTTCATATGTAGTAAAAACCTTAGAAATCCGTCCGTTTTTGTCATTTCTTATCAAATCGACTTAAAACCAGGTCTTCACATTGGTCGCTCTTCTTTCTGAAACGGTCACATTTATCGTCTGCAAAGCTATGTCGCGTTCTGCGGTATGCGGAGACACTAACAGGACCATAGTAGAACACAGATGAAACTTCTAAGTTGATGTTATAGCCAGGAAGGAGCAGTACAATAACGTTTTAGATATCGATTATTGACTTTTTAGCTGGCTTTGGGGCCTTGGACATGAGCTAGGACCTTAAGATTTTGCATCAAACGAGGACTAGATGCTCCGTTGCACGGAGAATGTAAAAAGTGTTCATATGCAGTAAAAACCTGAGAAATCCGTCCGTTTTCGTAATTTCTTATCAAATCGACTTAAAGCCAGGACGTCACATTGGACGCTCTTCTCTCTGAAAAGGTTATATTACTCGTCTGCAAAGCTATGTCGCGTGCTGCGGTATGCGGAGACACTAACAGCACCATAGTTGAACACAGATGAAACTTCTAAGTTGATGTAATAGCCAGTAAGAAGTAGTACAATAACGTTTTAGATATCGATTATTGACTTTTTAGCTGGCTTTGGGGCCTAGGACATGAGCTAGGACCTTAAGATTTTGCATCAAAGGAGAACTAGCAGCTGCGTTGCCCGGGAGAATGTCAAAAGTGTTCATATGTAGTAAAAACCTGAGAAATCCGTCCGTTTTCGTCATTTCGTATCAAATCGACTTAAAGCCAGATCGTCACATTGGTCGCTCTTCTCCCTGAAATGGTTACATTTATCGTCTGCAAAGCTATGTCGCGTGCTGCGGTATGCGGAGACACTAGCAGCACCATAGTAGAACACTGATGAAACTTCTAAGTTGATGTAATAGCCAGTAAGAAGTAGTACAATAACGTTTTAGAAACCGATTATTGACTTTTAAGCTGGCTTTGGGGCCTTGGACATGAGCTAGGACCTTAAGATTTTGCATCAAAGGAGGACTAGCAGCTGCGTTGCCCGGGAGAATGTGAAGAGTGTTCATATGTACAAAACATGAGAAATCCGTCCGTTTTCGTCATTTCTTATCAATTCGACTTAAAGCCAGGTCTTCACATTGGTCGCTCTTGTCTCTGAAACGGTCACATTTATCGTCTACAAAGCTATGTCGCGTGCTGCGGTATGTGGAGACACTAAGAGCACCATAGTAGAACACAGACGAAGCTTCTAAGTTGATGTTATAGCCAGTAAGAAGTAGTAATATAACGTTTTAGATACCGATTATTGACTTTTTAGCTGGCTTTGGGGCCTCGGACATGAGCTAGGACCTTAAGATTTTGCATCAAAGGAGAACTAGCAGCTGCGTTGCACGGGAGAATGTGAAAAGTGTTCATATGTAGTAAAAACCTGAGAAATCCGTCCGTTTTCGTCATTTCTTATCAAATCGACTTAAAGCCAGATCGTCACATTGGTCGCTCTTCTCCCTGAAATGGTTACATTTATTGTCTGCAAAGCTATGTCGCGTGCTGCGGTATGCGGAGACACTAGCAGCACCATAGTAGAACACTGATGAAACTTCTAAGTTGATGTAATAGCCAGTAAGAAGTAGTACAATAACGTTTTAGAAACCGATTATTGACTTTTAAGCTGGCTTTGGGGCCTTGGACATGAGCTAGGACCTTAAGATTTTGCATCAAAGGAGGACTAGCAGCTGCGTTGCCCGGGAGAATGTGAAGAGTGTTCATATGTACTAAAACATGAGAAATCCGTCCGTTTTCGTCATTTCTTATCAATTCGACTTAAAGCCAGGTCTTCACATTGGTCGCTCTTCTCTCTGAAACGGTCACATTTATCGTCTGCAGAGCTATGTCGCGTGCTGCGGTATGTGGAGACACTAAGAGCACCATAGTAGAACACAGACGAAGCTTCTAAGTTGATGTTATAGCCAGTAAGAAGCAGTAATATAACGTTTTAGATACCGATTATTGACTTTTTAGCTGGCTTTGGGGCCTCGGACATGAGCTAGGACCTTAAGAATTTGCATCAAAGGAGAACTAGCAGCTGCGTCGCACGGGAGAATGTGAAAAGTGTTCATATGTAGTAAAAACCTTAGAAATCCGTCCGTTTTCGTCATTTCTTATCAAATCGACTTAAAGCCAGATCGTCACATTGGTCGCCCTTCTCTCTGAAACGGTTACATTTATCGTCTGCAAAGCAATGTCGTGTGCTGCGGTATGCAGAGACACTAACAGCACCACAGTAGAACAGTGATGAAACTTCTAAGTTGATGTAATAGCCAGTAAGAAGTAGTACAATAACGTTTTTGATATCGATTATTGACTTTTTAGCTGGCTTTGGGGTCTTGGACATGATCTAAGACCTTAAGATTTTGCATGAAACTAAGACTAGCAGCCTCGTTGCACGGGAGTATGTGAAAAGAGTTCATATGTAGTAAAAGCCAGAGAAATCCGTCCGTTTGCGTCATTTCTTATAAAAGCGACTTAAAGCCAGATCGTCACATTGGTGGCTCTTCTCTCTGAAACGGTTACATTTATTGTCTGCAAAGCTATGTTGCGTGCTGCGGTATGCAGAGACACAAACAGCACCATAGTAGAACACTGATAAAACTTCTAAGTTGATGTAATAGCCAGTAAGAAGTAGTGCAATAACGATTTAGATATCGATTATTGATTTTTTAGCTGGCTTTGGGGTCTTGGACATGAGTTAGTACCTTAAGACTTTGCATCAAAGGAGCACTAGCAGCTGCGTTGCACGGGAGAAGGTAAAAAGTGTTCAAATGTAGCAAAAACCTGAGAAATCCGTCCGTTTTCGTCATTTCGTATCAAATCGACTTAAAGCCAGATCGTCACATTGGTCGCTCTTCTCCCTGAAATGGTTACATTTATCGTCTGCAAAGCTATGTCGCGTGCTGCGGTATGCGGAGACACTAGCAGCACCATAGTAGAACACTGATGAAACTTCTAAGTTGATGTAATAGCCAGTAAGAAGTAGTACAATATCGTTTTAGAAACCGATTATTGACTTTTAAGCTGGCTTTGGGGCCTTGGACATGAGCTAGGACCTTAAGATTTTGCATCAAAGGAGGACTAGCAGCTGCGTTGCCCGGGAGAATGTGAAGAGTGTTCATATGTACTAAAACATGAGAAATCCGTCCGTTTTCGTCATTTCTTATCAATTCGACTTAAAGCCAGGTCTTCACATTGGTCGCTCTTCTCTCTGAAACGGTTACATTTATCGTCTGCAAAGCAATGTCGCGTGCTGCGGTATGCAGAGACACTAACAGCACCACAGTAGAACAGTGATGAAACTTCTAAGTTGATGTAATAGCCAGTAAGAAGTAGTGCAATAACGTTTTAGATATCGATTATTGACTTTTTAGCTGGCTTTGTGGTCTTGGACATGAGCTAGGACCTTAAGACTTTGCATCAAAGGAGGACTAGCAACTGCGTTGCACGGGAGAATGTGAAAAGTGTTCATATGTAGTAAAAACCTGAGAAATCCGACCGTTATCGTCATTTCTTATCAAATCGACTTAAAGCCAGATCGTCACATTGGTCGCTCTTCTCTCTGAAACGGTTACATTTATTGTCTGCAAAGCTATGTCGCGTGCTGCGGTATGCGGAGACACTAACAGCACCATAGTAGAAAACAGATGAAACTTCTAAGTTGATGTAATAGCCTGTAAGAAGTAGTACAATAACGTTTTAGATTCCGATTATTGACTTTTTAGCTTGCTTTGGGGCCTTGGACATGAGCTAGGACCTTAAGATTTTGCATCAAAGGAGAACTTGCAGCTGCGTTGCACGGGAGAATGTGAAAAGTGTTCATATGTAGTGAAAACCTGAGAAATCTGTCCGTTTTCGTCATTTCTTATCAAATCGACTTAAAGCCAGATCGTCACATTGGTCGCTCTTCTCCCTGAAACGGTTACATTTATCGTCTGCAAAGCTACGTCGCGTGCTGCGGTATGCGGAGACACTAACAGCACCTTAATAGAACACAGATGAAATTTCTCAGTTATTGTAATAGCCAGTAAGGAGTAGTACAATAACGTTTTAGATATCGATTATTGACTTTTTAGCTGGCTTTGGGGCCTTGGACATGAGCTAGGACCTTAATATTTTGCATCAAACGAGGACTAGATGCTCCGTTGCCCGGGAGAATGTCAAAAGTGTTCATATGCAGTAAAAACCTGAGAAATCCGTCCGTTTTCGTAATTTCTTATCAAATCGACTTAAAGCCAGGACGTCACATTGGACGCTCTTCTGTCTGAAAAGGTTACATTACTCGTCTGCAAAGCTATGTCGCGTGCTGCGGTATGCGGAGACACTAACAGCACCATAGTAGAAAACAGATGAAACTTCTAAGTTGATGTTATAGCCAGTAAGAAGTAGTACAACAACTTTAGATATCGATTATTCACTTTTTAGCTGGCTTTGGGGACTTGGGCATGAGCTAGGACCTTAAGATTTTGCATCAAAAGATGACTAGCAGCTGCGTTGCACGGGAGAATGTAAATAGTGTTCATATGTAGTAAAAACCTGAGAAATCCGTCCGTTTTCGTCATTTGTTACCGAATCGACTTAATGTCAGATCGTCTCTTTGGCCGCTCATATCTCTGAAACGGTTACATTTATCGTCTGCAAAGCCATGTCGCGTGCTGCGGTATGCGGAGACACTAACAGCACCATAGTAGAAAACAGAAGAAGCTTCCAAGTTGATGTAATAGCCAGTAAGAAGCAGTACAAATCAGGTTTTACTCATCGATTATTGCCTTTTGTGCCGGCTTTGGTGCCTTGGACATGAGCTAGGAACTTACGATTTTGCATAAAAGAAGGACTAGCATCAGCGTTGTTCGGGAGAATACGAAAAGTGTTCATATGTAGTAAAAACCCGAGAAATCCGTCCTTTGTCGTCATTTGTTATCGAGACGACTTAAAGCCAGATCGTCACATTGGTCGCTCTTCTCTCTGAAACGGTTACATTTATCGTCTGCAAAGCTACGTCGCGTGCTGCGGTATGCGGAGACACTAACAGCACCACAGTAGAACAGTGATGAAACTTCTAAGTTGATGTAATAGCCAGTAAGAAGTAGTGCAATAACGTTTTAGATATCGATTATTGACTTTTTAGCTGGCTTTGTGGTCTTGGACATGAGCTTGGACCTTAAGACTTTGCATCAAAGGAGGACTAGCAGCCGAGTTGCATGGGAGAATGTGAAAAGTGTTCATATGTAGTAAAAACCTTAGAAATCCGTCCGTTTTCGTCATTTCTTATCGAATCGACTTAAAGCCAGATCGTCACATTAGTCGCTCTTCTCTCTGAAACGGTTACATTTATCGTCTGCAAAGCAAAGTCGCGTGCTGCGGTATGCGGAGACACTAACAGCACCATAGTAGAACACTAATGAAACTTCTAAGTTGGTGTAATAGCCAGTAAGAAGTAGTGCAATAACGTTTTAGATATCGATTATTGACTTTTTAGCTGGCTTTGGGGACTTGGACATGAGCTAGGACCTTAAGATTTTGCATCAAGGGAGGACTAGCAGCTGCATTGCACGGGAGAATGTGAAAAGTGTTCATATGTAGTAAAAACTGGAAAATCCGTCCATTTTCGTCATCTCTTATCAAATCGACTTAAAGCCAGATCGTCACATTGGTCGCTCTTCTGTCTGAAACGGTTACATTTATCGTCTGCAAAGCTATGTCGCGTGCTGCGGTACGCAGAGACACTAACAGCACCATAGTAGAACACTGATGAAACTTCTAACTTGTTGTAATAGCCAGTAAGAAGTATTGCAATAACGTTTTAGATATCGATTATAGACTTTTTAGCTGGCTTTGTGGTCTTGGACATGAGCTAGGACCTTAAGACTTTGCATCAAAGGAGGACTAGCAGCTCCGTATCACGTAAGAATGTCAAAAGAGTTCATATGTAATGAAAACCTGAGAAATCCATCCGTTTTCGTCATTTCGTATCAAATCGACTTAAAGCCAGATCGTCACATTGATCGCTCTTCTCTCTGAAACGGTTACATTTATCGTCTGCAAAGCTATGTCGCGTGCTGCGGTATGCGGAGACACTAACAGGACCATAGTAGAACACAAATGAAACTTCTAAGTTGATGTAATAGCCAGTAAGAAGTAGTACAATAACGTTTTAGATACCGATTATTGACTTTTTAGCTGGCTTTGGGGCCTTGGACATGTGCTAGGACCTTAAGATTTTGCATCAAAGGAGAACTAGCAGCTGCGTTGCACGGGAGAATGTGAAAAATGTTCATATGTAGTAAAAACCTGAGAAATCCGTCCATTTTCGTCATTTCTTATCAAATCGACTTAAAGCCAGATCGTCACATTGGTCGCCCTTCTCTATGAAACGGTTACATTTATCGTCTGCAAAGCAATGTCGCGTGCTGCGGTATGCAGAGACACTAACAGCACCACAGTAGAACAGTGATGAAACTTCTAAGTTGATGTAATAGCCAGTAAGAAGTAGTGCAATAACGTTTTAGATATCGATTATTGACTTTTTAGCTGGCTTTGTGGTCTTGGACATGAGCTAGGACCTTAAGACTTTGCATCAAAGGAGGACTAGCTGCTGCGTTGCACGGGAGAATGTGAAAAGTGTTCATATGTAGTAAAAACCTGAGAAATCCGACCGTTATCGTCATTTCTTATCAAATCGACTTAAAGCCAGATCGTCACATTGGTCGCTCTTCTCTCTGAAACGGTTACATTTATTGTCTGCAAAGCTATGTCGCGTGCTGCGGTATGCGGAGACACTAACAGCACCATAGTAGAAAACAGATGAAACTTCTAAGTTGATGTAATAGCCTGTAAGAAGTAGTACAATAACGTTTTAGATTCCGATTATTGACTTTTTAGCTTGCTTTGGGGCCTTGGACATGAGCTAGGACCTTAAGATTTTGCTTCAAAGGAGAACTTGCAGCTGCGTTGCACGGGAGAATGTGAAAAGTGTTCATATGTAGTGAAAACCTGAGAAATCCGACCGTTATCGTCATTTCTTATCAAATCGACTTAAAGCCAGATCGTCACATTGGTCGCTCTTCTCTCTGAAACGGTTACATGTATCGTCTGCAAAGCTACGTCGCGTGCTGCGGTATGCGGAGACACTAACAGCACCTTAATAGAACACAGATGAAATTTCTCAGTTATTGTAATAGCCAGTAAGGAGTAGTACAATAACGTTTTAGATATCGATTATTGACTTTTTAGCTGGCTTTGGGGCCTTGGACATGAGGTAGGACCTTAAGATTTTGCATCAAACGAGGACTAGATGCTCCGTTGCACGGAGAATGTAAAAAGGGTTCATATGCAGTAAAAACCTGAGAAATCCGTCCGTTTTCGTAATTTCTTATCAAATCGACTTAAAGCCAGGACGTCACATTGGACGCTCTTCTCTCTGAAAAGGTTATATTACTCGTCTGCAAAGCTATGTCGCGTGCTGCGGTATGCGGAGACACTAACAGCACCATAGTAGAACACAGATGAAACTTCTAAGTTGATGTAATAGCCAGTAAGAAGTAGTACAATAACGTTTTAGATATCGATTATAGACTTTTTAGCTGGCTTTGGGGCCTAGGACATGAGCTAGGACCTTAAGATTTTGCATCAAAGGAGGACTAGCAGCTGCGTTGCCCGGGAGAATGTCAAAAGTGTTCATATGTAGTAAAAACCTTAGAAATCCGTCCGTTTTTGTCATTTCTTATCAAATCGACTTAAAACCAGGTCTTCACATTGGTCGCTCTTCTTTCTGAAACGGTCACATTTATCGTCTGCAAAGCTATGTCGCGTTCTGCGGTAAGCGGAGACCCTAACAGCACCATAGTAGAAAACAGATGAAACTTCTAAGTTGATGTTATAGCCAGGAAGGAGCAGTACAATAACGTTTTAGATATCGATTATTGACTTTTTAGCTGGCTTTGGGGCCTTGGACATGAGCTAGGACCTTAAGATTTTGCATCAAACGAGGACTAGATGCTCCGTTGCACGGAGAATGTAAAAAGTGTTCATATGCAGTAAAAACCTGAGAAATCCGTCCGTTTTCGTCATTTCTTATCAATTCGACTTAAAGCCAGGTCTTCACATTGGTCGCTCTTGTCTCTGAAACGGTGACATTTATCGTCTGCAAAGCTATGTCGCGTGCTGCGGTATGTGGAGACACTAAGAGCACCATAGTAGAACACAGACGAAGCTTCTAAGTTGATGTTATAGCCAGTAAGAAGTAGTAATATAACGTTTTAGATACCGATTATTGACTTTTTAGCTGGCTTTGGGGCCTCGGACATGAGCTAGGACCTTAAGATTTTGCATCAAAGGAGAACTAGCAGCTGCGTTGCACGGGAGAATGTGAAAAGTGTTCATATGTAGTAAAAACCTGAGAAATCCGTCCGTTTTCGTCATTTCTTATCAAATCGACTTAAAGCCAGATCGTCACATTGGTCGCTCTTCTCCCTGAAATGGTTACATTTATCGTCTGCAAAGCTATGTCGCGTGCTGCGGTATGCGGAGACACTAGCAGCACCATAGTAGAACACTGATGAAACTTCTAAGTTGATGTAATAGCCAGTAAGAAGTAGTACAATAACGTTTTAGAAACCGATTATTGACTTTTAAGCTGGCTTTGGGGCCTTGGACATGAGCTAGGACCTTAAGATTTTGCATCAAAGGAGGACTAGCAGCTGCGTTGCCCGGGAGAATGTGAAGAGTGTTCATATGTACTAAAACATGAGAAATCCGTCCGTTTTCGTCATTTCTTATCAATTCGACTTAAAGCCAGGTCTTCACATTGGTCGCTCTTCTCTCTGAAACGGTCACATTTATCGTCTGCAGAGCTATGTCACGTGCTGCGGTATGTGGAGACACTAAGAGCACCATAGTAGAACACAGACGAAGCTTCTAAGTTGATGTTATAGCCAGTAAGAAGTAGTAATATAACGTTTTAGATACCGATTATTGACTTTTTAGCTGGCTTTGGGGCCTCGGACATGAGCTAGGACCTTAAGATTTTGCATCAAAGGAGAACTAGCAGCTGCGTTGCACGGGAGAATGTGAAAAGTGTTCATATGTAGTAAAAACCTGAGAAATCCGTCCGTTTTCGTCATTTCTTATCAAATCGACTTAAAGCCAGTTCGTCACATTGGTCGCTCTTCTCCCTGAAATGGTTACATTTATCGTCTGCAAAGCTATGTCGCGTGCTGCGGTATGCGGAGACACTAGCAGCACCATAGTAGAACACTGATGAAACTTCTAAGTTGATGTAATAGCCAGTAAGAAGTAGTACAATAACGTTTTAGAAACCGATTATTGACTTTTAAGCTGGCTTTGGGGCCTTGGACATGAGCTAGGACCTTAAGATTTTGCATCAAAGGAGGACTAGCAGCTGCGTTGCCCGGGAGAATGTGAAGAGTGTTCATATGTACTAAAACATGAGAAATCCGTCCGTTTTCGTCATTTCTTATCAATTCGACTTAAAGCCAGGTCTTCACATTGGTCGCTCTTCTCTCTGAAACGGTCACATTTATCGTCTGCAGAGCTATGTCACGTGCTGCGGTATGTGGAGACACTAAGAGCACCATAGTAGAACACAGACGAAGCTTCTAAGTTGATGTTATAGCCAGTAAGAAGTAGTAATATTACGTTTTAGATACCGATTATTGACTTTTTAGCTGGCTTTGGGGCCTCGGACATGAGCTAGGATCTTAAGATTTTGCATCAAAGGAGAACTAGCAGCTGCGTCGCACGGGAGAATGTGAAAAGTGTTCATATGTAGTAAAAACCTGAGAAATCCGTCCGTTTTCGTCATTTCTTATCAATTCGACTTAAAGCCAGATCGTCACATTGGTCGCTCTTCTCCCTGAAATGGTTACATTTATCGTCTGCAAAGCTATGTCGCGTGCTGCGGTATGCGGAGACACTAGCAGCACCATAGTAGAACACTGATGAAACTTCTAAGTTGATGTAATAGCCAGTAAGAAGTAGTACAATATCGTTTTAGAAACCGATTATTGACTTTTAAGCTGGCTTTGGGGCCTTGGACATGAGCTAGGACCTTAAGATTTTGCATCAAAGGAGGACTAGCAGCTGCGTTGCCCGGGAGAATGTGAAGAGTGTTCATATGTACTAAAACATGAGAAATCCGTCCGTTTTCGTCATTTCTTATCAATTCGACTTAAAGCCAGGTCTTCACATTGGTCGCTCTTCTCTCTGAAACGGTTACATTTATCGTCTGCAAAGCAATGTCGCGTGCTGCGGTATGCAGAGACACTAACAGCACCACAGTAGAACAGTGATGAAACTTCTAAGTTGATGTAATAGCCAGTAAGAAGTAGTGCAATAACGTTTTAGATATCGATTATTGACTTTTTAGCTGGCTTTGTGGTCTTGGACATGAGCTAGGACCTTAAGACTTTGCATCAAAGGAGGACTAGCAACTGCGTTGCACGGGAGAATGTGAAAAGTGTTCATATGTAGTAAAAACCTGAGAAATCCGACCGTTATCGTCATTTCTTATCAAATCGACTTAAAGCCAGATCGTCACATTGGTCGCTCTTCTCTCTGAAACGGTTACATTTATTGTCTGCAAAGCTATGTCGCGTGCTGCGGTATGCGGAGACACTAACAGCACCATAGTAGAAAACAGATGAAACTTCTAAGTTGATGTAATAGCCTGTAAGAAGTAGTACAATAACGTTTTAGATTCCGATTATTGACTTTTTAGCTTGCTTTGGGGCCTTGGACATGAGCTAGGACCTTAAGATTTTGCATCAAAGGAGAACTTGCAGCTGCGTTGCACGGGAGAATGTGAAAAGTGTTCATATGTAGTGAAAACCTGAGAAATCTGTCCGTTTTCGTCATTTCTTATCAAATCGACTTAAAGCCAGATCGTCACATTGGTCGCTCTTCTCCCTGAAACGGTTACATTTATCGTCTGCAAAGCTACGTCGCGTGCTGCGGTATGCGGAGACACTAACAGCACCTTAATAGAACACAGATGAAATTTCTCAGTTATTGTAATAGCCAGTGAGGAGTAGTACAATAACGTTTTAGATATCGATTATTGACTTTTTAGCTGGCTTTGGGGCCTT
The DNA here is from genome assembly GCF_023897955.1 of Schistocerca gregaria. Classification (NCBI taxonomy): domain Eukaryota; kingdom Metazoa; phylum Arthropoda; class Insecta; order Orthoptera; family Acrididae; genus Schistocerca; species Schistocerca gregaria. Next base: position 2,630,553 of record NW_026061738.1, on the reverse strand, counting down.
GGACATGAGCTAGGACCTTAAGATTTTGCATCAAACGAGGACTAGATGCTCCGTTGCCCGGGAGAATGTCAAAAGTGTTCATATGCAGTAAAAACCTGAGAAATCCGTCCGTTTTCGTAATTTCTTATCAAATCGACTTAAAGCCAGGACGTCACATTGGACGCTCTTCTGTCTGAAAAGGTTACATTACTCGTCTGCAAAGCTATGTCGCGTGCTGCGGTATGCGGAGACACTAACAGCACCATAGTAGAAAACAGATGAAACTTCTAAGTTGATGTTATAGCCAGTAAGAAGTAGTACAACAACTTTAGATATCGATCATTCACTTTTTAACTGGCTTTGGGGACTTGGGCATGAGCTAGGACCTTAAGATTTTGCATCAAAAGATGACTAGCAGCTGCGTTGCACGGGAGAATGTAAATAGTGTTCATATGTAGTAAAAACCTGAGAAATCCGTCCGTTTTCGTCATTTGTTACCGAATCGACTTAATGTCAGATCGTCTCTTTGGCCGCTCATATCTCTGAAACGGTTACATTTATCGTCTGCAAAGCCATGTCGCGTGCTGCGGTATGCGGAGACACTAACAGCACCATAGTAGAAAACAGAAGAAGCTTCCAAGTTGATGTAATAGCCAGTAAGAAGCAGTACAAATCAGGTTTTACTCATCGATTATTGCCTTTTGTGCCGGCTTTAGTGCCTTGGACATGAGCTAGGAACTTACGATTTTGCATAAAAGAAGGACTAGCATCAGCGTTGTTCGGGAGAATACGAAAAGTGTTCATATGTAGTAAAAACCCGAGAAATCCGTCCTTTGTCGTCATTTGTTATCGAGACGACTTAAAGCCAGATCGTCACATTGGTCGCTCTTCTCCCTGAAACGGTTACATTTATCGTCTGCAAAGCTACGTCGCGTGCTGCGGTATGCGGAGACACTAACAGCACCTTAATAGAACACAGATGAAATTTCTCTGTTATTGTAATAGCAAGTAAGGAGTAGTACAATAACGTTTTAGATATCGATTATTGACTTTTTAGCTGGCTTTGGGGCCTTGGACATGAGCTAGGACCTTAAGATTTTGCATCAAACGAGGACTAGATGCTCCGTTGCACGGAGAATGTAAAAAGTGTTCATATGCAGTAAAAACCTGAGAAATCCGTCCGTTTTCGTAATTTCTTATCAAATCGACTTAAAGCCAGGACGTCACATTGGACGCTCTTCTGTCTGAAAAGGTTACATTACTCGTCTGCAAAGCTATGTCGCGTGCTGCGGTATGCGGAGACACTAACAGCACCATAGTAGAACACAGATGAAACTTCTAAGTTGATGTAATAGCCAGTAAGAAGTAGTACAATAACTTTTTAGATATCGATTATTGACTTTTTAGCTGGCTTTGGGGCCTAGGACATGAGCTAGGACCTTAAGATTTTGCATCAAAGGAGGACTAGCAGCTGCGTTGCCCGGGAGAATGTCAAAAGTGTTCATATGTAGTAAAAACCTTAGAAATCCGTCCTTTTTTGTCATTTCTTATCAAATCGACTTAAAACCAGGTCTTCACATTGGTCGCTCTTCTTTCTGAAACGGTCACATTTATCGTCTGCAAAGCTATGTCGCGTGCTGCGGTAAGCGGAGACCCTAACAGCACCATAGTAGAAAACAGATGAAACTTCTAAGTTGATGTTATAGCCAGTAAGAAGTAGTACAACAACTTTAGATATCGATTATTCACTTTTTAGCTGGCTTTGGGGACTTGGGCATGAGCTAGGACCTTAAGATTTTGCAGCAAAGGAGGACTAGCAGCTGCGTTGCACGGGAGAATGTGAAAAGTGTTCATATGTAGTAAAAACCAGAGAAATCCGTCCGTTTTCGTCATTTCGTATCAAATCGACTTAAAGCCAGATCGTCACATTGGTCGCTCTTCTCCCTGAAATGGTTACATTTATCGTCTGCAAAGATATGTCGCGTGCTGCGGTATGCGGAGACACTAGCAGCACCATAGTAGAAGACTGATGAAACTTCTAAGTTGATGTAATAGCCAGTAAGAAGTAGTACAATAACGTTTTAGAAACCGATTATTGACTTTTAAGCTGGCTTTGGGGCCTTGGACATGAGCTAGGACCTTAAGATTTTGCATCAAAGGAGGACTAGCAGCTGCGTTGCCCGGGAGAATGTGAAGAGTGTTCATATGTACAAAACATGAGAAATCCGTCCGTTTTCGACATTTCTTATCAATTCAACTTAAAGCCAGGTCTTCACATTGGTCGCTCTTGTCTCTGAAACGGTCACATTTATCGTCTGCAAAGCTATGTCGCGTGCTGCGGTATGTGGAGTCACTAAGAGCACCATAGTAGAACACAGACGAAGCTTCTAAGTTGATGTTATAGCCAGTAAGAAGTAGTAATATAACGTTTTAGATACCGATTATTGACTTTTTAGCTGGCTTTGGGGCCTCGGACATGAGCTAGGACCTTAAGATTTTGCATCAAAGGAGAACTAGCAGCTGCGTTGCACGGGAGAATGTGAAAAGTGTTCATATGTAGTAAAAACCTGAGAAATCCGTCCGTTTTCGTCATTTCTTATCAAATCGACTTAAAGCCAGATCGTCACATTGGTCGCTCTTCTCCCTGAAATGGTTACATTTATCGTCTGCAAAGCTATGTCGCGTGCTGCGGTATGCGGAGACACTAGCAGCACCATAGTAGAACACTGATGAAACTTCTAAGTTGATGTAATAGCCAGTAAGAAGTAGTACAATAACGTTTTAGAAACCGATTATTGACTTTTAAGCTGGCTTTGGGGCCTTGGACATGAGCTAGGACCTTAAGATTTTGCATCAAAGGAGGACTAGCAGCTGCGTTGCCCGGGAGAATGTGAAGAGTGTTCATATGTACTAAAACATGAGAAATCCGTCCGTTTTCGTCATTTCTTATCAATTCGACTTAAAGCCAGGTCTTCACATTGGTCGCTCTTCTCTCTGAAACGGTCACATTTATCGTCTGCAGAGCTATGTCGCGTGCTGCGGTATGTGGAGACACTAAGAGCACCATAGTAGAACACAGACGAAGCTTCTAAGTTGATGTTATAGCCAGTAAGAAGTAGTAATATAACGTTTTAGATACCGATTATTGACTTTTTAGCTGGCTTTGGGGCCTCGGACATGAGCTAGGACCTTAAGATTTTGCATCAAAGGAGAACTAGCAGCTGCGTCGCACGGGAGAATGTGAAAAGTGTTCATATGTAGTAAAAACCTGAGAAATCCGTCCGTTTTCGTCATTTCTTATCAAATCGACTTAAAGCCAGATCGTCACATTGGTCGCCCTTCTCTCTGAAACGGTTACATTTATCGTCTGCAAAGCAATGTCGTGTGCTGCGGTATGCAGAGACACTAACAGCACCACAATAGAACAGTGATGAAACTTCTAAGTTGATGTAATAGCCAGTAAGAAGTAGTACAATAACGTTTTAGATATCGATTATTGACTTTTTAGCTGGCTTTGGGGTCTTGGACATGATCTAAGACCTTAAGATTTTGCATGAAACTAAGACTAACAGCCTCGTTGCACGGGAGTATGTGAAAAGAGTTCATATGTAGTAAAAGCCTGAGAAATCCGTCCGTTTTCGTCATTTCTTATAAAAGCGACTTAAAGCCAGATCGTCACATTGGTGGCTCTTCTCTCTGAAACGGTTACATTTATTGTCTGCATAGCTATGTTGCGTGCTGCGGTATGCAGAGACACAAACAGCACCATAGTAGAACACTGATGAAACTTCTAAGTTGATGTAATAGCCAGTAAGAAGTAGTGCAATAACGATTTAGATATCGATTATTGACTTTTTAGCTGGCTTTGGGGTCTTGGACATGAGTTAGTACCTTAAGACTTTGCATCAAAGGAGCACTAGCAGCTGCGTTGCACGGGAGAAGGTAAAAAGTGTTCAAATGTAGCAAAAACCTGAGAAATCCGTCCGTTTTCGTCATTTCGTATCAAATCGACTTAAAGCCAGATCGTCACATTGGTCGCTCTTCTCCCTGAAATGGTTACATTTATCGTCTGCAAAGCTATGTCGCGTGCTGCGGTATGCGGAGACACTAGCAGCACCATAGTAGAACACTGATGAAACTTCTAAGTTGATGTAATAGCCAGTAAGAAGTAGTACAATATCGTTTTAGAAACCGATTATTGACTTTTAAGCTGGCTTTGGGGCCTTGGACATGAGCTAGGACCTTAAGATTTTGCATCAAAGGAGGACTAGCAGCTGCGTTGCCCGGGAGAATGTGAAGAGTGTTCATATGTACTAAAACATGAGAAATCCGTCCGTTTTCGTCATTTCTTATCAATTCGACTTAAAGCCAGGTCTTCACATTGGTCGCTCTTCTCTCTGAAACGGTTACATTTATCGTCTGCAAAGCAATGTCGCGTGCTGCGGTATGCAGAGACACTAACAGCACCACAGTAGAACAGTGATGAAACTTCTAAGTTGATGTAATAGCCAGTAAGAAGTAGTGCAATAACGTTTTAGATATCGATTATTGACTTTTTAGCTGGCTTTGTGGTCTTGGACATGAGCTAGGACCTTAAGACTTTGCATCAAAGGAGGACTAGCAACTGCGTTGCACGGGAGAATGTGAAAAGTGTTCATATGTAGTAAAAACCTCAGAAATCCGACCGTTATCGTCATTTCTTATCAAATCGACTTAAAGCCAGATCGTCACATTGGTCGCTCTTCTCTCTGAAACGGTTACATTTATTGTCTGCAAAGCTATGTCGCGTGCTGCGGTATGCGGAGACACTAACAGCACCATAGTAGAAAACAGATGAAACTTCTAAGTTGATGTAATAGCCTGTAAGAAGTAGTACAATAACGTTTTAGATTCCGATTATTGACTTTTTAGCTTGCTTTGGGGCCTTGGACATGAGCTAGGACCTTAAGATTTTGCATCAAAGGAGAACTTGCAGCTGCGTTGCACGGGAGAATGTGAAAAGTGTTCATATGTAGTGAAAACCTGAGAAATCTGTCCGTTTTCGTCATTTCTTATCAAATCGACTTAAAGCCAGATCGTCACATTGGTCGCTCTTCTCCCTGAAACGGTTACATTTATCGTCTGCAAAGCTACGTCGCGTGCTGCGGTATGCGGAGACACTAACAGCACCTTAATAGAACACAGATGAAATTTCTCAGTTATTGTAATAGCCAGTAAGGAGTAGTACAATAACGTTTTAGATATCGATTATTGACTTTTTAGCTGGCTTTGGGGCCTTGGACATGAGCTAGGACCTTAAGATTTTGCATCAAAAGAGGACTAGATGCTCCGTTGCCCGGGAGAATGTCAAAAGTGTTCATATGCAGTAAAAACCTGAGAAATCCGTCCGTTTTCGTAATTTCTTATCAAATCGACTTAAAGCCAGGACGTCACATTGGACGCTCTTCTGTCTGAAAAGGTTACATTACTCGTCTGCAAAGCTATGTCGCGTGCTGCGGTATGCGGAGACACTAACAGCACCATAGTAGAAAACAGATGAAACTTCTAAGTTGATGTTATAGCCAGTAAGAAGTAGTACAACAACTTTAGATATCGATTATTCACTTTTTAACTGGCTTTGGGGACTTGGGCATGAGCTAGGACCTTAAGATTTTGCATCAAAAGATGACTAGCAGCTGCGTTGCACGGGAGAATGTAAATAGTGTTCATATGTAGTAAAAACCTGAGAAATCCGTCCGTTTTCGTCATTTGTTACCGAATCGACTTAATGTCAGATCGTCTCTTTGGCCGCTCATATCTCTGAAACGGTTACATTTATCGTCTGCAAAGCCATGTCGCGTGCTGCGGTATGCGGAGACACTAACAGCACCATAGTAGAAAACAGAATAAGCTTCCAAGTTGATGTAATAGCCAGTAAGAAGCAGTACAAATCAGGTTTTACTCATCGATTATTGCCTTTTGTGCCGGCTTTGGTGCCTTGGACATGAGCTAGGAACTTACGATTTTGCATAAAAGAAGGACTAGCATCAGCGTTGTTCGGGAGAATACGAAAAGTGTTCATATGTAGTAAAAACCCGAGATATCCGTCCTTTGTCGTCATTTGTTATCCAGACGACTTAAAGCCAGATCGTCACATTGGTCGCTCTTCTCTCTGAAACGGTTACATTTATCGTCTGCAAAGCTACGTCGCGTGCTGCGGTATGCGGAGACACTAACAGCACCATAGCGGAACACAGATGAAACTTCTAAGTTGATGTAATAGGCAGTGAGAAGTAGTACAATTCAAGTTTTATGTATCGATTTTTGACTTTTTACCCTTCTTTGGTGCCTTGGACATGAGCTAGGTACTTAAGATTTTGCATGAAAGGAGGACTAGCAGCCGCGTTGCACGGGAGAATGTGAAAAGTGTTCATATGTAGTAAAAACCTGAGAAATCCGTCCGTTTTCGTCATTTCTTATCAAATCGACTTAAAGCCAGATCGTCACATTGGTCGCTCTTCTCCCTGAAACGGTTACATTTATCGTCTGCAAAGCTACGTCGCGTGCTGCGGTATGCGGAGACACTAACAGCACCTTAATAGAACACAGATGAAATTTCTCTGTTATTGTAATAGCAAGTAAGGAGTAGTACAATAACGTTTTAGATATCGATTATTGACTTTTTAGCTGGCTTTGGGGCCTTGGACATGAGCTAGGACCTTAAGATTTTGCATCAAACGAGGACTAGATGCTCCGTTGCACGGAGAATGTAAAAAGTGTTCATATGCAGTAAAAACCTGAGAAATCCGTCCGTTTTCGTAATTTCTTATCAAATCGACTTAAAGCCAGGACGTCACATTGGACGCTCTTCTCTCTGAAAAGGTTACATTACTCGTCTGCAAAGCTATGTCGCGTGCTGCGGTATGCGGAGACACTAACAGCACCATAGTAGAACACAGATGAAACTTCTAAGTTGATGTAATAGCCAGTAAGAAGTAGTACAATAACGTTTTAGATATCGATTATTGACTTTTTAGCTGGCTTTGGGGCCTAGGACATGAGCTAGGACCTTAAGATTTTGCATCAAAGGAGGACTAGCAGCTGCGTTGCCCGGGAGAATGTCAAAAGTGTTCATATGTAGTAAAAACCTTAGAAATCCGTCCGTTTTTGTCATTTCTTATCAAATCGACTTAAAACCAGGTCTTCACATTGGTCGCTCTTCTTTCTGAAACGGTCACATTTATCGTCGGCAAAGCTATGTCGCGTGCTGCGGTAAGCGGAGACCCTAACAGCACCATAGTAGAAAACAGATGAAACTTCTAAGTTGATGTTATAGCCAGTAAGAAGTAGTACAACAACTTTAGATATCGATTATTCACTTTTTAGCTGGCTTTGGGGACTTGGGCATGAGCTAGGACCTTAAGATTTTGCAGCAAAGGAGGACTAGCAGCTGCGTTGCACGGGAGAATGTGAAAAGTGTTCATATGTAGTAAAAACCAGAGAAATCCGTCCGTTTTCGTCATTTCGTATCAAATCGACTTAAAGCCAGGTCGTCACATTGGTCGCTCTTCTCCCTGAAATGGTTACATTTATCGTCTGCAAAGCTATGTCGCGTGCTGCGGTATGCGGAGACACTAGCAGCACCATAGTAGAACACTGATGAAACTTCTAAGTTGATGTAATAGCCAGTAAGAAGTAGTACAATAACGTTTTAGAAACCGATTATTGACTTTTAAGCTGGCATTGGGGCCTTGGACATGAGCTAGGACCTTAAGATTTTGCATCAAAGGAGGACTAGCAGCTGCGTTGCCCGGGAGAATGTGAAGAGTGTTCATATGTACTAAAACATGAGAAATCCGTCCGTTTTCGTCATTTCTTATCAATTCGACTTAAAGCCAGGTCTTCACATTGGTCGCTCTTCTCTCTGAAACGGTCACATTTATCGTCTGCAAAGCTATGTCGCGTGCTGCGGTATGTGGAGACACTAAGAGCACCATAGTAGAACACAGACGAAGCTTCTAAGTTGATGTTATAGCCAGTAAGAAGTAGTAATATAACGTTTTAGATACCGATTATTGACTTTTTAGCTGGCTTTGGGGCCTCGGACATGAGCTAGGACCTTAAGATTTTGCATCAAAGGAGAACTAGCAGCTGCGTTGCACGGGAGAATGTGAAAAGTGTTCATATGTAGTAAAAACCTGAGAAATCCGTCCGTTTTCGTCATTTCTTATCAAATCGACTTAAAGCCAGATCGTCACATTGGTCGCTCTTCTCCCTGAAATGGTTACATTTATCGTCTGCAAAGCTATGTCGCGTGCTGCGGTATGCGGAGACACTAGCAGCACCATAGTAGAACACTGATGAAACTTCTAAGTTGATGTAATAGCCAGTAAGAAGTAGTACAATAACGTTTTAGAAACCGATTATTGACTTTTAAGCTGGCTTTGGGGCCTTGGACATGAGCTAGGACCTTAAGATTTTGCATCAAAGGAGGACTAGCAGCTGCGTTGCCCGGGAGAATGTGAAGAGTGTTCATATGTACTAAAAAACGAGAAATCCGTCCGTTTTCGTCATTTCTTATCAATTCGACTTAAAGCCAGGTCTTCACATTGGTCGCTCTTCTCTCTGAAACGGTCACATTTATCGTCTGCAAAGCTATGTCGCGTGCTGCGGTATGTGGAGACACTAAGAGCACCATAGTAGAACACAGACGAACCTTCTAAGTTGATGTTATAGCCAGTAAGAAGTAGTAATATAACGTTTTAGATACCGATTATTGACTTTTTAGCTGGCTTTGGGGCCTCGGACATGAGCTAGGACCTTAAGATTTTGCATCAAAGGAGAACTAGCAGCTGCGTTGCACGGGAGAATGTGAAAAGTGTTCATATGCAGTGAAAACCTGAGAAATCCGTCCGTTTTCGTCATTTCTTATCAAATCGACTTAAAGCCAGATCGTCACATTGGTCGCCCTTCTCTCTGAAACGGTTACATTTATCGTCTGCAAAGCAATGTCGCGTGCTGCGGTATGCAGAGACACTAACAGCACCAGAGTAGAACAGTGATGAAACTTCTAAGTTGATGTAATAGCCAGTAAGAAGTAGTGCAATAACGTTTTAGATATCGATTATTGACTTTTTAGCTGGCTTTGTGGTCTTGGGCATGAGCTAGGACCTTAAGACTTTGCATCAAAGGAGGACTAGCAGCTGCGTTGCACGGGAGAATGTGAAAAGTGTTCATATGTAGTAAAAACCTGAGAAATCCGTCCGTTATCGTCATTTCTTATCAAATCGACTTAAAGCCAGATCGTCACATTGGTCGCTCTTCCCTCTGAAACGGTTACATTTATTGTCTGCAAAGCCATGTCGCGTGCTGCGGTATGCGGAGACACTCACAGCACCATAGTAGAAAACAGATGAAACTTCTAAGTTGATGTAATAGCTTGCAAGAAGTAGTACAATAACGTTTTAGATACCGATTATTGTCTTTTTAGCTGGCTTTGGGGTCTTGGACATAAGCTAGGACCTTAAGATTTTCCATCAAAGGAGAACTAGCAGCTGCGTTGCACGGGAGAATGTGAAAAGCGTTCATATGTAGTAAAAACCTGAGAAATCCGTCCATTTTCGTCATTTCTTATCAAATCGACTTAAAGCCAGATCGTCACATTGGTCGCTCTTCTCCCTGAAACGGTTACATTTATCGTCTGCAAAGCTACGTCGCGTGCTGCGGTATGCGGAGACACTAACAGCACCATAGTAGAACACAGATGAAATTTCTCAGTTATTGTAATAGCCAGCAAAGAGTAGTACAATAACGTTTTAGATATCGATTATTGACTTTTTAGCTGGCTTTGGGGCCTTGGACATGAGCTAGGACCTTAAGATTTTGCATCAAAAGATGACTAGCAGCTGCGTTGCACGGGAGAATGTAAATAGTGTTCATATGTAGTAAAAACCTGAGAAATCCGTCCGTTTTCGTCATTTGTTTCCGAATCGACTTAATGTCAGATCGTCTCATTGGCCGCTCATAACTCTGAAACGGTTACATTTATCGTCTGCAAAGCTATGTCGCGTGCTGCGGTATGCGGAGACTCTAACAGCACCATAGTAGAAAACAGAAGAAGGTTCCAAGTTGATGTAATAGCCAGTAAGAAGCAGTACAAATCAGGTTTTACTCATCGATTATTGCCTTTTGTGCCGGCTTTGGTGCCTTGGACATGAGCTAGGACCTTACGATTTTGCATAAAAGAAGGACTAGCATCAGCGTTGTTCGGGAGAATACGAAAAGTGTTCATATGTAGTAAAAACCCGAGAAATCCGTCCTTTGTCGTCATTTGTTATCGAGTCGACTTAAAGCCAGATCGTCACATTGGTCGCTCTTCTCTCTGAAACGGTTACATTTATCGTCTGCAAAGCTATGTCGCGTGCTGTGGTATGCGCAGACACTAAAAGCACCATAGTAGAACACAGATGAAGCTCCTGAGTCGATGTAATAGCCAGTGAGAGGTAGTACAATTCAAATATTTAGGTGTGGATTATTGACTTTTTACCCTTCTTTGGTGCCTTGGACATGAGCTAGGAACTTAACATTTTGCATGAAAGGAGGACTAGCGGCTGCGTTGCACAGGCGAATGTGAAACGGTGTTCATATGTAGTAAAAACGTGAGGAATCCGTCCGTTTTCGTCATTTGTTATCGATTCGGCTTAAAGCCAGATCTTCACATAGGCCGCAATTCTCTCTGAAACGGTTGTACTTATCGTCTGCAAACCTATGTCGCGTGTTGCGGTATGCGCAGACACTGAACGCACCATAGTAGAACTCAGATGAAGCTTCTAAGTTGATGTAATAGCCAGTAAGAAGTAGTTCAAATCAAGTTTTAGGTATCGATTATAAACTTTTTACCCTTCTTCGGTGCCTTGGAAATGAGCTAGGAACTTTAGATTTTGCATGAAAGGAGGACTAGCAGTCGCGTTTCACGGGAGAATGTGAAAAGTGTTCATATGTAGTAAAAACCTAAGAAATTCGTCCGTTTAGTCATTTGTTATCGAATCGCCTTAAAGCCAGATCGTCAGATTGGCCGCTCGTCTCTCTGAAACGATTACATTTATCGTCAGCAAAGCTATGTCGCGTGCTGCGGTATGCCGAGACACTAAAAGCACCATAGTAGAAAACAGATGAAGCTTCTAAGATGATGCAATAGCCAATAAGAAGTAGTACAATTCAAGTTTTAATTATCGATTATTGACTTTTTACCCTTCTTTGGTGCCTTGGACATGAGCTAGGAACTTAAGATTTTGCATGAAAGGAGGACTAACAGCCGCGTTGCACTTGAGATTGTGAAAAGTGTTCATATGTAGTAAAAACCTGAGAAATCCGTCCGTTTTCGTCATTTGTTATCGAATCGGCTTAAAGCCAGACCGTCACATTGGCCGCCCTTCTCTCTGAAACGGTTGTACTTATCGTCTGCAAAGCTATGTCGCGTGTTGCGGTATGCGGAGGCACTAAAAGCACCATAGTAGAACACAGATAAAGCTTCTAAGTTGATGTAATATCCAGTAAGAGGTAGCACAATTCAAGTTTTAGGTATCGATTATTGACTTTTTAGCTGGCTTTGGTGCCTTGGACATGAGCTAGGACCGTAAGATTCTGCTTGAAAGGAGGACTAGCAGCCGAGTTGCATGGGAGAATGTGAGAAGTGTTCATATGTAGTAAAAACCTGAGAAATCCGTCCGTTATCGTCATTTGTTATCAAATCGACTTAAAGCCAGATCGTCACATTGGTCGCTCTTCCCTCTGAAACGGTTACATTTATTGTCTGCAAAGCCATGTCGCGTGCTGCGGTATGCGGAGACACTCACAGCACCATAGTAGAAAACAGATGAAACTTCTAAGTTGATGTAATAGCTTGCAAGAAGTAGTACAATAACGTTTTAGATACCGATTATTGTCTTTTTAGCTGGCTTTGGGGTCTTGGACATAAGCTAGGACCTTAAGATTTTCCATCAAAGGAGAACTAGCAGCTGCGTTGCACGGGAGAATGTGAAAAGCGTTCATATGTAGTAAAAACCTGAGAAATCCGTCCATTTTCGTCATTTCTTATCAAATCGACTTAAAGCCAGATCGTCACATTGGTCGCTCTTCTCCCTGAAACGGTTACATTTATCGTCTGCAAAGCTACGTCGCGTGCTGCGGTATGCGGAGACACTAACAGCACCATAGTAGAACACAGATGAAATTTCTCAGTTATTGTAATAGCCAGCAAAGAGTAGTACAATAACGTTTTAGATATCGATTATTGACTTTTTAGCTGGCTTTGGGGCCTTGGACATGAGCTAGGACCTTAAGATTTTGCATCAAAAGATGACTAGCAGCTGCGTTGCACGGGAGAATGTAAATAGTGTTCATATGTAGTAAAAACCTGAGAAATCCGTCCGTTTTCGTCATTTGTTTCCGAATCGACTTAATGTCAGATCGTCTCATTGGCCGCTCATAACTCTGAAACGGTTACATTTATCGTCTGCAAAGCTATGTCGCGTGCTGCGGTATGCGGAGACTCTAACAGCACCATAGTAGAAAACAGAAGAAGGTTCCAAGTTGATGTAATAGCCAGTAAGAAGCAGTACAAATCAGGTTTTACTCATCGATTATTGCCTTTTGTGCCGGCTTTGGTGCCTTGGACATGAGCTAGGACCTTACGATTTTGCATAAAAGAAGGACTAGCATCAGCGTTGTTCGGGAGAATACGAAAAGTGTTCATATGTAGTAAAAACCCGAGAAATCCGTCCTTTGTCGTCATTTGTTATCGAGTCGACTTAAAGCCAGATCGTCACATTGGTCGCTCTTCTCTCTGAAACGGTTACATTTATCGTCTGCAAAGCTATGTCGCGTGCTGTGGTATGCGCAGACACTAAAAGCACCATAGTAGAACACAGATGAAGCTCCTGAGTCGATGTAATAGCCAGTGAGAGGTAGTACAATTCAAATATTTAGGTGTGGATTATTGACTTTTTACCCTTCTTTGGTGCCTTGGACATGAGCTAGGAACTTAACATTTTGCATGAAAGGAGGACTAGCGGCTGCGTTGCACAGGCGAATGTGAAACGGTGTTCATATGTAGTAAAAACGTGAGGAATCCGTCCGTTTTCGTCATTTGTTATCGATTCGGCTTAAAGCCAGATCTTCACATAGGCCGCAATTCTCTCTGAAACGGTTGTACTTATCGTCTGCAAACCTATGTCGCGTGTTGCGGTATGCGCAGACACTGAACGCACCATAGTAGAACTCAGATGAAGCTTCTAAGTTGATGTAATAGCCAGTAAGAAGTAGTTCAAATCAAGTTTTAGGTATCGATTATAAACTTTTTACCCTTCTTCGGTGCCTTGGAAATGAGCTAGGAACTTTAGATTTTGCATGAAAGGAGGACTAGCAGTCGCGTTTCACGGGAGAATGTGAAAAGTGTTCATATGTAGTAAAAACCTAAGAAATTCGTCCGTTTAGTCATTTGTTATCGAATCGCCTTAAAGCCAGATCGTCAGATTGGCCGCTCGTCTCTCTGAAACGATTACATTTATCGTCAGCAAAGCTATGTCGCGTGCTGCGGTATGCCGAGACACTAAAAGCACCATAGTAGAAAACAGATGAAGCTTCTAAGATGATGCAATAGCCAATAAGAAGTAGTACAATTCAAGTTTTAATTATCGATTATTGACTTTTTACCCTTCTTTGGTGCCTTGGACATGAGCTAGGAACTTAAGATTTTGCATGAAAGGAGGACTAACAGCCGCGATGCACTTGAGATTGTGAAAAGTGTTCATATGTAGTAAAAACCTGAGAAATCCGTCCGTTTTCGTCATTTGTTATCGAATCGGCTTAAAGCCAGACCGTCACATTGGCCGCCCTTCTCTCTGAAACGGTTGTACTTATCGTCTGCAAAGCTATGTCGCGTGTTGCGGTATGCGGAGGCACTAAAAGCACCATAGTAGAACACAGATAAAGCTTCTAAGTTGATGTAATATCCAGTAAGAGGTAGCACAATTCAAGTTTTAGGTATCGATTATTGACTTTTTAGCTGGCTTTGGTGCCTTGGACATGAGCTAGGACCGTAAGATTCTGCTTGAAAGGAGGACTAGCAGCCGAGTTGCATGGGAGAATGTGAGAAGTGTTCATATGTAGTAAAAACCTGAGAAATCCGTCCGTTTTCGTCATTTCGTATCAAATCGACTTAAAGCCAGATCGTCACATTGGTCGCTCTTCTCCCTGAAATGGTTACATTTATCGTCTGCAAAGCTATGTCGCGTGCTGCGGTATGCGGAGACACTAGCAGCACCATAGTAGAACACTGATGAAACTTCTAAGTTGATGTAATAGCCAGTAAGAAGTAGTACAATAACGTTTTAGAAACCGATTATTGACTTTTAAGCTGGCTTTGGGGCCTTGGACATGAGCTAGGACCTTAAGATTTTGCATCAAAGGAGGACTAGCAGCTGCGTTGCACGGGAGAATGTGAAAAGTGTTCATATGTAGTAAAAACTGGGAAATCCGTCCATTTTCGTCATTTCTTATCAAATCGACTTAAAGCCAGATCGTCACATTGGTCGCTCTTCTGTCTGAAACCGTTACATTAATCGTCTGCAAAGCTATGTCGCGTGCTGCGGTATGCAGAGACACTAACAGCACCATAGTAGAACACTGATGAAACTTCTAACTTGTTGTAATAGCCAGTAAGAAGTATTGCAATAACGTTTTAGATATGGATTATTGACTTTTTATCTGGCTTTGGGGTCTTGGACATGAGCTAGGACCTTAAGACTTTGCATCAAAGGAGGACCAGCAGCTCCGTTGCACGGGAGAATGTCAAAAGTGTTCATATGTAGTGAAAACCTGAGAAATCCGTCCGTTTTCGTCATTTCTTATCAAATCGACTTAAAGCCAGATCGTCACATTGGTCGCTCTTCTCCCTGAAACGGTTACATTTATCGTCTGCAAAGCTATGTCGCGTGCTGCGGTATGCGGAGACACTAACAGGTTCATAGTAGAACACAGATGAAACTTCTAAGTTGATGTAATAGCCAGTAAGAAATAGTACAATAACGTTTTAGATACCGATTATTGACTTTTTAGCTGGCTTTGGGGCCTTGGACATGAGCTAGGACCTTAAGATTTTGAATCAAAGGAGAACTAGCAGCTGTGTTGCACGGGAGAATGTGAAAAGTGTTCATATGCAGTGAAAACCTGAGAAATCCGTCCGTATTCGTCATTTCTTATCAAATCGACTTAAAGCCAGATCGTCACATTGGTCGCTCTTCTCCCTGAAACGGTTACATTTATCGTCTGCAAAGCTACGTCGAGTGCTGCGGTATGCGGAGACACTAACAGCACCTTAATAGAACACAGATGAAATTTCTCAGTTATTGTAATAGCCAGTAAAGAGTAGTACAATAACGTTTTAGATATCGATTATTGACTTTTTAGCTGGCTTTGGGGCCTTCGACATGAGCTAGGACCTTAAGATTTTGCATCAAAGGAGGACTAGATGCTCCGTTGCACGGGAGAATGTAAATAGTGTTCATGTGCAGTAAAAACCTGAGAAATCCGTCCGTTTTCGTAATTTCTTATCAAATCGACTTAAAGCCAGGACGTCATATTGGACGCTCTTCTCTCTGAAAAGGTTACATTACTCGTCTGCAAAGCTATGTCGCGTGCTGCGGTATGCGGAGACACTAACAGCACCATAGTAGAACACAGATGAAACTTCTAAGTCGATGTAATAGCCAGTAAGAAGTAGTACAATAACGTATTAGATATCGATTATTGACTTTTTAGCTGGCTTTGGGGCCTTCGACATGAGCTAGGACCTTAAGATTTTGCATCAAAGGAGGACTAGATGCTCCGTTGCACGGGAGAATGTAAATAGTGTTCATGTGCAGTAAAAACCTGAGAAATCCGTCCGTTTTCGTAATTTCTTATCAAATCGACTTAAAGCCAGGACGTCACATTGGACGCTCTTCTCTCTGAAAAGGTTACATTACTCGTCTGCAAAGCTATGTCGCGTGCTGCGGTATGCGGAGACACTAACAGCACCATAGTAGAACACAGATGAAACTTCCAAGTCGATGTAATAGCCAGTAAGAAGTAGTACAATAACGTTTTAGAAACCGATTATTGACTTTTTAGCTGGCTTTGGGGCCTTGGACATGAGCTAGGACCTTAAGATTTTGCATCAAAGGAGGACTAGCAGCTGCGTTGCCCGGGAGAATGTGAAGAGTGTTCATATGTACTAAAACATGAGAAATTCGTCCGTTTTCGTCATTTCTTATCAAATCGACTTAAAGCCAGGTCTTCACATTGGTCGCTCTTCTCTCTGAAACGGTCACATTTATCGTCTGCAAAGCTATGTCGCGTGCTGCGGTATGTGGAGACACTAAGAGCACCATAGTAGAACACAGAGGAAGCTACTAAGTTGATGTTATTGCCAGTAGGAAGTAGTACAATAACGTTTTAGATATCGATTATTGACTTTTTAGCTGGCTTTGGGGACTTGGACATGAGCTAGGACCTTAAGATTTTGCATCAAAGGAGGACTAGCAGCTGCGTTGCACGGGAGAATGTGAAAAGTGTTCATATGTAGTAAAAACTGGGAAATCCGTCCATTTTCGTCATTTCTTATCAAATCGACTTAAAGCCAGATCGTCACATTGGTCGCTCTTCTGTCTGAAACGGTTACATTTATCGTCTGCAAAGCTATGTCGCGTGCTGCGGTATGCAGAGACACTAACAGCACCATAGTAGAACACTGATGAAACTTCTAACTTGTTGTAATAGCCAGTAAGAAGTATTGCAATAACGTTTTAGATATCGATTATTGTCTTTTTATCTGGCTTTGGGGTCTTGGACATGAGCTAGGACCTTAAGACTTTGCATCAAAGGAGGACTAGCAGCTCCGTTGCACGGGAGAATGTCAAAAGTGTTCATATGTAGTGAAAACCTGCGAAATCCGTCCGTTTTCGTCATTTCTTATCAAATCGACTTAAAGCCAGATCGTCACATTGGTCGCTCTTCTCCCTGAAACGGTTACATTTATCGTCTGCAAAGCTATGTCGCGTGCTGCGGTATGCGGAGACACTAACAGGTTCATAGTAGAACACTGATGAAACTTCTAAGTTGATGTAATAGCCAGTAAGAAGTAGTACAATAACGTTTTAGATACCGATTATTGACTTTTTAGCTGGCTTTGGGGCCTTGGACATGAGCTAGGACCTTAAGATTTTGAATCAAAGGAGAACTAGCAGCTGTGTTGCACGGGAGAATGTGAAAAGTGTTCATATGCAGTGAAAACCTGAGAAATCCGTCCGTATTCGTCATTTCTTATCAAATCGACTTAAAGCCAGATCGTCACATTGGTCGCTCTTCTCCCTGAAACGGTTACATTTATCGTCTGCAAAGCTATGTCGCGTGCTGCGGTATGCGGAGACACTAACAGCACCTTAATAGAACACAGATGAAATTTCTCAGTTATTGTAATAGCCAGTAAGGAGTAGTACAATCACGTTTTAGATATCGATTATTGACTTTTTAGCTGGCTTTGGGGCCTTCGACATGAGCTAGGACCTTAAGATTTTGCATCAAAGGAGGACTAGATGCTCCGTTGCACGGGAGAATTTAAATAGTGTTTATGTGCAGTAAAAACCTGAGAAATCCGTCCGTTTTCGTAATTTCTAATCAAATCGACTTAAAGCCAGGACGTCACATTGGACGCTCTTCTCTCTGAAAAGGTTACATTACTCGTCTGCAAAGCTATGTCGCGAGCTGCGGTAAGCGGAGACCCTAACAGCACCATAGTAGAAAACAGATGAATCTTCTAAGTTGATGTTATAGCCAGTAAGAAATAGTACAATAACTTTTAGATATCGATTATTGACTTTTTAGCTGGCTTTGGGGACTTTTACATGAGCTAGGACCTTAAGATTTTGCATCAAGGGAGGACTAGCAGCTGCATTACAGGGGAGAATGTGAAAAGTGTTCATATGTAGTAAAAACTGGGAAATCCGTCCATTTTCGTCATTTCTTATCAAATCGACTTAAAGCCAGATCGTCACATTGGTCGCTCTTCTGTCTGAAACGGTTACATTTATCGTCTGCAAAGCTATGTCGCGTGCTGCGGTATGCAGAGACACTAACAGCACCATAGTAGAACACTGATGAAACTTCTAACTTGTTGTAATAGCCAGTAAGAAGTATTGCAATAACGTTTTAGATATCGATTATTGACTTTTTATCTGGCTTTGGGGTCTTGGACATGAGCTAGGACCTTAAGACTTTGCATCAAAGGAGGACTAGCAGCTCCGTATCACGTAAGAATGTCAAAAGTGTTCATATGTAGTGAAAACCTGAGAAATCCATCCGTTTTCGTCATTTCTTATCAAATCGACTTAAAGCCAGATCGTCACATTGATCGCTCTTCTCTCTGAAACGGTTACATTTATCGTCTGCAAAGCTATGTCGCGTGCTGCGGTATGCGGAGACACTAACAGGACCATAGTAGAACACAGATGAAACTTCTAAGTTGATGTAATAGCCAGTAAGAAGTAGTACAATAACGTTTTAGATACGGATTATTGACTTTTTAGCTGGCTTTGGGTCCTTGGACATGAGCTAGGACCTTAAGATTTTGCATCAAAGGAGAACTAGCAGCTGCGTTGCACGGGAGAATGTGAAAAATGTTCATATGTAGTAAAAACCTGAGAAATCCGTCCATTTTCGTCATTTCTTATCAAATCGACTTAAAGCCAGATCGTCACATTGGTCGCACTTCTCTCTGAAACGGTTACATTTATCGTCTGCAAAGCAATGTCGCGTGCTGCGGTATGCAGAGACACTAACAGCACCACAGTAGAACAGTGATGAAACTTCTAAGTTGATGTAACAGCCAGTAAGAAGTAGTGCAATAACGTTTTAGATATCGATTATTGACTTTTTAGCTGGCTTTGTGGTCTTGGACATGAGCTAGGACCTTAAGACTTTGCATCAAAGGAGGACTAGCAGCTGCGTTGCACGGGAGAATGTGAAAAGTGTTCATATGTAGTAAAAACCTGAGAAATCCGACCGTTATCGTCATTTCTTATCAAATCGACTTAAAGCCAGATCGTCACATTGGTCGCTCTTCTCTCTGAAACGGTTACATTTATTGTCTGCAAAGCTATGTCGCGTGCTGCGGTATGCGGAGACACTAACAGCACCATAGTAGAAAACAGATGAAACTTCTAAGTTGATGTAATAGCCTGCAAGAAGTAGTACAATAACGTTTTAGATTCCGATTATTGTCTTTTTAGCTTGCTTTGGGGCCTTGGACATGAGCTAGGACCTTAAGATTTTGCATCAAAGGAGAACTTGCAGCTGCGTTGCACGGGAGAATGTGAAAAGTGTTCATATGTAGTGAAAACCTGAGAAATCCGTCCGTTTTCGTCATTTCTTATCAAATCGACTTAAAGCCAGATCGTCACATTGGTCGCTCTTCTCCCTGAAACGGTTACATTTATCAACTGCAACGCTACGTCGCGCGCTGCGGTATGCGGAGACACTAACAGCACCTTAATAGAACACAGATGAAATTTCTCAGTTATTGTAATAGCCAGTAAGGAGTAGTACAATAACGTTTTAGATATCGATTATTGACTTTTTAGCTGGCTTTGGGGCCTTGGACATGAGCTAGGACCTTAAGATTTTGCATCAAATGAGGACTACATGCTCCGTTGCACGGAGAATGTAAAAAGTGTTCATATGCAGTAAAAACCTGAGAAATCCGTCCGTTTTCGTAATTTCTTATCAAATCGACTTAAAGCCAGGACGTCACATTGGACGCTCTTCTCTCTGAAAAGGTTACATTACTCGTCTGCAAAGCTATGTCGCGTGCTGCGGTAAGCGGAGACCCTAACAGCACCATAGTAGAAAACAGATGAAACTTCTAAGTTGATGATATAGCCAGTAAGAAGTAGTAGAATAACTTTAGATATCGATTATTCACTTTTTAGCTGGCTTTGGGGACTTGGACATGAGCTAGGACCTTAAGATTTTGCATCAAAGGAGGACTAGCAGCTGCGTTGCACGGGAGAATGTGAAAAGTGTTCATATGTAGTAAAAACCTGAGAAATCCGTACATTTTCGTCATTTCTTATAAAATCGACTTAAAGCCAGATCGTCACATTGGTCGCTCTTCTCTCTAAAACGGTTACATTTATCGTCTGCAAAGCAATGTCGCGTGCTGCGGTATGCGGAGACACTAACAGCACCATAGTAAAACACTGATGAAACTTCTAAAATGATGTAATTGCCGGTAAGAAGTAGTGCAATAACGTTTTAGATATCGATTATTGACTTTTTAGCTGGCTTTGAGGACTTGGACATGAGCTAAGACCTTAAGATTTTGCATGAAACTAAGACTAGCAGCCTCGTTGCACGGGAGTATGTGAAAAGTGTTCATATGTAGTAAAAACCTGAGAAATCCGTCCGTTTTCGTCATTTCTTATAAAAGCGACTTAAAGCCAGATCGTCACATTGGTCGCTCTGCTCCCTGAAACGGTTACATTTATCGTCTGCAAAGCTATGTCGCGTGCTGCGGTATGCGGAGACACTAACAGGTTCATAGTAGAACACAGATGAAACTTCTAAGTTGATGTAATAGCCAGTAAGAAGTAGTACAATAACGTTTTAGATACCGATTATTGACTTTTTAGCTGGCTTTGGGGTCTTGGACATGAGTTAGTATCTTAAGACTTTGCATCAAAGGAGCACTAGCAGCTGCGTTGCACGGGAGAAGGTAAAAAGTGTTCAAATGTAGCAAAAACCTGAGAAATCCGTCCGTTTTCGTCATTTCGTATCAAATCGACTTAAAGCCAGATCGTCACATTGGTCGCTCTTCTCTCTGAAACGGTTACATTTATCGTCTGCAAAGCTATGTCGCGTGCTGTGGTATGCGGAGACACTAACAGCACCATAGTAGAAAACGGATGAAACTTCTAAGTTGATGTAATAGCCAGTAAGAAGTAGTACAATAACGTTTTAGAAACCGATTATTGACTTTTAAGCTGGCTTTGGGTCCTTGGACATGAGCTAGGACCTTAAGATTTTGCATCAAAGGAGGACTAGCAGCTGCGTTGCCCGGGGGAATGTGAAGGGTGTTCATATGTACTAAAACATGAGAAATCCGTCCGTTTTCGTCATTTCTTATCAATTCGACTTAAAGCCAGGTCTTCACATTGGTCGCTCTTCTCTCTGAAACGGTCACATTTATCGTCTGCAAAGCTATGTCGCGTGCTGCGGTATGTGGAGACACTAAGAGCACCATAGTAGAACACAGACGAAGCTTCTAAGTTGATGTTATAGCCAGTAAGAAGTAGTAATATTACGTTTTAGATACCGATTATTGACTTTTTAGCTGGCTTTGGGGACTTGGACATGAGCTAGGACCTTAAGATTTTGCATCAAAAGATGACTAGCAGCTGCGTTGCACGGGAGAATGTAAATAGTGTTCATATGTAGTAAAAACCTGAGAAATCCGTCCGTTATCGTCATTTGTTACCGAATCGACTTAATGTCAGATCGTCTCATTGGCCGCTCATATCTCTGAAACGGTTACATTTATCGTCTGCAAAGCTATGTCGCGTGCTGCGGTATGCGGAGACACTAACAGCACCATAGTAGAAAACAGAAGAAGCTTCCAAGTTCATGTAATAGCCAGTAAGAAGCAGTACAAATCAGGTTTTACTCATCGATTATTGCCTTTTGTGCCGGCTTTGGTGCCTTGGACATGAGCTAGGACCTTACGATTTTGCATAAAAGAAGGACTAGCATCAGCGTTGTTCGGGAGAATACGAAAAGTGTTCATATGTAGTAAAAACCCGAGAAATCCGTCCTTTGTCGTCATTTGTCATCGAGTCGACTTAAAGCCAGAACGTCACATTGGTCGCTCTTCTCTCTGAAACGGTTACATTTATCGTCTGCAAAGCTACGTCGCGTGCTGCGGTATGCGGAGACACTAACAGCACCATAGCGGAACACAGATGAAACTTCTAAGTTGATGTAATAGCCAGTAAGAAGTAGTACAATAACGTTTTAGGTACCGATTATTGACTTTTTAGCTGGCTTTGGGGACTCGGACATGAGCTAGGACCTTAAGATTTTGCATCAAAGGAGAACTAGCAGCTGCGTTGCTCGGGTGAATGTGAAAAGTGTTCATATGTAGTAAAAACCTGAGAAATCCGTCCGTTTTCGTCATTTCTTATCAAATCGACTTAAAGCCAGATCGTCACATTGGTCGCTCTTCTCTCTGAAACGGTTACATTTATCGTCTGCAAAGCTATGTCGCGTGCTGCGGTATGCAGAGACACTAATAGCACCATAGTAGAACACTGATGAAACTTCTAAGTTGATGTAATAGCCAGTAAGAAGTAGTAAAATAACGATTTAGATATCGATTATTGACTTTTTAGCTGGCTTTGGGGACTTGGACATGAGCTAGGACCTTAAGATTTTGCATCAAAGGAGAACTAGCAGCTGCGTTGCACGGGAGAATGTGAAAAGTGTTCATATGTACTAAAAACCTGAGAATTCCGTCCGTTTGCGTCATTTGTTATCAAATCGACTTAAAGCCAGGTCTTCACATTGGTCGCTCTTCTCTCTGAAACGGTCACATTTATCGTCTGCAAAGCTATGTCGCGAGATGCGGTATCTGGAGACACTAACAGCACCATAGTAGAACACAGACGAAGCTTCTAAGTTGTTGTGATAGCCAGTAAGAAGTAGTACAATAACGTTTTAGATATCGATTATTGACTTTTTAGCTGGCTTTGGGGATTTGGACATGATCTAGGACCTTAAGATTTTGCATCAAAGGAGGACTAGCAGTTGCGTTGCACGGGAGAATGTGAAAAGTGTTCATATGTAGTAAAAACCTGAGAAATCCGTCCATTTTCGTCATTTCATATCAAATCGACTTAAAACCAGATCGTCACAGTGGTCGCTCTTCTCTCTGAAACGGTTACATTTATCGTCTGCAAAGCTATGTCGCGTGCTGCGGTATGCAGAGACACTAACAGCACCATAGTAGAACACTGAAGAAACTTCTAAGTTGTTGTAATAGCCAGTAAGAAGTAGTGCAATAACGTTTTAGATATCCATTATTGACTTTTTAGCTGGCTTTGGGGTCTTGGACATGAGCTAGGACCTTAAGACTTTGCATCAAAGGAGGACTAGCAGCTCCGTTGCACGGGAGAATGTGAAAAGTGTTCATATGTAGTAAAAACCTGAGAAATCCGTCCGTTTTCGTCATTTCTTATCAAATCGACTTAAAGCCAGATCGTAACATTGGTCGCTCTTCTCTCTGAAACGGTTACATTTATCGTCTGCAAAGCTATGTCGCGTGCTGCGGTATGCGGATACACTAACAGCACCATAGTAGAACACAGATGAATCTTCTAAGTTGACGTAATAGCCAGTAACAGGTAGTACATTTCAAGTTTTAGTTATCGACTTTTGACTATTTACAAGGCTATGTAATAGCAAGTAAGATGTAGCACAATTCAAGTATTAGTTATCGATTATTGCCTATTTAGCCTCTTTGGTGCCTTGGACATGAGCTAGGAAATTACGATTTTTCACGAAAAGAGGACTAGGAGCCGCGTTGCACGGGAGAATGTAAATAGTGTTCATATGTAGTAAAAACCTGAGAAATCCGTCCGTTTTCGTCATTTGTTATCGAATCGACTTAATGTCAGATCGTCTCATTGGCCGCTCATATCTCTGAAACGGTTACATTTATCGTCTGCAAAGCTATGTCGCGTGCTGCGGTATGCGGAGACACTAACAGCACCATAGTAGAACACAGAAGAAGCTTCCAAGTTGATGTAATAGCCAGTAAGAAGTAGTACAATAACGTTTTAGGTACCGATTATTGACTTTTTAGCTGGCTTTGGGGACTTGGACATGAGCTAGGACCTTAAGATTTTTCATCAAAGGAGAACTAGCAGCTGCGTTGCTCTGGAGAATGTGAAAAGTGTTCATATGTAGTAAAAACCTGAGAAATCCGTCCGTTTTCGTCATTTCTTATCAAATCGACTTAAAGCCAGATCATCACATTGGTCGCTCTTCTCTCTGAAACGGTTACATTTATCGTCTGCAAAGCTATGTCGCGTGCTGCGGTATGCAGAGACACAAATAGCACCATAGTAGAACACTGATGAAACTTCTAAGTTGATGTAATAGCCAGTAAGAAGTAGTACAATAACGTTTTACATATCGATTATTGACTTTTTAGCTGGCTTTGGGGACTTGGACATGAGCTAGGACCTTAAGATTTTGCATCAAAGGAGAACTAGCAGCTTCGTTGCACGGGAGAATGTGAAAAGTGTTCATATGTACTAAAAACCTGAGAATTCCGTCCGTTTTCGTCATTTCTTATCAAATCGACTTAATGCCAGGTCTTCACATTGGTCGCTCTTCTCTCTGAAACGGTCACATTTATCGTCAGCAAAGCTATGTCGCGTGCTGCGGTATCTGGAGACACTAACAGCACCATAGTAGAACACAGACGAAGCTTCTAAGTTGTTGTGATAGCCAGTAAGAAGTAGTACAATAACGTTTTAGATATCGATTATTGACTTTTTAGCTGGCTTTGGGGACTTGGACATGAGCTAGGACCTTAAGGTTTTGCATCAAAGGAGGACTAACAGTTGCGTTGCACGGGAGAATGTGAAAAGTGTTCATATGTAGTAAAAACCTGAGAAATCCGTCCGTGTTCGACATTTGTTATCGAATCGACTTAAAGCCAGATCATCACATTGGCCGCTCTTCCCTCTGAAACGGTTACATTTACCGTCTGCAAAGCTATGTCGTTGGGTGCGGTATGCGGAGACACTAAAAGGCTCATAGTAGAACACAGTAGAAGCTTCTAAGTTGATGTAATAGGTAGTACAATTGAAGTTTTAGTTTTCGATTATTGAGTTTTTAGCCGGCTTTAGTCACTTGGACATGAGCTAGGACCATAAGATTTTGCATGAAAGGAGGACTAGCAGCGGCGTTGCACGGGAAAATGTGTTAAAGTGTTCATATGTAGTAAAAAACTGAGAAATCTGTGCGTTTTCTTCATTTGTTATCGAATTGACTTAAAGCCAGGACGTTACAACTTCTGCCCTTCTCTCTGAAACGGTTACATTTATCGTCTGCAAAGCTATGTCGCGTTCTGTGGTATGCGGAGACACAAAAAGCACCATAGTAGAACACTGAAAAAGCTTCTACGTTTATGTAATAGCAAGTAAAAAGTAGTACAATTCACGTTTTAGTTATCGATTATTGACTTTTTAGCCGGCTTTGGTGCCTTGGCGTGAGCTAGGACCTTAAGATTTTGCATGAAAGGAGGACTAGTAGCTGCGATACACGGGAGAGTGTGAAAAGTGTTCATTTGTAGTAAAAACCTAAGGTATTCGGCCGTTTTCGTCATTTGTTATCAAATCGACTTAAGGCCAGATCGTCACATTGGGCGCTCTTCTCTCTGAAACGGTTACATATATCGTCTGCTAAGCTATGTCGCGAGCTATGTTAGGCGGAGACACTAAAAGCACTATACTAGAACACAGAAGAAGCTTCTAAGTTGATGTTATAGCCAGTAAGAAGTAGTGCAATTCAAGTATTCGTTATCGATTATTCACTTTTCACCCGGCTTTGGTGCCTTGTACAGCAGCTGGGACCTTAAGATTTTGCATGAAAGGAGCACTATTAGACGCGTTGCATGGGAGAATGTGAAAAGTGTTCATATGTAGTAAAAACCTGAGAAATCCATCCGTGTTCGTAATTAGTTTTCGATTCGACTTAAAGGCAGATCGTCACATTGGCCGCTCTTCTCTCTGAAACGGTTACATTTATCGTCTGCAAAGCTATGTCGCGTGCTGCGTTATGCGGGACTCTAAAATCACCATAGTAGAACACAGAAGTAGCTTCTAAGTTGATGTAATACCTAGTAAGAGGTAGTACAATTCACGTTTTAGTTATCGATTATTGACTATTTAGCCTTTTTTGGTGCCTTGGGCATGAGCTAGGACGTTACGATTTTGAATAAAAGGACTACTAGCATCCGCGTTGCACGGGAGAATGTGAAAAGTGTTCATATGTAGTAAAAACCTGAGAAATCTGTCCGTGTTCGTAATTTGTTTTCGATTCGACTTAAAGGCAGATCGTCACATTGGCCGGTCTACCCTCTGAAACGGTTACATTTATCGTCTGCAAAGCTATGTCGCTGTGTGCGGTATGCGGAGACACTAAAAGCACTATACTAGAACACAGAAGAAGCTTCTAAGTTGATGTAATAGCCAGTAAGAAGTAGCACAATTCAAGTTTTAGTTTTCGATTACTGACTTTTTAGCCGGCTTTGGTGCCTTGGACATGAGCTAGGACCTTAAGATTTTGCATGAAAGGAGGACTAGCAGCCTCGTTTCAGGGGAGAATGTGAAAAGTGTTCATATGTAGTAAAAACCTGAGAAATCCGTCGGTTTTGGTCATTTGTTATCGAATCGACTTAAAGCCAGATCGTCACATTGGCCGCTCATGTCTCTGAAACGGTTACATTTATCGTCTGCAAAGATATGTCGCGTGCTGCGGTATGCGGAGACACAAAAATCAGCACAGTATAACACAGTAGTAGCTTCTAAGTTGATGTAATACCCAGTAAGAAGTAGTAAAATTCACGTTTTAGCAATCGATTATTGACTTTTTAGCCGGCTTTGGTGCCTTGGGCATGAGCTAGGACCTTAAGATTTTGCATGAAAGAAGGACTAGAAGCCGCGTTGCACGGGAAAATGTGAAAAGTGATCATATGTAGTAAGAACATGAGAAATCTTTCCGTTTTCGTCATTGATATCAAATCGACTTAAAGCAAGATCGTTTCATAGGTCGCTCTTCTCTCTGAAACGGTTTTATTTTATGTCTGCAAAGCTATGTCGTTGGGTGCGGTATGCGGAGACACTAAAAGCCTTATAGTAGAACACAGTAGAAGCTTCTAAGTTGATGTAATAGGTAGTACAATTGAAGTTTTAGTTTTTGATTATTGAGTTTCTAACCGGCTTTAGTCACTTGGACATGAGCTAGGACCATAAGATTTTGCATGAAAGGAGGACTAGCAGCCGCGTTGCACGGGAAAATGTGTTAAAGCGTTCATATGTAGTAAAAAACTGAGAAATCTGCCGGTTTTCTTCATTTGTTATCGAATTGACTTAAAGCCAGGACGTTACATTGTCTGCTCTTCTCTCTGAAACGGTTACATTTATCGTCTGCAAAGCTATGTCGCGTGCTGCGGTATGCGGAGACACAAAAAGCACCATAGTAGAACACTGAAAAAGCTTCTAAATTATGTAATAGCAAGTAAAAAGTAGTACAATTCACGTTTTAGTTATCGATTATTGACTTTTTGGCCGGCTTTGGTGCCTTGGACGTGAGCTAGGACCTTAAGATTTTGCATGAAAGGAGGACTAGTAGCTGCGATACACGGGAGAGTGTGAAAAGTGTTCATTTGTAGTAAAAACCTAAGGTATTCGGCCGGTTTCGTCATTTGCTATCAAATCGACTTAAGGCCAGATCGTCACATTGGCCTCTCTTCTCTCTGAAACAATTACATTTATCGTCTGCAAAGTTATGTCACGTGCTGCGGTATGCGGAGACACTAAAAGCACCGTAGTAGAACACAGATGAAGCTTCTAAGTTGATGTAATAGCCAGTAAGATGTAGTACAATTCGTATTTTGGGTATAGATTATTGACTTTTTACCTTTCTTTGGAGCCTTGGACTTGAGCTAAGAACTTAAGATTTTGCATGAAAGGAGGACTAGCACCCGCGTTGCACGGGAGAATGTGAAAAGTGTTCGTATGTAGTAAATACCTGAGAAATCCGTCCGTTTTCGTCATTTGTTATCGAATCGACTTAAAGCCACATCGTCTCATTGGCCGCACTTCTGTCTGAAACGGTTACATTTATCGTCTGCAAAGCTATGTCGCGTGCTGCGGTATGCGGAGACACTAAAAGCACCATAGTAGAACACAGATGAAGCTTCTAAGTTGATGTAATAACCAGTAAGATGTAGTACAATTGAAGTTTTAGGTATTGATTATTGACTTTTCACCCTCTTTGGTGCCTTTGACATGAGCTAGGAACATAAGATTTTGCATGAAAGGTGGACTAGCAGCCGCGTTGCACGGGAGAATGTGAAAAGTGTTCATATGTGGTAAAAACTTGAGAAATTCGTCCGTTTTCGTCATTTGTTATCAAATCGACTTAAACCCAGATCGTCACATTGGGCACACTTCTGTCTGAAGCGGTTATATTTATCGTCTGCAAAGCTATGTCGCGTGCTGCGGTATACAGAGACACTAAAAGCACCATAGTAGAACACAGATGAAGCTTCTAAGTTGACGTAATAGCCAGTAAGATGTAGTACAATTCAATTTTCAGGTATCGATTATTGACTTTTTACCCTTCTTTGGTGCCTTGGACATGAGCTAGGAGCTTAAGATTTTGCATGAAAGGAGGACTAGCAGCCGCGGTGGACGGGCGACAGTGAGAAGTGTTCATATGTAGTAAAAACCTGAGAAATCCGTGAGATTTCGTCATTTGTTATCGAATCGACTTAAAGCCAGATCGTCACATTGGCCGGTCTTCTGTCTGAAACGGTTACATTTATCGTCTGCAAAGCTATGTCGCGTGCTGCGGTATGCGGAGACACTAAAAGCACCATAGTAGAACACAGATGAAGCTTCTTAGTTGATGTAATAGCCAGTAAGATGTAGTAAAATTCAAGTTTTAGGTATCGATTATTGACTTTTTACCCTTCTTTGGTGACTTGGACATGAGCTATGAACTTAAGATTTTGCATGAAAGGAGGATTAGCAGCCGAGTTGCACGGGAGAATGTGAAAAGTGTTCATATGTAGTAAAAAACTGAGAAATCCGTCCGTTTTCGTCACTTGTTATCGAATCGACTTAAAGCCAGATCGTCACATTAGCCGCACTTCTGTCTGAAACGGTTACATTTATCGTCTGCAAAGCTATGTCGCAGGCTGCGATATGCGGAGACACTAAAAGCACCATAGTAGAACACAGATGAAGCTTCTAAGTTTGTGTAATAGTCCGTAAGAAGTAGTACAATTCAAGTTTCAGGTATTGATTATTGACTTTTTACCCTCTTTGGTGCCTTGGACATGAGCTAGGAACTTAATATTTTGCATGAAAGGAGGACTAGCAGCCGTGTAGCACGGGCGAATGTGAAAAGTGTTCATATGTAGTAAAAACCTGAGAAATCCGTCCGTTTTCGTCATTTGTTATCGAATCGACTTAAAGCCAGATCGTCACATTGGCCGCTCTTCTGTCTGAAACGGTTACATTTATCGTCTGAAAAGCTGTGTCACGTGCTGCGGTATGCGGAGACACTAAAAGCACCATAGTAGAACACAGATGAAACTTCTAAGTTGATGTAATAGGCAGTAAGATGTAGTACAATTCAAGTTTTAGGTATCGATTATTGACTTTTTACCCTTCTATGGTGCCTTGGACTTGAGCTAGGAACTTAAGATTTTGCATGAAAGGAGGATTAGCAGCCGAGTTGCACGGGAGAATGTGAAAAGTGTTCATATCTAGTAAAAACCTGAGAAATCCGTCCGTTTTCTTCATTTGTTACCGAATCGACTTAAAGCCAGATCATCACATTGGCCGCTCTTCCCTCTGAAACGGTTACATTTACCGTCTGCAAAGTTATGTCGTTGGGTGCGGTATGCGGAGACACTAAAAGCCTTATAGTAGAACACAGTAGAAGCTTCTAAGTTGATGTAATAGGTAGTACAATTGAAGTTTTAGTTTTCGATTATTGAGTTTTTAACCGGCTTTAGTCACTTGGACATGAGCTAGGACCATAAGATTTTGCATGAAAGGAGGACTAGCAGCCGCGTTGCACGGGAAAATGTGTTAAAGCTTTCATATGTAGTAAAAAACTGAGAAATCTGTCGGTTTTCTTCATTTGATAACGAATTGACTTAAAGCCAGATCGTCACATTGGCCTCTCTTCTCTCTGAAACGGTTACATTTATCGTCTGCAAAGTTATGTCGTGTGCTGCGGTATGCGGAGACACTAAAAGCACCATAGTAGAACACAGATGAAGCTTCTAAGTTGATGTAATAACCAGTAAGAAGTACTACAATTCAAGTTTTAGGTATCGATTATTGACTTTTTACTCTTCTTTGGTGCCTTGGACATGAGCTAGAAACTTAAGATTTTGCATTAAAGGAGGACTAGCAGCTGCGTTGCACGGGAGAATGTGTAAAGTGTTCATATGTTTTAAAAACACGAGAAATCCGTCCGTTTTGTCATTTGTTATCGAATCGACTTAAAGCCAGATCGTCACATCGGCCACACCTATGTCTGAAACGGGTACATTTATCGTCTGCAAAGCTATGTCGCGTGCTGCGGTATGCGGAGACACTAAAGGCACCATAGTAGAACACAGATGAAGCTTCTAAGTTGATGTAATAGGCAGTAAGATGTAGTACAATTCATGTTTTAGGTTTCGATTATTGACTTTTTACCCTTCTATGGTGCCTTGGACTTGAGCTAGGAACTTAAGATTTTGCATGAAAGGAGGATTAGCAGCCGATTTGCAAGGGGGAATGTGAAAAGTGTTCATATCTAGTAAAAACCTGAGAAATCCGTAAGTTTTCTTCATTTGTTACCGAATCGACTTAAAAGCCAGATCGTCACATTGGCCGCACTTGTGTCTGAAACGGTTACATTTACCGTCTGCAAAGTTATGTCACGTGCTGCGGTATGCGGAGACACTAAAAGCACCATAGTAGAACACAGATGAAGCTTCTAAGTTGATGTAATAACCATTAAGAAGTAGTACAATTCAAGTTTTAGGTATTGATTATTGACTTTTCACCCTTCTTTGGTGCCTTTGACATGAGCAAGGAACTTAAGATTTTGCATGAAAGGTGGACTAGCAGCCGCGTTGCACGGGAGAATGTGAAAAGTGTTCATATGTGGTAAAAACTTGAGAAATCCGTCCGCTTTCGTCATTTGTTATCGAATCGACTTAATCCCAGATCGTCACATTGGGCACACTTCTGTCTGAAACGGTTACATTTATCGTCTGCATAGCTATTTCGTGTGCTGCGGTATGCGGAGACACTAAAAGCACCATAGTAGAACACAGATGAAGCTTCTAAGTTGATGTAATAGCCAGTAAGAAGTAGTACACTTCAATTTTCAGGTATTGATTATTGACTTTTTACCCTTCTTTGGTGCCTTGGACAAAACCTAGGAACTTAAGATTTTGCATTAAAGGAGGACTAGCAGCCGCGTAGCACGGGCGAATGTGAAAAATGTTCATATGTAGTAAAAACCTGAGAAACCCGTCCGTTTTCGTCATTTGTTATAGAATCGACTTAAAGCCTGATCGTCACATTGGCCGCTCTTCTCTCTGAAACGGTTGTACTTATCGTCTGCAAAGCTATGTCACGTGCTGCGGTATGCGGAGACACTAAAAGCACCATAGTAGAACACAGATGAAGCTTCTAAGTTGATGTAATAGCCAGTAAGAAGTAGTACTATTCAAGTTTTAGGTATCGTTTATTGACTTTTTACCCTTCTTTGGCGACTCGGACATGAGCTAGGAACTTAAGATTTTGCATGAAAGGAGGACTAGCAGCCGCGTTGCTCAGGAGAATGTGAAAAGTGTTCATATGTGGTAAGAACCTGAGAAATCCGTCCGTTCTCGTCATTTGTTATCGAATCGACTTAAAGCCAGATCGTCTCTTTGGCCGCTCTTCTGTCTGAAACGGTTACATTTATCGTTTGCAAAGCTATGTCGCGTGCTGCGGTATTAGGAGACAATAAAAGCACAATAGTAGAACACAGATGAAGCTTCTTAGTTGATGTAATAGCCCGTAAGATGTAGTAAAATTCAAGTTTCAGGTATTGATTATTGACTTTTTACCCTTCTTTGGTGCCTTGGACATGAGCTAGGAACCTAATATTTTGCATGAAAGGTGGACTAGCAGCCGTGTAGCACGGGCGAATGTGAAAAGTGTTCATATGTAGTAAAAACCTGAGAAATCCGTCCGTTTTCGTCATTTGTTATCGAATCGACTTAAAGCCAAATCGTCACATTGGCCGCTCTTCTGTCTGAAACGGTTACATTTATCGTCTGCAAAGCTATGTCACGTGCTGCGGTATGAGGAGACACTAAAAGCACCATAGTAGAACACAGATGAAGCTTCTAAGTTGATGTAATAACCAGTAAGAAGTACTACAATTCAAGTTTTAGGTATCGATTATTGACTTTTTACTCTTCTTTGGTGCCTTGGACATGAGCTAGGAACTTAAGATTTTGCATTAAAGGAGGACTAGCAGCCGCGTTGCACGGGAGAATGTGAGAAGTGTTCATATGTTTTAAAAAATTGACAAATCCGTCCGTTTTCGTCATTTCTTATCGAATCGACTTAAAGCCAGATCGTCACATCGGCCACACCTATGTCTGAAACGGGTACATTTATCGTCTGCAACGCTATGTCGCGTGCTGCAGTATGCGGAGACACTAAAAGCACCATAGTAGAACACAGATGAAGCTTCTAAGTTGATGTAATAGGCAGTAAGATATAGTACAATTCAAGTTTTATTTATCGATTATTGACTTTTTACCCTTCTATGGTGCCTTGGACTTGAGCTAGGAACTTAAGATTTTGCATGAAAGGTGGACTAGCAGCCGCGTTGCACGGGAGAATGTGAAAAGTGTTCATATGTGGTAAAAACTTGAGAAATCCGTCCGTTTTCGTCATTTGTTATGGAATCGACTTAAACCCAGATCGTCACATTAGGCACACTTCTGTCTGAAGCGGTTATATTTATCGTCTGCAAAGCTATGCCGCGTGCTGCGGTATGCGGAGACACTAAAGGCACCATAGTAGAACACAGATGAAGCTTCTAAGTTGATGTAATAGCCAGTAAGAAGTAGTAAACTTCAAGTTTTATTTATCGATTATTGACTGTTAACCTTCTTTGGTGCCTTGGACATGAGCTACGAACTTAAGATTTTGCATGAAATGAGGACTAGTAGCCCTGTTGCACGGGAGAATGTGAAAAGAGTTCATATGTAGTAAGAACCTTAGAAGTCCGTCCGTTTTCGTCATCTGTTATCAAATCGACTTAAAGCCAGATCGTCACATTGGCCGCTCTTCCTTCGAGAAACGGTTTCATTTATCGTGTGCAAAGCTATGACGCGTGCTGTGATATGTGGAGACACTAAAAGCACCATAGTAGAACACAGATGAAGCTTCTAAGTTGATGATAGCCAGTAAGAAGTAGTACAATTCAAGTTTTAGGCATGGATTATTGACATTTAAGCTGGCTTTGGTGCCTTGGATATGAGCTAGGACCTTGAGATACTGCATCAAAGGGGGACTAGCAGCCGCGTTGCATGGGAGATTGTGGAAAGTGTTCATATGTAGTAAAACCCTGAGAAATCCGTCCGTTTTCGTCATTTGTTATCGAATCGACTTAAAGACAGATCGTCACATTGGCCGCTCTTCACTCTGAAACTTGTGTACTTACCGTCTGCAAAGCTATGTCGCGTGCTGCGGTATGCGGAGACACTAAAAGCACCATAGTAGAACACAGATGAAGCTTCTAAGTTGATGTAATAGCCAGTAAGAAGTAGTACAATTCAAGTTTTATTTATCGATTATTGACTGTTTACCCTTCTTTGGTGACTTGGGCATGGGTTAGGAACTTAGGACTTTGCCTGAAATGAGGACTAGTAGCCCTGTTGCACGGGAGAATGAGAAAAGTGTCCATATGTAGTAAAAACCTGAGAAATCCGTCCGTTTTCGTCAATTGTTAACGAATCGACTTAAAGCCAGATCGTCACATTGGCCGCTCTTCCCTCTGAAACGTTTGTAATTATCGACTGCAAAGCTATGTCGCGTGCTGCGGTATGCGGAGACAATGAAACCACCATAGTAGAACACAGTTGAAGCTTCTAAGTAGATGTAATAGCCAGTAAGAAGTAGTACAATTCAGGTTTTAGGAATCGATTATTGACTTTTTATCCTTCTTTGGTGCCTTGGACATGAGCTAGGAACTTAAGATTTTGCATGAAAGGAGGACTAGCAACCGCGTTGCACGGGAGAATGTGGAAAGTGTTCATATGTAGTAAAACCCTGAGAAATCCGTCCGTTTTCGACATTTGTTATCGAATCGACTAAAAGACAGATCGTCACATTGGCCGCTCTTCTCTCTGAAACGGTTGTAATTATCGACTGCAAAGCTATGTAGCGTGCTGCGGTATGCGGAGACACTAAAAGCACCATAGTAGAACACAGATGAAGCTTCTAAGTTGATGTAATAGCCAGAAAGAAGTAGTACAATTCAAGTTTTAGACATGGATTATTGACTTTTAAGCTGGCTTTGGTGCCTTGGACATGAGCTAGGACCTTGAGATTCTGCATCAAAGGAGGACTAGCAGCCGCGTTGCATGGGAGAATGTGGAAAGTGTTCATATGTAGTAAAACCCTGAGAAATCCGTCCGTTTTCGACATTTGTTATCGAATCGACTTAAAGACAGATCGTCACATTGGCCGCTCTTCACTCTGAAACGGGTGTACTTATCGTCTGCAAAGCTATGTCGCGTGCTGCGGTATGCGGAGACACTAAAAGCACCATAGTAGAACACAGTAGAAACTTCTACGTTGATGTAATAGCCAGTAAGAAGTAGTAAAATTCAAGTTTTAGTTATCGATTATTGACTTATTACCCTTCTTTGGTGGCTTGGACGTGAGCTAGGACCTTAGGATTCCACATGAGAGGATGACTAGCAGCCGAGTTGCACGGGAGATCCTGAAAAGTGTTCATATGTGGTAAAAACCTGAGAAATCCGTCCATTTTCGTCATTTGTTATCAAATCGACTAAAAGCCAGATCGTCACAATGGCCGCTCTTCTCTCTGAAACGGTTACATTTATCGTGTGCCAACCTATGTCGCGTGCTGCGATATGCGGAGACTCTAAAAGCACCATAGTAGAACACAGTTGAAGCTTCTGAGTTGATGTAATAGACAGTAGAAGTAGTACAGTTCAAGTTTTAGGTATCGATAATTGAGTTTTTTTACTCTTCCTTGGTGCCTTGGACATGACCTAGGAACTTAAGATTTTGCATGAAATGAGGACTAGTAGCCCTGTTGCACGTGAGAATTTGAAAAGTGTTCATATGTAGTAAAAACCTGTGAACCTGTAACTTTTTTTCATTTGTTATCGAATCTACTTAAAGCCCGATCGTCACATTGGCCGCACTTCTGTCAGAAACAGTTACATTTATCGTCTGCAAAGCTATGTCGTGTGCTGCGGTATGCGGAGACACTAAATGCACAATAGTAGAACACAGATGAAGCTTCTAAGTTGATGTAATAGTCAGTAAGAAGTAGTGCAATTCAAGTTTTAGGCATGGATTATTGTCCTTTAAGCTGGCTTTGGTGCCTTCGACATGAGCTAGGAACTTAAGATTTTGCATGAAAGGAGGACTAGCAACCGCGTCGCTCGGGACAATTTGGAAAGTGTTCATATGTAGTAAAAAACTGAGACATCCGTCCGTTTTCGTCATTTGTTAACGAATCGACTTAAAGCCAGATCGTCACATTGGCCGCTCTTCACTCTGAAACGGGTGTACTTACCGTCTGCAAAGCTATGTCGCGTGCTGCGGTATGCGGAGACACTAAAAGCACCATAGTAGAACACAGATGAAGCTTCTAAGTTAATGTAATGGCCAGTAAGAAGTTGTAAAATTCAAGTTTTAGGTATCGATTATTGACTTTTTACCCTTCTTTGGTGCCTTAGACATGAGCTAGGAACTAAAGATGTTGCATGAAAGGAGGACTAGCAGCCGCGTTGCAAGGGAGAATGTGGAAAGTGTTCATATGTAGTAAAACCCTGAGAAATCCGTCCGTTTTCGTCATTTGTTATCGAATCGACTTAACGCCAGATCGTCACATTGGCCGCTCTTCTCTCTGAAACGGTTGTACTTATCGTCTGCAAAGCTATGTCGCGTGCTGCGGTATGCGGAAACACTAAAAGCACTATAGTAGAACACAGTTGAAACTTCTAAGTTGATGTAATAGCCAGTAATAAGTAGTACAATTCAAGTTTTAGTTATCGATTATTGACTTATTACCCTTCTTTGGTGGCTTGGACATGAGCTAGGACCTTAAGATTCGACATGAAAGAGAGGTCTAGCAGCCGAGTTGCACGGGAGAACGTGAAAAGTGTTCATATGTAGTAAAAACCTGTGAAATCCGTCCCTTTTTTTCATTTGTTATCAAATCGACTTAAAGCCACATCCTCACATTGGCCGCTCTTCTCTCTGATACGGTTGTACGTATCGTCTGCAAAGCTATGTCGCGTGCAGCGGTGTGCGGAGACACTAAAGGCACCATAGTAGAATACATATGAAGCTTCTAAGTTGATGTAATAGCCAGTAAGAAGTAGTACAATTCAAGTTTTATTTATCGATTATTGACTGTTTACCCTTCTTCGGTGATTTGGACATGAGCTAGGAAATTAAGATTTAGCATTTATGGAGGACTAGCAGCCGCGTTGCACGGGAGAATGTGGAAAGTGTTCATATGTAGTAAAAACCTGAGAATTCCGTCCGTTTTCGTCAATTGTTATCTAATCGACTTAAAGCCAGATCGTCACATTGGCCGCTCTTCTCTCTGAAACGGTTGTACTCATCGTCTGCAAAGCTATGTCGCGTGCTGCGGTATGCAGAGACAATGAAAGCACCATAGTAGAACACAGTTGAAGCTTCTAAGTAGATGTAATAGCCAGTAAGAGGTAGTACAATTCAATTTTTAGGTATCGATTTTGACTTTTTTACCCTTCTTTTGTGCCTTGGACATGAGCTAGGAACTTACGATTTTGCATAAAAGGAAGACCAGCAGCCGACTTGCACGGGAGAATGTGGAAAGTGTTCAAATGTAGTAAAAACCTGAGATATCCGTCCGTTTTCGTCATTTGTTATCGAATCGACTTAAAGCAAGATCGTCACATTGGTCGCTTTTCTCTCTGAAACGGGTGTACTTATCGTCTGCAAAGCCATGTCGTGTGCTGCGGTATACGGAGACACTAAAAGCACCATAGTAGAACACAGATGAAGCTTCTAAGTTGATGTATTAGCCAGTAAGAAGTAGTACAATTCAAGGTTTAGGTATCGATTATTGACTTCTTTACCCTTCTCTGTGGCTTGGACATGAGCTAGGACCTTAAGATTCGACATGAAAGGAGGACTAGCAGCCGAGTTGCACGGGAGAACGTGAAAAGTTCATATGTAGTAAAAACCTGAGAAATCCGTCCCCTTTGATCATTTGTTATCGAATCGACTTAAAGCCAGATCGTCACATTGGCCGCTCTTCTCTCTGAAACGGTTGTAATTATCGACTGCAAAGCTATGTCGCGTGCTGCGGTATGCGGAGACACTAAAAGCTCCATAGTAGAACACAGATGAAGCTTCTAAGTTGATGAAATAGCCAGTAAGAAGTAGTACAATTCAAGTTTTAGGCATGGATTATTGACTTTTAAGCTGGCTTTGGTGCCTTGGACATGAGCTAGGACCTTGAAATTCTGCATCAAAGGAGGACTAGCAGCCGCGTTGCACGGGAGAATGTGGAAAGTGTTCATATGTAGTAAAACCCTGAGAAATCAGTCCGTTTTACACATTTGTTATCGAATCGACTTAAAGACAGATCGTCACATTGGCCGCTGTTCACTCTGAAACGGGTGTACTTACCGTCTGCAAAGCTATGTCGCGTGCTGCGGTATGCGGAGACACTAAAAGCACCATAGTAGAACACAGATGAAGCTTCTAAGTTGATGCAATGGCCAGTAAGAAGTTGTAAAATTCAAGTTTTAGGTACCGATTATTGACTTTTTACCCTTCTTTGGTGCCTTAGACATGAGCTAGGAACTAAAGATGTTGCATGAAAGGAGGACTAGCAGCCGCGTTGCAAGGGAGAATGTGGAAAGTGTTCATATGTAGTAAAACCCTGAGAAATCCGTCCGTTTTCATCATTTGTTATCGAATCGACTTAACGCCAGATCGTCACATTGGCCGCTCTTCTCTCTGAAACGGTTGTACTTATCGTCCGCAAAGCAATGTCGCGTGCTGCAATATGCGGAAACACTAAAAGCACTATAGTAGAACACAGTTGAAACTTCTAAGTTGATGTAATAGCCAGTAAGAAGTAGTACAATTCAAGTTTTAGTTATCGATTATTGACTTATTACCCTTCTTTGGTGGCTTGGACATGAGCTGGGACCTTAAGATTCGACATGAGAGAGAGGTCTAGCAGCCGAGTTGCACGGGAGAACGTGAAAGTGTTCATATGTAGTAAAAACCTGTGAAATCCGTCCCTTTTTTTCATTTGTTATCGAATCGACTTAAAGCCACATCCTCACATTGGCCGCTCTTCTCTCTGATACGGTTGTACTTATCGTCTGCAAAGCTATGTCGCGTGCTGCGGTATGCGGAGACACTAAAGGCACCATAGTAGAATACATATGGAGCTTCTAAGTTGATGTAATAGCCAGTAAGAAGCAGTACAATTCAAGTTTTATTTATCGATTATTGGCTGTTTACCCTTCTTTGGTGCCTTGGACATGAGCTAGGAACTTAAGATTTTGCATGAAATGAGGACTAGTAGCCCTGTTGCACGGGAGAATGTGAAACTTGTCCATATGTAGCAAAAACCTGAAAAGTCCGTCCGTTTTCGTCACTTGTTATCAAATCGACTTAAAGCCAGATCGTAACATTGGCAGCTCTTCCCTCTGAAACGGTAACATTTATCGCGTGCAAAGCTAAGTCGCGTGCTGTGATATGCGGAGACACTAAAAGCACCATAGTAGAACACAGATGAAGCTTCTAAGTTGATGTAATAGCCAGTAAGAAATAGTAAAAATCAAGTTTTAGGTATCGATTATTGACTTTTTACCCTTCTTTGGTGATTTGGACATGAGCTAGGAACTTAAGATTTTGCATGAAAGGAGGATTAGCAGCTGCGTTGCACGGGACAATGTGACAAGTGTTCATATGTACAAAAAACCTGAGAAATCCGTCCGTTTTCGTCATTTGCTATCGAATCGACTTAAAGCCAAATCGTCACATTGGCCGCTCTTCTCTCTACAACGGTTGTAATTATCGTCTGCAAAACTATGTCGCGTGCTGCGGTATGCGGAGACACTAAAAGCACCATAGTAGAACACCGATGAAGCTTCTAAGTTGATGTAATAGCCAGTAAGAAGTAGTACAATTCAAGTTTTATTTATCGATTATTGACTGTTTATCCTTCTTTGGTGCCTTGGACATGAACTAGGAAGTTAAGATTTTGCATGAAATGAGGACTAGCAGCCCTGTAGCACGGGAGAATGTGAAAAGTGTTCATATGTATTAAAAACCTGAGAAATCCGTCCGTTTTCGTCATTTGTTATCGAATCGACTTAAAACCAGATCGTCACATTGGCCGCTCTTCTCTCTGAAACGGTTGTACTTATCGTCTGCAAAGCTATGTCGCGTGCTGCGGTATGCGGAGACACTAAAAGCACAATAGTAGAACACAGATGAAGCTTCTAAGTTGATGTAATAGTGAGTAA
This sequence comes from Schistocerca gregaria, assembly GCF_023897955.1. Classification (NCBI taxonomy): domain Eukaryota; kingdom Metazoa; phylum Arthropoda; class Insecta; order Orthoptera; family Acrididae; genus Schistocerca; species Schistocerca gregaria. The sequence goes on along the minus strand of NW_026061738.1, from coordinate 2,590,886 downwards.
GAAGTAGTACAATTCAAGTTTTAGGTATGGATTATTGTCTTTTAAGCTGGCTTTCCCCCCATGAACCGTGGACCTTGCCGTTGGTGGGGAGGCTTGCGTGCCTCAGCGATACAGATGGCCGTACCGTAGGTGCAACCACAACGGAGGGGTATCTGTTGAGAGGCCAGACAAACGTGTGGTTCCTGAAGAGGGGCAGCAGCCTTTTCAGTACTTGCGGGGGCAACAGTCTGGATGATTGACTGATCTGGCCTTGCAACATTAACCAAAACGGCGTTGCTGTGCTGGTACTGCGAACGGCTGAAAGCAAGGGGAAACTACAGCCGTAATTTTTCCCGAGGACATGCAGCTTTACTGTATGATTAAATGATGATGGCATCCTCTTGGGTAAAATATTCCGGAGGTAAAATAGTCCCCCATTCGGATCTCCGGGCGGGGACTACTCAGGAGGATGTCGTTATCAGGAGAAGGAAAACTGGCGTTCTACGGATCGGAGCGTGGAATGTCAGATCCCTTAATCGGGCAGGTAGGTTAGAAAATTTAAAAATTGAAATGGATAGGTTAAAGTTAGATATAGTGGGAATTAGTGAAGTTCGGTGGCAGGAGGAACAAGACTTCTGGTCAGGTGATGACAGGGTTATAAACACAAAATCAAATAGGGGTAATGCAGGAGTAGGTTTAATAATGAATAGGAAAATAGGAATGCGGGTAAGCTACTACAAACAGCATAGTGAACGCATTATTGTGGCCAAGATAGATACGAAGCCCACACCTACTACAATAGTACAAGTTTATATGCCAACTAGCTCTGCAGATGACGAAGAAATTGAAGAAATGTACGATGAAATAAAAGAAATTATTCAGATAGTGAAGGGAGACGAAAATTTAATAGTAATGGGTGACTGGAATTCGAGTCTAGGAAAAGGGAGAGAAGGAAACATAGTAGGTGAATATGGATTGGGGCTAAGAAATGAAAGAGGAAGCCGCCTAGTAGAATTTTGTACAGAGCACAACTTAGTCATAGGTAACACTTGGTTTAAGAATCATGAAAGAAGGTTGTATACGTGGAAGAATCCTGGAGATACTAAAAGGTATCAGATAGATTATATAATGGTAAGACAGAGATTTAGGAACCAGGTTTTAAGTTGTAAGACATTTCCAGGGGCAGATGTGGACTCTGACCACAATCTATTGGTTATGACCTGTAGATTAAAACTGAAGAAACTGCAAAAATGTGGGAAATTAAGGAGATGGGACCTGGATAAACTGAAAGAACCAGAGGTTGTACAGAGTTTCAGGGAGAGCATTAGGGAACAATTGACAGGAATAGGGGAAAGAAATACAGTAGAAGAAGAATGGGTAGCTCTGAGGGATGAAGTAGTGAAGGCAGCAGAGGATAAAGTAGGTAAAAAGACGAGGGCTGCTAGAAATCCTTGGGTAACAGAAGAAATATTGAATTTAATTGATGAAAGGAGAAAATATAAAAATGCAGTAAATGAAGCAGGCAAAAAGGAATACAAACGTCTCAAAAATGAGATCGACAGGAAGTGCAAAATGGCTAAACAGGGATGGCTAGAGGACAAATGTAAGGATGTAGAAGCTTATCTCACTAGGGGTAAGATAGATACTGCCTACAGGAAAATTAAAGAGACCTTTGGAGAGAAGAGAACCACGTGTATGAATATCAAGAGCTCAGATGGCAACCTAGTTCTAAGCAAAGAAGGGAAGGCAGAAAGGTGGAAGGAGTATATAGAAGGTTTATACAAGGGTGATGTACTTGAGGACAATATTATGGAAATGGAAGAGGATGTAGATGAAGACGAAATGGGTGATACGATACTGCGTGAAGAGTTTGACAGAGCACTGAAAAACCTGAGTCGAAACAAGGCCCCCGGAATAGACAACATTCCATTAGAACTACTGACGGCTTTGGGAGAGCCAGTCATGACTAAACTCTACCAGCTGGTGAGCAAGATGTATGAGACAGGCGAAATACCCTCAGACTTCAAGAAGAATATAATAATTCCAATCCCAAAGAAAGCAGGTGCTGACAGATGTGAAAATTACCGAACTATCAGTTTAATAAGTCACAGCTGCAAAATACTAACGCGAATTCTTTACAGACGAATGGAAAAACTGGTAGATGCGGACCTCGGGGAGGATCAGTTTGGATTCCGTCGAAATGTTGGAACACGTGAGGCAATACTGACCTTACGACTTATCTTAGAAGAAAGATTAAGAAAAGGCAAACCTACGTTTCTAGCATTTGTAGACTTAGAGAAAGCTTTTGACAATGTTGACTGGAATATTCTTTTTCAAATTCTAAAGGTGGCAGGTGTAAAATACAGGGAGCGAAAGGCTATTTACAATTTGTACAGAAACCAGATGGCAGTCATAAGAGTCGAGGGGCATGAAAGGGAAGCAGTGGTTGGGAAAGGAGTGAGACAGGGTTGTAGCCTCTCCCCGATGTTATTCAATCTGTATATTGAGCAAGCAGTAAAGGAAACAAAAGAAAAATTTGGAGTAGGTATTAAAATTCATGGAGACGAAGTAAAAACTTTGAGGTTCGCCGATGACATTGTAATTCTGTCAGAGACGGCAAAGGACTTGGAAGAGCAGTTGAACGGAATTGACAGTGTCTTGAAAGGAGGATATAAGATGAACATCAACAAAAGCAAAACGAGGAAAATGGAATGTAGTCCAATTAAATCGGGTGATGCTGAGGGAATTAGATTAGGAAATGAGACACTTAAAGTAGTAAAGGAGTTTTGCGATTTAGGAAGTAAAATAACTGATGATGGTCGAAGTAGAGAGGATATAAAATGTAGACTGGCAATGGCAAGGAAAGCGTTTCTGAAGAAGAGAAATTTGTTAACATCGAATATAGATTTAAGTGTCAGGAAGTCATTTTTGAAAATATTTGTTTGGAGTGTAGCCATGTATGGAAGTGAAACATGGACGATAACTAGTTTGGATAAGAAGAGAATAGAAGCTTTCGAAATGTGGTGCTACAGAAGAATACTGAAGATAAGGTGGATAGATCACGTAACTAATGAGGAGGTATTGAATAGGATTGGGGAGAAGAGAAGTTTGTGGCACAACTTGACTAGAAGAAGGGATCGGTTGGTAGGACGTTTTTAGGCATCAAGGGATCACAAATTTAGCAATGGAGGGCAGTGTGGAGGGTAAAAATCGTAGAGGGAGACCGAGAGATGAGTACACTAAGCAGATTCAGAAGGATGTAGGTTGCAGTAGGTACTGGGAGATGAAGAAGCTTGCACAGGATAGAGTAGCATGGAGAGCTGCATCAAACCAGTCTCAGGACTGAAGACCACAACAACAACAACAACAACAACAACAAGCTGGCTTTGGTGCCTTGGACATGAGCTAGGACCTTAAGATTCAGCATGAAAGGAAGACTAGCAGCCGAGCTGCACGGGAGAATGTGAAAAGTGTTCATATGTAGAAAAAACCTGAGAAATCCGTCCGTTTTCGTCATTTGTTATCGAATCTACTTAAAGCCAGATCGTCACATTGGCCGCACTTCCGTCTGAAACAGTTACATTTGTCGTCTGCAAAGCTATGTCGCGTGCTGCGGTATGCGGAAACACTAAAAGCACCATAGTAGAACACAGATGAAGCTTCTAAGTTGATGTAATAGCCAGTAAGAAGTAGTACAATTCAAGTTTTAGGCATGGATTATTGACCTTTAAGCTGGCTTTGGTGCCTTGGACATGAGCTAGGACCTTAACATTCTGCATGAAAAGAGGACTAGCAGCCGAGTTGCACGGGAGAACGTGAAAAGTGTTCATATGTAGTAAAAACCTGAGAAATGCGTCCCTTTTTGTCATTTGTTATCGAATCGACTTAAAGTCAGAACGTCACATTGGCCGCTCTTCTCTCTGAAACGGTTGTACTTATCGTCTGCAAAGCTATGTCGCGTGCTGCGGTATGCGGAGACACTAAATGCACAATAGTAGAACACAGATGAAGCTTCTAAGTTGATGTAATAGTAGGTAAGAAGTAGTGCAATTCAAGTTGTAGGCATGGATTATTGTCCTTTAAGCTGGCTTTGGTGCCTTGGACATGAGCTAGGAACTTAAGATTTTGCATGAAAGGAAGACTAGCAACCGCGTCGCTCGGGACAATTTGGAAAGTGTTCATATGTAGTAAAAAACTGAGACATCCGTCCGTTTTCGTCATTTGTTAACGAATCGACTTAAAGCCAGATCGTCACATTGGCCGCTCTTCTCTCTGAAACGAGTGTACTTATCATCTGCAAAGCTATGTCGCGTGCTGCGGTATGCGGAGACACTAAAGGCACCATAGTAGAATACAGATGAAGCTTCTAAGTTGATGTAATAGCCAGTAAGAAGTAGTACAATTCAAGTTTTATTTATCGTTTATTGACTGTTTACCCTTCTTCGGTGATTTGGACATGAGCTAGGAAATTAAGATTTAGCATTTATGGAGGACTAGCAGCCGCGTTGCACGGGAGAATGTGGAAAGTGTTCATATGTAGTAAAAACCTGAGAAATCCGTCCGTTTTCGTCAATTGTTATCTAATCGACTTAAAGCCAGATCGTCACATTGGCCGCTCTTCTCTCTGAAACGGTTGTACTCATCGTCTGCAAAGCTATGTCGCGTGCTGCGGTATGCAGAGACAATGAAAGCACCATAGTAGAACACAGTTGAAGCTTCTAAGTAGATGTAATAGCCAGTAAGAAGTAGTACAATTCAATTTTTAGGTATCGATTTTGACTTTTTTTACCCTTCTTTTGTGCCTTGGACATGAGCTAGGAACTTACGATTTTGCATAAAAGGAAGACCAGCAGCCGCCTTGCACGGGAGAATGTGGAAAGTGTTCATATGTAGTAAAAACCTGAGATATCCGTCCGTTTTCGTCATTTGTTATCGAATCGACTTAAAGCAAGATCGTCACATTGGTCGCTTTTCTCTCTGAAACGGGTGTACTTATCGTCTGCAAAGCCATGTCGTGTGCTGCGGTATACGGAGACACTAAAAGCACCATAGTAGAACACAGATGAAGCTTCTAAGTTGATGTATTAGCCAGTAAGAAGTAGTACAATTCAAGGTTTAGGTATCGATTATTGACTTTTTTACCCTTCTCTGTGGCTTGGACATGAGCTAGGACCTTAAGATTCGACATGAAAGGAGGACTAGCAGCCGAGTTGCACGGGAGAACGTGAAAAGTTCATATGTAGTAAAAACCTGAGAAATCCGTCCCCTTTGGTCATTTGTTATCGAATCGACTTAAAGCCAGATCGTCACATTGGCCGCTCTTCTCTCTGAAACGGTTGTAATTATCGACTGCAAAGCTATGTCGCGTGCTGCGGTATGCGGAGACACTAAAAGCTCCATAGTAGAAAACAGATGAAGCTTCTAAGTTGATGTAATAGCCAGTAAGAAGTAGTACAATTCAAGTTTTAGGCATGGATTATTGACTTTTAAGCTGGCTTTGGTGCCTTGGACATGAGCTAGGACCTTGAAATTCTGCATCAAAGGAGGACTAGCAGCCGCGTTGCACGGGAGAATGTGGAAAGTGTTCATATGTAGTAAAACCCTGAGAAATCAGTCCGTTTTACACATTTGTTATCGAATCGACTTAAAGACAGATCGTCACATTGGCCGCTCTTCACTCTGAAACGGGTGTACTTACCGTCTGCAAAGCTATGTCGCGTGCTGCGGTATGCGGAGACACTAAGAGCACCATAGTAGAACACAGATGAAGCTTCTAAGTTGATGCAATGGCCAGTAAGAAGTTGTAAAATTCAAGTTTTAGGTATCGATTATTGACTTTTTACCCTTCTTTGGTGCCTTAGACATGAGCTAGGAACTAAAGATGTTGCATGAAAGGAGGACTAGCAGCCGCGTTGCAAGGGAGAATGTGGAAAGTGTTCATATGTAGTAAAACCCTGAGAAATCCGTCCGTTTTCATCATTTGTTATCGAATCGACTTAACGCCAGATCGTCACATTGGCCGCTCTTCTCTCTGAAACGGTTGTACTTATCGTCCGCAAAGCAATGTCGCGTGCTGCAATATGCGGAAACACTAAAAGCACTATAGTAGAACACAGTTGAAACTTCTAAGTTGATGTAATAGCCAGTAAGAAGTAGTACAATTCAAGTTTTAGTTATCGATTATTGACTTATTACCCTTCTTTGGTGGCTTGGACATGAGCTAGGACCTTAAGATTCGACATGAGAGAGAGGTCTAGCAGCCGAGTTGCACGGGAGAACGTGAAAAGTGTTCATATGTAGTAAAAACCTGTGAAATCCGTCCCTTTTTTTCATTTGTTATCGAATCGACTTAAAGCCACATCCTCACATTGGCCGCTCTTCTCTCTGAAACGGTTGTACTTATCGTCTGCAAAGCTATGTCGCGTGCTGCGGTATGCGGAGACACTAAATGCACAATAGTAGAACACAGATGAAGCTTCTAAGTTGAAGTAATAGTAGGTAAGAAGTAGTGCAATTCAAGTTTTAGGCATGGATTATTGTCCTTTAAGCTGGCTTTGGTGCCTTGGACATGAGCTAGGAACTTAAGATTTTGCATGAAAGGAGGACTAGCAACCGCGTCGCTCGGGACAATTTGGAAAGTGTTCATATGTAGTAAAAAACTGAGACATCCGTCCGTTTTCGTCATTTGTTAACGAATCGACTTAAAGCCAGATCGTCACATTGGCCGCTCTTCTCTCTGAAACGAGTGTACTTATCATCTGCAAAGCTATGTCGCGTGCTGCGGTATGCGGAGACACTAAAGGCACCATAGTAAAATACAGATGAAGCTTCTAAGTTGATGTAATAGCCAGTAAGAAGTAGTACAATTCAAGTTTTATTTATCGTTTATTGACTGTTTACCCTTCTTCGGTGATTTGGACATGAGCTAGGAAATTAAGATTTAGCATTTATGGAGGACTAGCAGCCGCGTTGCACGGGAGAATGTGGAAAGTGTTCATATGTAGTAAAAACCTGAGAAATCCGTCCGTTTTCGTCAATTGTTATCTAATCGACTTAAAGCCAGATCGTCACATTGGCCGCTCTTCTCTCTGAAACGGTTGTACTCATCGTCTGCAAAGCTATGTCGCGTGCTGCGGTATGCAGAGACAATGAAAGCACCATAGTAGAACACAGTTGAAGCTTCTAAGTAGATGTAATAGCCAGTAAGAAGTAGTACAATTCAATTTTTAGGTATCGATTTTGACTTTTTTACCCTTCTTTTGTGAATTGTACATGAGCTAGGAACTTACGATTTTGCATAAAAGGAAGACCAGCAGCCGCCTTGCACGGGAGAATGTGGAAAGTGTTCATATGTAGTAAAAACCTGAGATATCCGTCCGTTTTCGTCATTTGTTATCGAATCGACTTAAAGCAAGATCGTCACATTGGTCGCTTTTCTCTCTGAAACGGGTGTACTTATCGTCTGCAAAGCCATGTCGTGTGCTGCGGTATACGGAGACACTAAAAGCACCATAGTAGAACACAGATGAAGCTTCTAAGTTGATGTATAAGCCAGTAAGAAGTAGTACAATTCAAGGTTTAGGTATCGATTATTGACTTTTTTACCCTTCTCTGTGGCTTGGACATGAGCTAGGACCTTAAGATTCGACATGAAAGGAGGACTAGCAGCCGAGTTGCACGGGAGAACGTGAAAAGTTCATATGTAGTAAAAACCTGAGAAATCCGTCCCCTTTGGTCATTTGTTATCGAATCGACTTAAAGCCAGATCGTCACATTGGCCGCTCTTCTCTCTGAAACGGTTGTAATTATCGACTGCAAAGCTATGTCGCGTGCTGCGGTATGCGGAGACACTAAAAGCTCCATAGTAGAAAACAGATGAAGCTTCTAAGTTGATGTAATAGCCAGTAAGAAGTAGTACAATTCAAGTTTTAGGCATGGATTATTGACTTTTAAGCTGGCTTTGGTGCCTTGGACATGAGCTAGGACCTTGAAATTCTGCATCAAAGGAGGACTAGCAGCCGCGTTGCACGGGATAATGTGGAAAGTGTTCATATGTAGTAAAACCCTGAGAAATCAGTCCGTTTTACACATTTGTTATCGAATCGACTTAAAGACAGATCGTCACATTGGCCGCTCTTCACTCTGAAACGGGTGTACTTACCGTCTGCAAAGCTATGTCGCGTGCTGCGGTATGCGGAGACACAAAAAGCACCATAGTAGAACACAGATGAAGCTTCTAAGTTGATGCAATGGCCAGTAAGAAGTTGTAAAATTCAAGTTTTAGGTATCGATTATTGACTTTTTACCCTTCTTTGGTGCCTTAGACATGAGCTAGGAACTAAAGATGTTGCATGAAAGGAGGACTAGCAGCCGCGTTGCAAGGGAGAATGTGGAAAGTGTTCATATGTAGTAAAACCCTGAGAAATCCGTCCGTTTTCATCATTTGTTATCGAATCGACTTAACGCCAGATCGTCACATTGGCCGCTCTTCTCTCTGAAACGGTTGTACTTATCGTCCGCAAAGCAATGTCGCGTGCTGCAATATGCGGAAACACTAAAAGCACTATAGTAGAACACAGTTGAAACTTCTAAGTTGATGTAATAGCCAGTAAGAAGTAGTACAATTCAAGTTTTAGTTATCGATTATTGACTTATTACCCTTCTTTGGTGGCTTGGACATGAGCTAGGACCTTAAGATTCGACATGAGAGAGAGGTCTAGCAGCCGAGTTGCACGGGAGAACGTGAAAAGTGTTCATATGTAGTAAAGACCTGTGAAATCCGTCCCTTTTTTTCATTTGTTATCGAATCGACTTAAAGCCACATCCTCACATTGGCCGCTCTTCTCTCTGATACGGTTGTACTTATCGTCTGCAAAGCTATGTCGCGTGCTGCGGTATGCGGAGACACTAAAGGCACCATAGTAGAATACATATGGAGCTTCTAAGTTGATGTAATAGCCAGTAAGAAGCAGTACAATTCAAGTTTTATTTATCGATTATTGGCTGTTTACCCTTCTTTGGTGCCTTGGACATGAGCTAGGAACTTAAGATTTTGCATGAAAGGAGGACTAGCAACCGCGTCGCTCGGGACAATTTGGAAAGTGTTCATATGTAGTAAAAAACTGAGACATCCGTCCGTTTTCGTCATTTGTTAACGAATCGACTTAAAGCCAGATCGTCACATTGGCCGCTCTTCTCTCTGAAACGAGTGTACTTATCATCTGCAAAGCTATGTCGCGTGCTGCGGTATGCGGAGACACTAAAGGCACCATAGTAAAATACAGATGAAGCTTCTAAGTTGATGTAATAGCCAGTAAGAAGTAGTACAATTCAAGTTTTATTTATCGTTTATTGACTGTTTACCCTTCTTCGGTGATTTGGACATGAGCTAGGAAATTAAGATTTAGCATTTATGGAGGACTAGCAGCCGCGTTGCACGGGAGAATGTGGAAAGTGTTCATATGTAGTAAAAACCTGAGAAATCCGTCCGTTTTCGTCAATTGTTATCTAATCGACTTAAAGCCAGATCGTCACATTGGCCGCTCTTCTCTCTGAAACGGTTGTACTCATCGTCTGCAAAGCTATGTCGCGTGCTGCGGTATGCAGAGACAATGAAAGCACCATAGTAGAACACAGTTGAAGCTTCTAAGTAGATGTAATAGCCAGTAAGAAGTAGTACAATTCAATTTTTAGGTATCGATTTTGACTTTTTTACCCTTCTTTTGTGAATTGTACATGAGCTAGGAACTTACGATTTTGCATAAAAGGAAGACCAGCAGCCGCCTTGCACGGGAGAATGTGGAAAGTGTTCATATGTAGTAAAAACCTGAGATATCCGTCCGTTTTCGTCATTTGTTATCGAATCGACTTAAAGCAAGATCGTCACATTGGTCGCTTTTCTCTCTGAAACGGGTGTACTTATCGTCTGCAAAGCCATGTCGTGTGCTGCGGTATACGGAGACACTAAAAGCACCATAGTAGAACACAGATGAAGCTTCTAAGTTGATGTATAAGCCAGTAAGAAGTAGTACAATTCAAGGTTTAGGTATCGATTATTGACTTTTTTACCCTTCTCTGTGGCTTGGACATGAGCTAGGACCTTAAGATTCGACATGAAAGGAGGACTAGCAGCCGAGTTGCACGGGAGAACGTGAAAAGTTCATATGTAGTAAAAACCTGAGAAATCCGTCCCCTTTGGTCATTTGTTATCGAATCGACTTAAAGCCAGATCGTCACATTGGCCGCTCTTCTCTCTGAAACGGTTGTAATTATCGACTGCAAAGCTATGTCGCGTGCTGCGGTATGCGGAGACACTAAAAGCTCCATAGTAGAAAACAGATGAAGCTTCTAAGTTGATGTAATAGCCAGTAAGAAGTAGTACAATTCAAGTTTTAGGCATGGATTATTGACTTTTAAGCTGGCTTTGGTGCCTTGGACATGAGCTAGGACCTTGAAATTCTGCATCAAAGGAGGACTAGCAGCCGCGTTGCACGGGATAATGTGGAAAGTGTTCATATGTAGTAAAACCCTGAGAAATCAGTCCGTTTTACACATTTGTTATCGAATCGACTTAAAGACAGATCGTCACATTGGCCGCTCTTCACTCTGAAACGGGTGTACTTACCGTCTGCAAAGCTATGTCGCGTGCTGCGGTATGCGGAGACACAAAAAGCACCATAGTAGAACACAGATGAAGCTTCTAAGTTGATGCAATGGCCAGTAAGAAGTTGTAAAATTCAAGTTTTAGGTATCGATTATTGACTTTTTACCCTTCTTTGGTGCCTTAGACATGAGCTAGGAACTAAAGATGTTGCATGAAAGGAGGACTAGCAGCCGCGTTGCAAGGGAGAATGTGGAAAGTGTTCATATGTAGTAAAACCCTGAGAAATCCGTCCGTTTTCATCATTTGTTATCGAATCGACTTAACGCCAGATCGTCACATTGGCCGCTCTTCTCTCTGAAACGGTTGTACTTATCGTCCGCAAAGCAATGTCGCGTGCTGCAATATGCGGAAACACTAAAAGCACTATAGTAGAACACAGTTGAAACTTCTAAGTTGATGTAATAGCCAGTAAGAAGTAGTACAATTCAAGTTTTAGTTATCGATTATTGACTTATTACCCTTCTTTGGTGGCTTGGACATGAGCTAGGACCTTAAGATTCGACATGAGAGAGAGGTCTAGCAGCCGAGTTGCACGGGAGAACGTGAAAAGTGTTCATATGTAGTAAAGACCTGTGAAATCCGTCCCTTTTTTTCATTTGTTATCGAATCGACTTAAAGCCACATCCTCACATTGGCCGCTCTTCTCTCTGATACGGTTGTACTTATCGTCTGCAAAGCTATGTCGCGTGCTGCGGTATGCGGAGACACTAAAGGCACCATAGTAGAATACATATGGAGCTTCTAAGTTGATGTAATAGCCAGTAAGAAGCAGTACAATTCAAGTTTTATTTATCGATTATTGGCTGTTTACCCTTCTTTGGTGCCTTGGACATGAGCTAGGAACTTAAGATTTTGCATGAAATGAGGACTAGTAGCCCTGTTGCACGGGAGAATGTGAAACTTGTCCATATGTAGCAAAAACCTGAAAAGTCCGTCCGTTTTCGTCACTTGTTATCAAATCGACTTAAAGCCAGATCGTAACATTGGCAGCTCTTCCCTCTGAAACGGTAACATTTATCGCGTGCAAAGCTAAGTCGCGTGCTGTGATATGCGGAGACACTAAAAGCACCATAGTAGAACACAGATGAAGCTTCTAAGTTGATGTAATAGCCAGTAAGAAATAGTAAAAATCAAGTTTTAGGTATCGATTATTGACTTTTTACCCTTCTTTGGTGATTTGGACATGAGCTAGGAACTTATAATATTGCATGAAAGGAGGATTAGCAGCTGCGTTGCACGGGACAATGTGACAAGTGTTCATATGTACAAAAAACCTGAGAAATCCTTCCGTTTTCGTCATTTGCTATCGAATCGACTTAAAGCCAAATCGTCACATTGGCCGCTCTTCTCTCTACAACGGTTGTAATTATCGTCTGCAAAACTATGTCGCGTGCTGCGGTATGCGGAGACACTAAAAGCACCATAGTAGAACACCGATGAAGCTTCTAAGTTGATGTAATAGCCAGTAAGAAGTAGTACAATTCAAGTTTTATTTATCGATTATTGACTGTTTACCCTTCTTTGGTGCCTTGGACATGAACTAGGAAGTTAAGATTTTGCATGAAATGAGGACTAGCAGCCCTGTAGCACGGGAGAATGTGAAAAGTGTTCATATGTATTAAAAACCTGAGAAATCCGTCCGTTTTCGTCATTTGTTATCGAATCGACTTAAAACCAGATCGTCACATTGGCTGCTCTTCTCTCTGAAACGGTTGTACTTATCGTCTGCAAAGCTATGTCGCGTGCTGCGGTATGCGGAGACACTAAAAGCACAATAGTAGAACACAGATGAAGCTTCTAAGTTGATGTAATAGTGAGTAAGAAGTAGTACAATTCAAGTTTTAGGTATGGATTATTGTCTTTTAAGCTGGCTTTCCCCCCATGAACCATGGACCTTGCCGTTGGTGGGGAGGCTTGCGTGCCTCAGCGATACAGATGGCCGTACCGTAGGTGCAACCACAACGGAGGGGTATCTGTTGAGAGGCCAGACAAACGTGTGGTTCCTGAAGAGGGGCAGCAGCCTTTTCAGTAGTTGCGGGGGCAACAGTCTGGATGATTGACTGATCTGGCCTTGCAACATTAACCAAAACGGCGTTGCTGTGCTGGTACTGCGAACGGCTGAAAGCAAGGGGAAACTACAGCCGTAATTTTTCCCGAGGACATGCAGCTTTACTGTATGATTAAATGATGATGGCATCCTCTTGGGTAAAATATTCCGGAGGTAAAATAGTCCCCCATTCGGATCTCCGGGCGGGGACTACTCAGGAGGATGTCGTTATCAGGAGAAGGAAAACTGGCGTTCTACGGATCGGAGCGTGGAATGTCAGATCCCTTAATCGGGCAGGTAGGTTAGAAAATTTAAAAATTGAAATGGATAGGTTAAAGTTAGATATAGTGGGAATTAGTGAAGTTCGGTGGCAGGAGGAACAAGACTTCTGGTCAGGTGATGACAGGGTTATAAACACAAAATCAAATAGGGGTAATGCAGGAGTAGGTTTAATAATGAATAGGAAAATAGGAATGCGGGTAAGCTACTACAAACAGCATAGTGAACGCATTATTGTGGCCAAGATAGATACGAAGCCCACACCTACTACAATAGTACAAGTTTATATGCCAACTAGCTCTGCAGATGACGAAGAAATTGAAGAAATGTACGATGAAATAAAAGAAATTATTCAGATAGTGAAGGGAGACGAAAATTTAATAGTAATGGGTGACTGGAATTCGAGTCTAGGAAAAGGGAGAGAAGGAAACATAGTAGGTGAATATGGATTGGGGCTAAGAAATGAAAGAGGAAGCCGCCTAGTAGAATTTTGTACAGAGCACAACTTAGTCATAGGTAACACTTGGTTTAAGAATCATGAAAGAAGGTTGTATACGTGGAAGAATCCTGGAGATACTAAAAGGTATCAGATAGATTATATAATGGTAAGACAGAGATTTAGGAACCAGGTTTTAAGTTGTAAGACATTTCCAGGGGCAGATGTGGACTCTGACCACAATCTATTGGTTATGACCTGTAGATTAAAACTGAAGAAACTGCAAAAATGTGGGAAATTAAGGAGATGGGACCTGGATAAACTGAAAGAACCAGAGGTTGTACAGAGTTTCAGGGAGAGCATTAGGGAACAATTGACAGGAATAGGGGAAAGAAATACAGTAGAAGAAGAATGGGTAGCTCTGAGGGATGAAGTAGTGAAGGCAGCAGAGGATAAAGTAGGTAAAAAGACGAGGGCTGCTAGAAATCCTTGGGTAACAGAAGAAATATTGAATTTAATTGATGAAAGGAGAAAATATAAAAATGCAGTAAATGAAGCAGGCAAAAAGGAATACAAACGTCTGAAAAATGAGATCGACAGGAAGTGCAAAATGGCTAAACAGGGATGGCTAGAGGACAAATGTAAGGATGTAGAAGCTTATCTCACTAGGGGTAAGATAGATACTGCCTACAGGAAAATTAAAGAGACCTTTGGAGAGAAGAGAACCACGTGTATGAATATCAAGAGCTCAGATGGCAACCTAGTTCTAAGCAAAGAAGGGAAGGCAGAAAGGTGGAAGGAGTATATAGAAGGTTTATACAAGGGTGATGTACTTGAGGACAATATTATGGAAATGGAAGAGGATGTAGATGAAGACGAAATGGGTGATACGATACTGCGTGAAGAGTTTGACAGAGCACTGAAAGACCTGAGTCGAAACAAGGCCCCCGGAATAGACAACATTCCATTAGAACTACTGACGGCTTTGGGAGAGCCAGTCATGACTAAACTCTACCAGCTGGTGAGCAAGATGTATGAGACAGGCGAAATACCCTCAGACTTCAAGAAGAATATAATAATTCCAATCCCAAAGAAAGCAGGTGCTGACAGATGTGAAAATTACCGAACTATCAGTTTAATAAGTCACAGCTGCAAAATACTAACGCGAATTCTTTACAGACGAATGGAAAAACTGGTAGATGCGGACCTCGGGGAGGATCAGTTTGGATTCCGTCGAAATGTTGGAACACGTGAGGCAATACTGACCTTACGACTTATCTTAGAAGAAAGATTAAGAAAAGGCAAACCTACGTTTCTAGCATTTGTAGACTTAGAGAAAGCTTTTGACAATGTTGACTGGAATATTCTTTTTCAAATTCTAAAGGTGGCAGGTGTAAAATACAGGGAGCGAAAGGCTATTTACAATTTGTACAGAAACCAGATGGCAGTCATAAGAGTCGAGGGGCATGAAAGGGAAGCAGTGGTTGGGAAAGGAGTGAGACAGGGTTGTAGCCTCTCCCCGATGTTATTCAATCTGTATATTGAGCAAGCAGTAAAGGAAACAAAAGAAAAATTTGGAGTAGGTATTAAAATTCATGGAGACGAAGTAAAAACTTTGAGGTTCGCCGATGACATTGTAATTCTGTCAGAGACGGCAAAGGACTTGGAAGAGCAGTTGAACGGAATGGACAGTGTCTTAAAAGGAGGATATAAGATGAACATCAACAAAAGCAAAACGAGGATAATGGAATGTAGTCCAATTAAATCGGATGATGCTGAGGGAATTAGATTAGGAAATGAGACACTTAAAGTAGTAAAGGAGTTTTGCGATTTAGGAAGTAAAATAACTGATGATGGTCGAAGTAGAGAGGATATAAAATGTAGACTGGCAATGGCAAGGAAAGCGTTTCTGAAGAAGAGAAATTTGTTAACATCGAATATAGATTTAAGTGTCAGGAAGTCATTTTTGAAAATATTTGTTTGGAGTGTAGCCATGTATGGAAGTGAAACATGGACGATAACTAGTTTGGACAAGAAGAGAATAGAAGCTTTCGAAATGTGGTGCTACAGAAGAATACTGAAGATAAGGTGGATAGATCACGTAACTAATGAGGAGGTATTGAATAGGATTGGGGAGAAGAGAAGTTTGTGGCACAACTTGACTAGAAGAAGGGATCGGTTGCTAGGACATGTTTTGAGGCATCAAGGGATCACAAATTTAGCATTGGAGGGCAGTGTGGAGGGTAAAAATCGTAGAGGGAGACCGAGAGATGAGTACACTAAGCAGATTCAGAAGGATGTAGGTTGCAGTAGGTACTGGGAGATGAAGAAGATTGCAAAGGATAGAGTAGCATGGAAAGCTGCATCAAACCAGTCTCAGGACTGAAGACCACAACAACAACAACAACAACAAGCTGGCTTTGGTGCCTTGGACATGAGCTAGGACCTTAAGATTCAGCATGAAAGGAAGACTAGCAGCCGAGCTGCACGGGAGAATGTGAAAAGTGTTCATATGTAGAAAAAACCTGAAAAATCCGTCCGTTTTCGTCATTTGTTATCGAATCTACTTAAAGCCAGATCGTCACATTGGCCGCACTTCCGTCTGAAACAGTTACATTTGTCGTCTGCAAAGCTATGTCGCGTGCTGCGGTATGCGGAAACACTAAAAGCACCATAGTAGAACACAGATGAAGCTTCTAAGTTGATGTAATAGCCAGTAAGAAGTAGTACAATTCAAGTTTTAGGCATGGATTATTGACCTTTAAGCTGGCTTTGGTGCCTTGGACATGAGCTAGGACCTTAAGATTCTGCATGAAAGGAGGACTAGCAGCCGAGTTGCACGGGAGAACGTAAAAAGTGTTCATATGTACTAAAAACCTGAGAAATCCGTCAGTTTTTGTCATTTGTTATCGAATCGACTTAAAGCCAGATCGTCACATTGGCCGCTCTTCGCTCTGAAACGGTTACATTTATCGTGTGCAATGGTATGTCGCGTGCTGCTATATGCGGAGACACTAAAAGCACCATAGTAGAACACAGATGAAGCATCTAAGTTGATGTAATGACCAGTAAGAAGAAGTACAATTCAAGTTTTAGGAATCGGCTATTGACTTTTTACCCTTCTTTGGTGCCTTGGACATGAGCTAGGAACTTAAGATTTTGCATGTAAGGAGGACTAGCAGCCGCGTTACTCGGGAGAATTTGGAAAGTGTTCATATGTGGTAAAAACCTGAGAAATCCGTCCGTTTTCGTCATTTGTTATCGAATCGACTTAAAGCCAGATCGTCACATTGGCCGCTCTTCTCTCTGAAACGGTTGTAATTATCGTCTGCAATGGTATGTCGCGTGCTGCGGCATGCGGAGACACTAAAAGCACCATAGTAGAACACAGATGAAACTTCTAAGTTGATGTTATAGCCAGTAAGAAGTAGTGCAATTCAAGTTTTATTTATCGATTATTGACTGTTTACCCTTCTTTAGGGCCTTGGACATGAGCTAGGAACTTAAGATTTTGCATGAAATGAGGACTAGTAGCCCTGTTGCACGGAAGAATGTGAAAAGTGTTCATATGTACAAAAAGCCTGAGAAATCCGGCCGTTTTCGTCATTTGTTATCGAATCGACGTAAAGCCAGATCGTCACATTGGCCGCTCTTCTCTCTACAAAGGTTGTAATTATCGTCTGCAAAGCTATGTCGCGTGCTGCGGTATGCGGAGCCACTAAAAGCACCATAGTAGAACACGGATGAAGCTTCTAAGTTGATGTAATAGCCAGTAAGAAGTAGTACAATTCAAGTTTTATTGATCGATTATTGACTGTTTACCAATCTTTGGTGCCTTGGACATGAGCTAGGAACTTACGATTTTGCATGAAATGTGGACTAGTAGCCCTGTTGCACGGGAGAATGTGAAAAGTGTTCATATGTAGAAAAAACCTGAGAAATCCGTCCGTTTTCGTCATTTGTTATCAAATCTACTTAAAGCCAGATCGTCACATTGGCCGCACTTCCGTCTGAAATAGTTACATTTGTCGTCTGCAAAGCTATGTCGCGTGCTGCGGTATGCGGAAACACTAAAAGCACCATAGTAGAACACAGATGAAGCTTCTAAGTTGATGTAATAGCCAGTAAGAAGTAGTACAATTCAAGTTTTAGGCATGGATTATTGACCTTTAAGCTGGCTTTGGTGCCTTGGACATGAGCTAGGACCTTAAGATTCTGCATGAAAGGAGGACTAGCAGCCGAGTTGCACGGGAGAACGTAAAAAGTGTTCATATGTACTAAAAACCTGAGAAATCCGTCAGTTTTTGTCATTTGTTATCGAATCGACTTAAAGCCAGATCGTCACATTGGCCGCTCTTCGCTCTGAAACGGTTACATTTATCGTGTGCAATGGTATGTCGCGTGCTGCTATATGCGGAGACACTAAAAGCACCATAGTAGAACACAGATGAAGCATCTAAGTTGATGTAATAACCAGTAAGAAGAAGTACAATTCAAGTTTTAGGAATCGGCTATTGACTTTTTACCCTTCTTTGGTGCCTTGGACATGAGCTAGGAACTTAAGATTTTGCATGTAAGGAGGACTAGCAGCCGCGTTACTCGGGAGAATTTGGAAAGTGTTCATATGTGGTAAAAACCTGAGAAATCCGTCCGTTTTCGTCATTTGTTATCGAATCGACTTAAAGCCAGATCGTCACATTGGACGCTCTTCTCTCTGAAACGGTTGTAATTATCGTCTGCAATGCTATGTCGCGTGCTGCGGCATGCGGAGACACTAAAATCACCATAGTAGTACACAGATGAAACTTCTAAGTTGATGTTATAGCCAGTAAGAAGTAGTGCAATTCAAGTTTTATTTATCGATTATTGACTGTTTACCCTTCTTTAGGGCCTTGGACATGAGCTAGGAACTTAAGATTTTGCATGAAATGAGGACTAGTAGCCCTGTCGCACGGAAGAATGTGAAAAGTGTTCATATGTACAAAAAGCCTGAGAAATCCGGCCGTTTTCGTCATTTGTTATCGAATCGACTTAAAGCCAGATCGTCACATTGGCCGCTCTTCTCTCTACAAAGGTTGTAATTATCGTCTGCAAAGCTATGTCGCGTGCTGCGGTATGCGGAGCCACTAAAAGCACCATAGTAGAACACGGATGAAGCTTCTAAGTTGATGTAATAGCCAGTAAGAAGTAGTACAATTCAAGTTTTATTGATCGATTATTGACTTTTACCAATCTTTGGTGCCTTGGACATGAGCTAGGAACTTACGATTTTGCATGAAATGTGGACTAGTAGCCCTGTTGCACGGGAGAATGTGAAAAGTGTTCATATGTAGTAAAAACCTGAGAAATCCGTCCGTTTTCGTCCTTTGTTATCGAATCTACTTAAAGCCAGATCGTTACATTGGCCGCACTTCTGTCTGAAACAGTTACAATTATCGTCTGCAACGCTATGTCGCGTGCTGCGGTATGCGGAAACACTAAAAGCACCATAGCAGAACACAGATGAAGCTTCTTAGTTGATGTAATAGCCTGTAAGAAGTAGTACAATTCAAGTTTTAGGCATGGAATATTGACCTTTAAGCTGGCTTTGGTGCCTTGGACATGAACTAGGACCTTAAGATTCTGCATGAAGGGAGGACTAGCAGCCGAGTTGCACAGGAGAAAGTGAAAAATGTTCATATGTAGTAAAAACTTGAGAAATCTGTTACTTTTTGTCATTTGTTGTCGAATCGACTTAAAGGCAGATCGTCACATTGGCCATTCTTTTCTCTGAAACGGTTGTACTTGTCGTCGGCAAAGCTATGTCGCGTGCTGCTATATGCGGAGACACTAAATGCACCATGGTAGAACACAGATGAAGCTTCTAAGTTGATGTAATAGCCAGTAAGAAGTAGTGCAATTCAAGTTTTATTTATCGATTATTGACTGTTTACCCTTCTTTAGGGCCTTGGACATGAGCTAGGAACTTAAGATTTTGCATGAAATGAGGACTAGTAGCCCTGTTGCACGGAAGAATGTGAAAAGTGTTCATATGTACAAAAAGCCTGAGAAATCCGGCCGTTTTCGTCATTTGTTATCGAATCGACGTAAAGCCAGATCGTCACATTGGCCGCACTTCCGTCTGAAACAGTTACATTTATCGTCTGCAAAGCTATGTCGCGTGCTGCGGTATGCGGAAACACTAAAAGCACCATAGTAGAACACAGATGAAGCTTCTAAGTTGATGTAATAGCCAGTAAGAAGTAGTACAATTCAAGTTTTAGGCATGGATTATTGACCTTTAAGCTGGCTTTGGTGCCTTGGACATGAGCTAGGACCTTAAGATTCTGCATGAAAGGTGGACTAGCAGCCGAGTTGCATGGGAGAACGTAAAAAGTGTTCATATGTACTAAAAACCTGAGAAATCCGGCCGTTTTCGTCATTTGTTATCGAATCGACGTAAAGCCAGATCGTCACATTGGCCGCTCTTCTCTCTACAAAGGTTGTAATTATCGTCTGCAAAGCTATGTCGCGTGCTGCGGTATGCGGAGCCACTAAAAGCACCATAGTAGAACACGGATGAAGCTTCTAAGTTGATGTAATAGCCAGTAAGAAGTAGTACAATTCAAGTTTTATTGATCGATTATTGACTGTTTACCAATCTTTGGTGCCTTGGACATGAGCTAGGAACTTACGATTTTGCACGAAATGTGGACTAGTAGCCCTGTTGCACGGGAGAATGTGAAAAGTGTTCATATGTAGTAAAAACCTGAGAAATCCGTCCGTTTTCGTCATTTGTTATCAAATCTACTTAAAGCCAGATCGACACATTGGCCGCTCTTCGCTCTGAAACGGTTACATTTATCGTGTGCAATGGTATGTCGCGTGCTGCTATATGCGGAGACACTAAAAGCACCATAGTAGAACACAGATGAAGCATCTAAGTTGATGTAATAACCAGTAAGAAGAAGTACAATTCAAGTTTTAGGAATCGGCTATTGACTTTTTACCCTTCTTTGGTGCCTTGGACATGAGCTAGGAACTTAAGATTTTGCATGTAAGGAGGACTAGCAGCCGCGTCACTCGGGAGAATTTGGAAAGTGTTCATATGTGGTAAAAACCTGAGAAATCCGTCCGTTTTCGTCATTTGTTATCGAATCGACTTAAAGCCAGATCGTCACATTGGCCGCTCTTCTCTCTGAAACGGTTGTAATTATCGTCTGCAATGCTATGTCGCGTGCTGCGGCATGCGGAGACACTAAAAGCACCATAGTAGAACACAGATGAAACTTCTAAGTTGATGTAATAGCCAGTAAGAAGTAGTGCAATTCAAGTTTTATTGATCGATTATTGACTGTTTACCAATCTTTGGTGCCTTGGACATGAGCTAGGAACTTACGATTTTGCATGAAATGTGGACTAGTAGCCCTGTTGCACGGGAGAATGTGAAAAGTGTTCATATGTAGTAAAAACCTGAGAAATCCGTCCGTTTTCGTCCTTTGTTATCGAATCTACTTAAAGCCAGATCGTTACATTGGCCGCACTTCTGTCTGAAACAGTTACAATTATCGTCTGCAACGCTATGTCGCGTGCTGCGGTATGCGGAAACACTAAAAGCACCATAGCAGAACACAGATGAAGCTTCTTAGTTGATGTAATAGCCTGTAAGAAGTAGTACAATTCAAGTTTTAGGCATGGAATATTGACCTTTAAGCTGGCTTTGGTGCCTTGGACATGAACTAGGACCTTAAGATTCTGCATGAAGGGAGGACTAGCAGCCGAGTTGCACAGGAGAAAGTGAAAAATGTTCATATGTAGTAAAAACTTGAGAAATCTGTTACTTTTTGTCATTTGTTGTCGAATCGACTTAAAGGCAGATCGTCACATTGGCCATTCTTTTCTCTGAAACGGTTGTACTTGTCGTCGGCAAAGCTATGTCGCGTGCTGCTATATGCGGAGACACTAAATGCACCATGGTAGAACACAGATGAAGCTTCTAAGTTGATGTAATAGCCAGTAAGAAGTAGTACAAATCAAGGTTTAGTTATCGATTGTTGACTATGTACCCTTCTTTGGTGCCTTGGACATGAACTAAGTACTTAAGACTTTGCATGAAAGCAGGACTAGCAACCGCGCTGCACGGGCGAATGTGAAAAGTGTTCATATGTACTAAAAACCTGAGAAATCCGTCCGTTTTCGTCATTTGTTATCGAATCGACTTAAAGCCAGATCGTCACACTGACCGCACTTCTGACTGAAACGGTTACATTTATCGTCTGCAAAGCTATGTCGAATGCTGCGGGATGCGGAGACACTAAAAGAACCATAGTAGAACACATATGAAGCTTCTAAGTTGATGTAATAGACAGTAAGAAGTAGTAAAATTCAAGTTTTAGGTATCGATTATTGACTTTTTACCGTTCTTTGGTGCCTTGGACATGAGCTAGGAACTTAAGATTTTGCATGAAGGAGGAGTAGCAGCCGCGTTGCACGGGAGAATGTGGAAAGTGTTCATATGTAGCAAAAACCTGAGACATCCGTCCGTTTTCGTCATTTGTTATCGAATCGACTTAAAGCCAGATCGTCACAATGACTGCTTTTCTCTCTGAAACGGTTGTACTTATCATCTGCAAAGCTATGTCGCGTGCTGCGGTATGCGCAGACACTAAAAGCACCATAGTAGAACACAGATGAAGCTTCTACGTTGATGTAATACCCAGTAAAAAGTAGCACAATTCAAGTTTTAGGTATCGATTATCGACTTTTAACCTGGCTTTGGTGGCTTGGACATGAGCTAGGACCTTAAGATTCTGCATGAAAGGAGGACTAGTAGCCGAGTTGCACGGGAGAATGTGAAAAGTGTTCATATGTACAAAAAGCCTGAGAAATCCGTCCGTTTTCGTCATTTGTTATCGAATCGACTTAAAGCCAGATCGTCACATTGGCCGCTGTTCTCTCTACAAAGTTTGTAATTATCGTCTGCAAAGCTATGTCGCGTGCTGCGGTATGCGGAGACACTAAAATCACCATAGTAGAACACGGATGAAGCTTCTAAGTTGATGTAATATCCAGTAAGAAGTAGTACAATTCAAGTTTTATTTATTGATTATTGACTGTTTACCAATCTTTGGTGTCTTGGACATGAGCTAGGAACTTAAGATTTTGCATCAAATGTGGACTAGTAGCCCTGTTGCACGGGAGAATGTGAAAAGTGTTCATATGTAGTAAAAACCTGATAAATACGTCCGTTTTCGTCTTTTGTTATCGAATCTACTTAAAGCCAGATCGACACATTGGCCGCACTTCTGTCTGAAACAGTTACGTTTATCGTCTGCAACGCTATGTCGCGTGCTGCGGTATGCGGAAACACTAAAAGCACCATAGTAGAACACAGATGAAGCTTCTAAGTTGATGTAGTACCCAGAAAAAAGTAGTACAATTCAAGATTTAGGTAAGGATTATTGACTATTAAGCTGGCTTTGGTGGCTAGGACATGAGCTAGGAACTTAAGATCCTGCATGAAAGGAGGACTAGCAGCCGAGGTGCACGGGAGAATGTGAAAAGTGTTCATATGTACTAAAAGCCTGAGAAATCCGTCATTTTCGTCATTTGTTATCGAATCGACTTAAAGCCAAATCGTCACATTGGCCACTCTTCTCTCTACAACGGTTGTAATTATCGTCTGCAAAGCTATGTCGCGTGCTGCGGTATGTGGAGATACCAAAAGCACCATAGTAGAACATGGATGAAGCTTCTAAGTTGATGTAATAGCCAGTAAGACGTAGTACAATTCAAGTTTTATTTATCGATTATTGACTGTTTACCCTTCTTTGGTGCCTTGGACATGAGCTAGGAACTTAAGATTTTGCATGAAATGAGGACTAGTAGCCCTGTATCACAGGAGTATGTGAAAAGTGTTCATATGTAGTAAAAACCTGAGAAACCCGTCCGGTTTCGTCATTTGTTATCGAATCGACTTAAAGCCAGATCGTCACATTGGCCGCACTTCTGTCTGAAACAGTTACATTTATCGTCTGCAAAGCTATGTCGCGTGCTGCGGTAAGCGGAAACACTAAAAGCACCATAGTAGAACACAGATGAAGCTTCTAAGTTGATGTAATAGCCAGTATGAAGTAGTACATTTCAAGTTTTAGGCATGGATTATTGACCCTTAAGCTTGCTTTGGTGCTTTGACATGAGCTAGGACCTTAAGATTCTGCATGAAAGGAGGACTAGCAGACGAGTTGCACGGGAGAACGTGAAAAGTGTTCATATGTAGTAAAAACCTGAGAAATCCGTCCCTTTTTGTCTTTTGTTATCGAATCGACTTAAAGCCAGATCGTCACATTGGCCGCTCTTCCCTCTGAAACGGTTACATTTATCGTGTGCAATGCTATGTCGCAGCTGCTACATGCGGAGACACTAAAAGCACCATAGTAGAACACAGATGAAGCTTCTAATTTGATGTAATAGCCAGTAAGAAGAAGTACAATTCAAGTTTTAGGTATCGGGTATTGACTTTTTACCCTTCTTTGGTGCCGTGGACATGAGCTAGGAACTTAAGATTTTGCATGAAAGGAGGATTAGCAGCCCCGTTGCACGGGAGAATTTGGAAAGTTTTCATATGTAGTAAAAACCTGAGAAATCCGTCGGTTTTCGTCATTTGTTATCGAATCGACTTAAAGCCAGATCGTCACATTGGCCGCTCTTCTCTCTGAAACGGTTGTACTTATCGTCTGCAAAGCTATGTCGCGTGCTGCGGTATGCGGAGACACTAAAAGCACCATAGTAGAACACAGATGAAGCTTCTAAGTCGATGTAATAGCCAGTAAGAAGCAGTACAATTCAAGTTTTAGGTATCGATTATTGACTTTTTACACTTCTTTGGTGCCTTGGACATGAGCTAGGAACTTAAGGTTTTGCATGAAAGGAGGACCAGCAGCCGCGTTGCACGGGAGAATGTGAAAAGTTTTCATAAGTAGTAAAAACCTGAGAAATCCGTCCGTTTTCGTCATTTGTTATCGAATCGACTTAAAGCCAGATCGTCACATTGGCCGCTCTTCTCTCTGAAACGGTTGTACTTATCGTCTGCAAAGCTATGTCGCGTGCTCCGTTATGCGGAGACACTAAAAGCACCATAGTAGAACACAGATGAAGCTTCTAAGTTGACGTAATAGCCAGTAAGAAGTAGTACAATTCAAGTTTTAGGTATCGATTATTGACTTTTTACCATTCTTTGGTGCCTTGGACATGAGCTAGGAACTTAAGATTATGCATGAAAGGAGGATTAGCAGCCGCGTTGCACGGGAGAATGTGGAAAGTGTTCATATGTAGTAAAAACCTGAGAAATCCGTCCGTTTTCGTCATTTGTTATCGAATCGACTTACAGCCAGATCGTCACATTGGCCGCTCTTCTCTCTACAACGGTTGTACTTATCGTATGCAAAGCTATCTCGCGTGCTGCGGTATGCGGAGACACTAAAAGCACCATAGTAGAACACAGATGAAACTTCTAAGTTGATGTTATAGCCAGTAAGGAGAAGTACAATTCAAGTTTTAGGAATCGGCTATTGACTTTTTACCCTTCTTTGGTGCCTTGGACATGAGCTAGGAACTTAAGATTTTGCATGTAAGGAGGACTAGCAGCCGCGTTACTCGGGAGAATTTGGAAAGTGTTCATATGTGGTAAAAAAATGAGAAATCCGTCCGTTTTCGTCATTTGTTATCGAATCGACTTAAAGCCAGATCGTCACATTGGCCGCTCTTCGCTCTGAAACGGTTACATTTATCGTGTGCAATGGTATGTCGCGTGCTGCTATATGCGGAGACACTAAAAGCACCATAGTAGAACACAGATGAAGCATCTAAGTTGATGTAATAACCAGTAAGAAGAAGTACAATTCAAGTTTTAGGAATCGGCTATTGACTTTTTACCCTTCTTTGGTGCCTTGGACATGAGCTAGGAACTTAAGATTTTGCATGTAAGGAGGACTAGCAGCCGCGTTACTCGGGAGAATTTGGAAAGTGTTCATATGTGGTAAAAACCTGAGAAATCCGTCCGTTTTCGTCATTTGTTATCGAATCGACTTAAAGCCAGATCGTCACATTGGACGCTCTTCTCTCTGAAACGGTTGTAATTATCGTCTGCAATGCTATGTCGCGTGCTGCGGCATGCGGAGACACTAAAAGCACCATAGTAGAACACAGATGAAGCATCTAAGTTGATGTAATAACCAGTAAGAAGAAGTACAATTCAAGTTTTAGGAATCGGCTATTGACTTTTTACCCTTCTTTGGTGCCTTGGACATGAGCTAGGAACTTAAGATTTTGCATGTAAGGAGGACTAGCAGCCGCGTTACTCGGGAGAATTTGGAAAGTGTTCATATGTGGTAAAAACCTGAGAAATCCGTCCGTTTTCGTCATTTGTTATCGAATCGACTTAAAGCCAGATCGTCACATTGGACGCTCTTCTCTCTGAAACGGTTGTAATTATCGTCTGCAATGCTATGTCGCGTGCTGCGGCATACGGAGACACTAAAATCACCATAGTAGAACACAGATGAAACTTCTAAGTTGATGTTATAGCCAGTAAGAAGTAGTGCAATTCAAGTTTTATTTATCGATTATTGACTGTTTACCCTTCTTTAGGGCCTTGGACATGAGCTAGGAACTTAAGATTTTGCATGAAATGAGGACTAGTAGCCCTGTCGCACGGAAGAATGTGAAAAGTGTTCATATGTATAAAAAGCCTGAGAAATCCGGCCGTTTTCGTCATTTGTTATCGAATCGACTTAAAGCCAGATCGTCACATTGGCCGCTCTTCTCTCTACAAAGGTTGTAATTATCGTCTGCAAAGCTATGTCGCGTGCTGCGGCATGCGGAGACACTAAAAGCACCATAGTAGAACACAGATGAAGCTTCTAAGTTGATGTAATAGCCAGTAAGAAGTAGTACAATTCAAGTTTTAGGCATGGATTATTGACCTTTAAGCTGGCTTTGGTGCCTTGGACATGAGCTAGGACCTTAAGATTCTGCATGAAAGGTGGACTAGCAGCCGAGTTGCATGGGAGAACGTAAAAAGTGTTCATATGTACTAAAAACCTGAGAAATCCGTCAGTTTTTGTCATTTGTTATCGAATCGACTTAAAGCCAGATCGTCACATTGGCCGCTCTTCTCTCTGAAACGGTTGTAATTATCGTCTGCAATGCTATGTCGCGTGCTGCGGCATGCGGAGACACTAAAAGCACCATAGTAGAACACAGATGAAACTTCTAAGTTGATGTTATAGCCAGTAAGAAGTGGTGCAATTCAAGTTTTATTTATCGATTATTGACTGTTTACCCTTCTTTAGGGCCTTGGACATGAGCTAGGAACTTAAGATTTTGCATGAAATGAGGACTAGTAGCCCTGTTGCACGGAAGAATGTGAAAAGTGTTCATATGTACAAAAAGCCTGAGAAATCCGGCCGTTTTCGTCATTTGTTATCGAATCGACGTAAAGCCAGATCGTCACATTGGCCGCTCTTCTCTCTACAAAGGTTGTAATTATCGTCTGCAAAGCTATGTCGCGTGCTGCGGTATGCGGAGCCACTAAAAGCACCATAGTAGAACACGGATGAAGCTTCTAAGTTGATGTAATAGCCAGTAAGAAGTAGTACAATTCAAGTTTTATTGATCGATTATTGACTGTTTACCAATCTTTGGTGCCTTGGACATGAGCTAGGAACTTACGATTTTGCACGAAATGTGGACTAGTAGCCCTGTTGCACGGGAGAATGTGAAAAGTGTTCATATGTAGTAAAAACCTGAGAAATCCGTCCGTTTTCGTCATTTGTTATCAAATCTACTTAAAGCCAGATCGTCACATTGGCCGCACTTCCGTCTGAAACAGTTACATTTGTCGTCTGCAAAGCTATGTCGCGTGCTGCGGTATGCGGAAACACTAAAAGCACCATAGTAGAACACAGATGAAGCTTCTAAGTTGATGTAATAGCCAGTAAGAAGTAGTACAATTCAAGTTTTAGGCATGGATTATTGACCTTTAAGCTGGCTTTGGTGCCTTGGACATGAGCTAGGACCTTAAGATTCTGCATGAAAGGAGGACTAGCAGCCGAGTTGCACGGGAGAACGTAAAAAGTGTTCATATGTACTAAAAACCTGAGAAATCCGTCAGTTTTTGTCATTTGTTATCGAATCGACTTAAAGCCAGATCGTCACATTGGCCGCTCTTCGCTCTGAAACGGTTACATTTATCGTGTGCAATGGTATGTCGCGTGCTGCTATATGCGGAGACACTAAAAGCACCATAGTAGAACACAGATGAAGCATCTAAGTTGATGTAATAACCAGTAAGAAGAAGTACAATTCAAGTTTTAGGAATCGGCTATTGACTTTTTACCCTTCTTTGGTGCCTTGGACATGAGCTAGGAACTTAAGATTTTGCATGTAAGGAGGACTAGCAGCCGCGTTACTCGGGAGAATTTGGAAAGTGTTCATATGTGGTAAAAACCTGAGAAATCCGTCCGTTTTCGTCATTTGTTATCGAATCGACTTAAAGCCAGATCGTCACATTGGACGCTCTTCTCTCTGAAACGGTTGTAATTATCGTCTGCAATGCTATGTCGCGTGCTGCGGCATGCGGAGACACTAAAATCACCATAGTAGAACACAGATGAAACTTCTAAGTTGATGTTATAGCCAGTAAGAAGTAGTGCAATTCAAGTTTTATTTATCGATTATTGACTGTTTACCCTTCTTTAGGGCCTTGGACATGAGCTAGGAACTTAAGATTTTGCATGAAATGAGGACTAGTAGCCCTGTCGCACGGAAGAATGTGAAAAGTGTTCATATGTATAAAAAGCCTGAGAAATCCGGCCGTTTTCGTCATTTGTTATCGAATCGACTTAAAGCCAGATCGTCACATTGGCCGCTCTTCTCTCTACAAAGGTTGTAATTATCGTCTGCAAAGCTATGTCGCGTGCTGCGGTATGCGGAGCCACTAAAAGCACCATAGTAGAACACGGATGAAGCTTCTACGTTGATGTAATAGCCAGTAAGAAGTAGTACAATTCAAGTTTTATTGATCGATTATTGACTTTTACCAATATTTGGTGCCTTGGACATGAGCTAGGAACTTACGATTTTGCATGAAATGTGGACTAGTAGCCCTGTTGCACGGGAGAATGTGAAAAGTGTTCATATGTAGTAAAAACCTGAGAAATCCGTCCGTTTTCGTCCTTTGTTATCGAATCTACTTAAAGCCAGATCGTTACATTGGCCGCACTTCCGTCTGAAACAGTTACATTTGTCGTCTGCAAAGCTATGTCGCGTGCTGCGGTATGCGGAAACACTAAAAGCACCATAGTAGAACACAGATGAAGCTTCTAAGTTGATGTAATAGCCAGTAAGAAGTAGTGCAATTCAAGTTTTATTTATCGATTATTGACTGTTTACCCTTCTTTAGGGCCTTGGACATGAGCTAGGAACTTAAGATTTTGCATGAAATGAGGACTAGTAGCCCTGTTGCACGGAAGAATGTGAAAAGTGTTCATATGTACAAAAAGCCTGAGAAATCCGGCCGTTTTCGTCATTTGTTATCGAATCGACGTAAAGCCAGATCGTCACATTGGCCGCACTTCCGTCTGAAACAGTTACATTTGTCGTCTGCAAAGCTATGTCGCGTGCTGCGGTATGCGGAAACACTAAAAGCACCATAGTAGAACACAGATGAAGCTTCTAAGTTGATGTAATAGCCAGTAAGAAGTAGTACAATTCAAGTTTTAGGCATGGATTATTGACCTTTAAGCTGGCTTTGGTGCCTTGGACATGAGCTAGGACCTTAAGATTCTGCATGAAAGGTGGACTAGCAGCCGAGTTGCATGGGAGAACGTAAAAAGTGTTCATATGTACTAAAAACCTGAGAAATCCGTCAGTTTTTGTCATTTGTTATCGAATCGACTTAAAGCCAGATCGTCACATTGGCCGCTCTTCTCTCTGAAACGGTTGTAATTATCGTCTGCAATGCTATGTCGCGTGCTGCGGCATGCGGAGACACTAAAAGCACCATAGTAGAACACAGATGAAACTTCTAAGTTGATGTTATAGCCAGTAAGAAGTGGTGCAATTCAAGTTTTATTTATCGATTATTGACTGTTTACCCTTCTTTAGGGCCTTGGACATGAGCTAGGAACTTAAGATTTTGCATGAAATGAGGACTAGTAGCCCTGTTGCACGGAAGAATGTGAAAAGTGTTCATATGTACAAAAAGCCTGAGAAATCCGGCCGTTTTCGTCATTTGTTATCGAATCGACGTAAAGCCAGATCGTCACATTGGCCGCTCTTCTCTCTACAAAGGTTGTAATTATCGTCTGCAAAGCTATGTCGCGTGCTGCGGTATGCGGAGCCACTAAAAGCACCATAGTAGAACACGGATGAAGCTTCTAAGTTGATGTAATAGCCAGTAAGAAGTAGTACAATTCAAGTTTTATTGATCGATTATTGACTGTTTACCAATCTTTGGTGCCTTGGACATGAGCTAGGAACTTACGATTTTGCACGAAATGTGGACTAGTAGCCCTGTTGCACGGGAGAATGTGAAAAGTGTTCATATGTAGTAAAAACCTGAGAAATCCGTCCGTTTTCGTCATTTGTTATCAAATCTACTTAAAGCCAGATCGTCACATTGGCCGCACTTCCGTCTGAAACAGTTACATTTGTCGTCTGCAAAGCTATGTCGCGTGCTGCGGTATGCGGAAACACTAAAAGCACCATAGTAGAACACAGATGAAGCTTCTAAGTTGATGTAATAGCCAGTAAGAAGTAGTACAATTCAAGTTTTAGGCATGGATTATTGACCTTTAAGCTGGCTTTGGTGCCTTGGACATGAGCTAGGACCTTAAGATTCTGCATGAAAGGAGGACTAGCAGCCGAGTTGCACGGGAGAACGTAAAAAGTGTTCATATGTACTAAAAACTTGAGAAATCCGTCAGTTTTTGTCATTTGTTATCGAATCGACTTAAAGCCAGATCGTCACATTGGCCGCTCTTCGCTCTGAAACGGTTACATTTATCGTGTGCAATGGTATGTCGCGTGCTGCTATATGCGGAGACACTAAAAGCACCATAGTAGAACACAGATGAAGCATCTAAGTTGATGTAATAACCAGTAAGAAGAAGTACAATTCAAGTTTTAGGAATCGGCTATTGACTTTTTACCCTTCTTTGGTGCCTTGGACATGAGCTAGGAACTTAAGATTTTGCATGTAAGGAGGACTAGCAGCCGCGTCACTCGGGAGAATTTGGAAAGTGTTCATATGTGGTAAAAACCTGAGAAATCCGTCCGTTTTCGTCATTTGTTATCGAATCGACTTAAAGCCAGATCGTCACATTGGCCGCTCTTCTCTCTGAAACGGTTGTAATTATCGTCTGCAATGCTATGTCGCGTGCTGCGGCATGCGGAGACACTAAAAGCACCATAGTAGAACACAGATGAAACTTCTAAGTTGATGTAATAGCCAGTAAGAAGTAGTGCAATTCAAGTTTTATTGATCGATTATTGACTGTTTACCAATCTTTGGTGCCTTGGACATGAGCTAGGAACTTACGATTTTGCATGAAATGTGGACTAGTAGCCCTGTTGCACGGGAGAATGTGAAAAGTGTTCATATGTAGTAAAAACCTGAGAAATCCGTCCGTTTTCGTCCTTTGTTATCGAATCTACTTAAAGCCAGATCGTTACATTGGCCGCACTTCTGTCTGAAACAGTTACAATTATCGTCTGCAACGCTATGTCGCGTGCTGCGGTATGCGGAAACACTAAAAGCACCATAGCAGAACAGAGATGAAGCTTCTTAGTTGATGTAATAGCCTGTAAGAAGTAGTACAATTCAAGTTTTAGGCATGGAATATTGACCTTTAAGCTGGCTTTGGTGCCTTGGACATGAGCTAGGACCTTAAGATTCTGCATGAAAGGTGGACTAGCAGCCGAGTTGCATGGGAGAACGTAAAAAGTGTTCATATGTACTAAAAACCTGAGAAATCCGTCAGTTTTTGTCATTTGTTATCGAATCGACTTAAAGCCAGATCGTCACATTGGCCGCTCTTCTCTCTGAAACGGTTGTAATTATCGTCTGCAATGCTATGTCGCGTGCTGCGGCATGCGGAGACA
This sequence comes from Schistocerca gregaria, assembly GCF_023897955.1. NCBI lineage: Eukaryota > Metazoa > Arthropoda > Insecta > Orthoptera > Acrididae > Schistocerca > Schistocerca gregaria. The sequence continues at coordinate 2,559,338 of NW_026061738.1, read as the reverse complement.
CTAAAAGCACCATAGTAGAACACAGATGAAACTTCTAAGTTGATGTTATAGCCAGTAAGAAGTAGTGCAATTCAAGTTTTATTTATCGATTATTGACTGTTTACCCTTCTTTAGGGCCTTGGACATGAGCTAGGAACTTAAGATTTTGCATGAAATGAGGACTAGTAGCCCTGTTGCACGGAAGAATGTGAAAAGTGTTCATATGTACAAAAAGCCTGAGAAATCCGGCCGTTTTCGTCATTTGTTATCGAATCGACGTAAAGCCAGATCGTCACATTGGCCGCTCTTCTCTCTACAAAGGTTGTAATTATCGTCTGCAAAGCTATGTCGCGTGCTGCGGTATGCGGAGCCACTAAAAGCACCATAGTAGAACACGGATGAAGCTTCTAAGTTGATGTAATAGCCAGTAAGAAGTAGTACAATTCAAGTTTTATTGATCGATTATTGACTGTTTACCAATCTTTGGTGCCTTGGACATGAGCTAGGAACTTACGATTTTGCACGAAATGTGGACTAGTAGCCCTGTTGCACGGGAGAATGTGAAAAGTGTTCATATGTAGTAAAAACCTGAGAAATCCGTCCGTTTTCGTCATTTGTTATCAAATCTACTTAAAGCCAGATCGTCACATTGGCCGCACTTCCGTCTGAAACAGTTACATTTGTCGTCTGCAAAGCTATGTCGCGTGCTGCGGTATGCGGAAACACTAAAAGCACCATAGTAGAACACAGATGAAGCTTCTAAGTTGATGTAATAGCCAGTAAGAAGTAGTACAATTCAAGTTTTAGGCATGGATTATTGACCTTTAAGCTGGCTTTGGTGCCTTGGACATGAGCTAGGACCTTAAGATTCTGCATGAAAGGAGGACTAGCAGCCGAGTTGCACGGGAGAACGTAAAAAGTGTTCATATGTACTAAAAACCTGAGAAATCCGTCAGTTTTTGTCATTTGTTATCGAATCGACTTAAAGCCAGATCGTCACATTGGCCGCTCTTCGCTCTGAAACGGTTACATTTATCGTGTGCAATGGTATGTCGCGTGCTGCTATATGCGGAGACACTAAAAGCACCATAGTAGAACACAGATGAAGCATCTAAGTTGATGTAATAACCAGTAAGAAGAAGTACAATTCAAGTTTTAGGAATCGGCTATTGACTTTTTACCCTTCTTTGGTGCCTTGGACATGAGCTAGGAACTTAAGATTTTGCATGTAAGGAGGACTAGCAGCCGCGTTACTCGGGAGAATTTGGAAAGTGTTCATATGTGGTAAAAACCTGAGAAATCCGTCCGTTTTCGTCATTTGTTATCGAATCGACTTAAAGCCAGATCGTCACATTGGACGCTCTTCTCTCTGAAACGGTTGTAATAATCGTCTGCAATGCTATGTCGCGTGCTGCGGCATGCGGAGACACTAAAATCACCATAGTAGAACACAGATGAAACTTCTAAGTTGATGTTATAGCCAGTAAGAAGTAGTGCAATTCAAGTTTTATTTATCGATTATTGACTGTTTACCCTTCTTTAGGGCCTTGGACATGAGCTAGGAACTTAAGATTTTGCATGATATGAGGACTAGTAGCCCTGTTGCACGGAAGAATGTGAAAAGTGTTCATATGTACAAAAAGCCTGAGAAATCCGGCCGTTTTCGTCATTTGTTATCGAATCGACGTAAAGCCAGATCGTCACATTGGCCGCACTTCCGTCTGAAACAGTTACATTTGTCGTCTGCAAAGCTATGTCGCGTGCTGCGGTATGCGGAAACACTAAAAGCACCATAGTAGAACACAGATGAAGCTTCTAAGTTGATGTAATAGCCAGTAAGAAGTAGTACAATTCAAGTTTTAGGCATGGATTATTGACCTTTAAGCTGGCTTTGGTGCCTTGGACATGAGCTAGGACCTTAAGATTCTGCATGAAAGGTGGACTAGCAGCCGAGTTGCATGGGAGAACGTAAAAAGTGTTCATATGTACTAAAAACCTGAGAAATCCGTCAGTTTTTGTCATTTGTTATCGAATCGACTTAAAGCCAGATCGTCACATTGGCCGCTCTTCTCTCTGAAACGGTTGTAATTATCGTCTGCAATGCTATGTCGCGTGCTGCGGCATGCGGAGACACTAAAAGCACCATAGTAGAACACAGATGAAACTTCTAAGTTGATGTTATAGCCAGTAAGAAGTGGTGCAATTCAAGTTTTATTTATCGATTATTGACTGTTTACCCTTCTTTAGGGCCTTGGACATGAGCTAGGAACTTAAGATTTTGCATGAAATGAGGACTAGTAGCCCTGTTGCACGGAAGAATGTGAAAAGTGTTCATATGTACAAAAAGCCTGAGAAATCCGGCCGTTTTCGTCATTTGTTATCGAATCGACGTAAAGCCAGATCGTCACATTGGCCGCTCTTCTCTCTACAAAGGTTGTAATTATCGTCTGCAAAGCTATGTCGCGTGCTGCGGTATGCGGAGCCACTAAAAGCACCATAGTAGAACACGGATGAAGCTTCTAAGTTGATGTAATAGCCAGTAAGAAGTAGTACAATTCAAGTTTTATTGATCGATTATTGACTGTTTACCAATCTTTGGTGCCTTGGACATGAGCTAGGAACTTACGATTTTGCACGAAATGTGGACTAGTAGCCCTGTTGCACGGGAGAATGTGAAAAGTGTTCATATGTAGTAAAAACCTGAGAAATCCGTCCGTTTTCGTCATTTGTTATCAAATCTACTTAAAGCCAGATCGTCACATTGGCCGCACTTCCGTCTGAAACAGTTACATTTGTCGTCTGCAAAGCTATGTCGCGTGCTGCGGTATGCGGAAACACTAAAAGCACCATAGTAGAACACAGATGAAGCTTCTAAGTTGATGTAATAGCCAGTAAGAAGTAGTACAATTCAAGTTTTAGGCATGGATTATTGACCTTTAAGCTGGCTTTGGTGCCTTGGACATGAGCTAGGACCTTAAGATTCTGCATGAAAGGAGGACTAGCAGCCGAGTTGCACGGGAGAACGTAAAAAGTGTTCATATGTACTAAAAACTTGAGAAATCCGTCAGTTTTTGTCATTTGTTATCGAATCGACTTAAAGCCAGATCGTCACATTGGCCGCTCTTCGCTCTGAAACGGTTACATTTATCGTGTGCAATGGTATGTCGCGTGCTGCTATATGCGGAGACACTAAAAGCACCATAGTAGAACACAGATGAAGCATCTAAGTTGATGTAATAACCAGTAAGAAGAAGTACAATTCAAGTTTTAGGAATCGGCTATTGACTTTTTACCCTTCTTTGGTGCCTTGGACATGAGCTAGGAACTTAAGATTTTGCATGTAAGGAGGACTAGCAGCCGCGTCACTCGGGAGAATTTGGAAAGTGTTCATATGTGGTAAAAACCTGAGAAAGCCGTCCGTTTTCGTCATTTGTTATCGAATCGACTTAAAGCCAGATCGTCACATTGGCCGCTCTTCTCTCTGAAACGGTTGTAATTATCGTCTGCAAAGCTATGTCGCGTGCTGTGGCATGCGGAGACACTAAAAGCACCATAGTAGAACACAGATGAAACTTCTAAGTTGATGTAATAGCCAGTAAGAAGTAGTGCAATTCAAGTTTTATTGATCGATTATTGACTGTTTACCAATCTTTGGTGCCTTGGACATGAGCTAGGAACTTACGATTTTGCATGAAATGTGGACTAGTAGCCCTGTTGCACGGGAGAATGTGAAAAGTGTTCATATGTAGTAAAAACCTGAGAAATCCGTCCGTTTTCGTCCTTTGTTATCGAATCTACTTAAAGCCAGATCGTTACATTGGCCGCACTTCTGTCTGAAACAGTTACAATTATCGTCTGCAACGCTATGTCGCGTGCTGCGGTATGCGGAAACACTAAAAGCACCATAGCAGAACACAGATGAAGCTTCTTAGTTGATGTAATAGCCTGTAAGAAGTAGTACAATTCAAGTTTTAGGCATGGAATATTGACCTTTAAGCTGGCTTTGGTGCCTTGGACATGAACTAGGACCTTAAGATTCTGCATGAAGGGAGGACTAGCAGCCGAGTTGCACAGGAGAAAGTGAAAAATGTTCATATGTAGTAAAAACTTGAGAAATCTGTTACTTTTTGTCATTTGTTGTCGAATCGACTTAAAGGCAGATCGTCACATTGGCCATTCTTTTCTCTGAAACGGTTGTACTTGTCGTCGGCAAAGCTATGTCGCGTGCTGCTATATGCGGAGACACTAAATGCACCATGGTAGAACACAGATGAAGCTTCTAAGCTGATGTAATAGCCAGTAAGAAGTAGTACAAATCAAGGTTTAGTTATCGATTGTTGACTATGTACCCTTCTTTGGTGCCTTGGACATGAACTAAGTACTTAAGACTTTGCATGAAAGCAGGACTAGCAACCGCGCTGCACGGGCGAATGTGAAAAGTGTTCATATGTACTAAAAACCTGAGAAATCCGTCCGTTTTCGTCATTTGTTATCGAATCGACTTAAAGCCAGATCGTCACACTGACCGCACTTCTGACTGAAACGGTTACATTTATCGTCTGCAAAGCTATGTCGAATGCTGCGGGATGCGGAGACACTAAAAGAACCATAGTAGAACACATATGAAGGTTCTAAGTTGATGTAATAGACAGTAAGAAGTAGTAAAATTCAAGTTTTAGGTATCGATTATTGACTTTTTACCGTTCTTTGGTGCCTTGGACATGAGCTAGGAACTTAAGATTTTGCATGAAGGAGGAGTAGCAGCCGCGTTGCACGGGAGAATGTGGAAAGTGTTCATATGTAGCAAAAACCTGAGACTTCCGTCCGTTTTCGTCATTTGTTATCGAATCGACTTAAAGCCAGATCGTCACATTGGCCGCTGTTCTCTCTACAAAGTTTGTAATTATCGTCTGCAAAGCTATGTCGCGTGCTGCGGTATGCGGAGGCTCTAAAATCACCATAGTAGAACACGGATGAAGCTTCTAAGTTGATGTAATATCCAGTAAGAAGTAGTACAATTCAAGTTTTATTTATTGATTATTGACTGTTTACCAATCTTTGGTGTCTTGGACATGAGCTAGGAACTTAAGATTTTGCATCAAATGTGGACTAGTAGCCCTGTTGCACGGGAGAATGTGAAAAGTGTTCATATGTAGTAAAAACCTGATAAATACGTCCGTTTTCGTCTTTTGTTATCGAATCTACTTAAAGCCAGATCGACACATTGGCCGCACTTCTGTCTGAAACAGTTACGTTTATCGTCTGCAACGCTATGTCGCGTGCTGCGGTATGCGGAAACACTAAAAGCACCATAGTAGAACACAGATGAAGCTTCTAAGTTGATGTAGTACCCAGAAAAAAGTAGTACAATTCAAGATTTAGGTAAGGATTATTGACTATTAAGCTGGCTTTGGTGGCTAGGACATGAGCTAGGAACTTAAGATCCTGCATGAAAGGAGGACTAGCAGCCGAGGTGCACGGGAGAATGTGAAAAGTGTTCATATGTACTAAAAGCCTGAGAAATCCGTCATTTTCGTCATTTGTTATCGAATCGACTTAAAGCCAAATCGTCACATTGGCCACTCTTCTCTCTACAACGGTTGTAATTATCGTCTGCAAAGCTATGTCGCGTGCTGCGGTATGTGGAGATACCAAAAGCACCATAGTAGAACATGGATGAAGCTTCTAAGTTGATGTAATAGCCAGTAAGACGTAGTACAATTCAAGTTTTATTTATCGATTATTGACTGTTTACCTTCTTTGGTGCCTTGGACATGAGCTAGGAACTTAAGATTTTGCATGAAATGAGGACTAGTAGCCCTGTATCACAGGAGTATGTGAAAAGTGGTCATATGTAGTAAAAACCTGAGAAACCCGTCCGGTTTCGTCATTTGTTATCGAATCGACTTAAAGCCAGATCGTCACATTGGCCGCACTTCTGTCTGAAACAGTTACATTTATCGTCTGCAAAGCTATGTCGCGTGCTGCGGTAAGCGGAAACACTAAAAGCACCATAGTAGAACACAGATGAAGCTTCTAAGTTGATGTAATAGCCAGTATGAAGTAGTACATTTCAAGTTTTAGGCATGGATTATTGACCCTTAAGCTTGCTTTGGTGCTTTGACATGAGCTAGGACCTTAAGATTCTGCATGAAAGGAGGACTAGCAGACGAGTTGCACGGGAGAACGTGAAAAGTGTTCATATGTAGTAAAAACCTGAGAAATCCGTCCCTTTTTGTCTTTTGTTATCGAATCGACTTAAAGCCAGATCGTCACATTGGCCGCTCTTCCCTCTGAAACGGTTACATTTATCGTGTGCAATGCTATGTCGCAGCTGCTACATGCGGAGACACTAAAAGCACCATAGTAGAACACAGATGAAGCTTCTAATTTGATGTAATAGCCAGTAAGAAGAAGTACAATTCAAGTTTTAGGTATCGGCTATTGACTTTTTACCCTTCTTTGGTGCCTTGGACATGAGCTAGGAACTTAAGATTTTGCATGAAAGGAGGATTAGCAGCCCCGTTGCACGGGAGAATTTGGAAAGTTTTCATATGTAGTAAAAACCTGAGAAATCCGTCGGTTTTCGTCATTTGTTATCGAATCGACTTAAAGCCAGATCGTCACATTGGCCGCTCTTCTCTCTGAAACGGTTGTACTTATCGTCTGCAAAGCTATGTCGCGTGCTGCGGTATGCGGAGACACTAAAAGCACCATAGTAGAACACAGATGAAGCTTCTAAGTCGATGTAATAGCCAGTAAGAAGCAGTACAATTCAAGTTTTAGGTATCGATTATTGACTTTTTACACTTCTTTGGTGCCTTGGACATGAGCTAGGAACTTAAGGTTTTGCATGAAAGGAGGACCAGCAGCCGCGTTGCACGGGAGAATGTGAAAAGTTTTCATAAGTAGTAAAAACCTGAGAAATCCGTCCGTTTTCGTCATTTGTTATCGAATCGACTTAAAGCCAGATCGTCACATTGGCCGCTCTTCTCTCTGAAACGGTTGTACTTATCGTCTGCAAAGCTATGTCGCGTGCTGCGTTATGCGGAGACACTAAAAGCACCATAGTAGAACACAGATGAAGCTTCTAAGTTGACGTAATAGCCAGTAAGAAGTAGTACAATTCAAGTTTTAGGTATCGATTATTGACTTTTTACCATTCTTTGGTGCCTTGGACATGAGCTAGGAACTTAAGATTATGCATGAAAGGAGGATTAGCAGCCGCGTTGCACGGGAGAATGTGGAAAGTGTTCATATGTAGTAAAAACCTGAGAAATCCGTCCGTTTTCGTCATTTGTTATCGAATCGACTTAAAGCCAGATCGTCACATTGGCCGCTCTTCTCTCTACAACGGTTGTACTTATCGTATGCAAAGCTATCTCGCGTGCTGCGGTATGCGGAGACACTAAAAGCACCATAGTAGAACACAGATGAAGCTTCTAAGTCGATGTAATAGCCAGTAAGAAGCAGTACAATTCAAGTTTTAGGTATCGATTATTGACTTTTTCCCTTCTTTGGTGCCTTGGACATGAGCTAGGAACTTATGATTTTTCATGAAAGGAGGACTAGCTTCCGCGTTGAACTGGAGAATGTGAAAAGTGATCGTATGTAGTAAAAAACTGAGAAATCCATCCGTTTTCGTTATTTGTTATCGAATCGACTTAAAGCCAGATCGTCACATTGGCCGCACTTCTGTCTGAAACTGTTACATTTATCGTCTGCAAATCTATGTCGCGTGCTGCGGTATGCGGAGACACTCAAAAAACCATAGTAGAACACAGATGAAGCTTCTAAGTTGAGGTAATAGCCAGTAAGAAGTAGTACAATTCAAGTTTTAGGTATCCATTCTTGACTATTTACCCTTCTTTGGTGCCTTGGACATGAGCTAGGAACTTAAGGTTTTGCATGAAAGGAGGACCAGCAGCCGCGTTGCACGAGAGAATGTGAAAAGTTTTCATAAGTAGTAAAAACCTGAGAAATCCGTCCGTTTTCGTCATTTGTTATCGAATGGACTTAAAGCCAGATCGTCACATTGGCCGCTCTTCTCTCTGAAACGGTTGTACTTATCGTCTGCAAAGCTATGCCGCTTGCTGCGTTATGCGGAGACACTAAAAGCACCATAGTAGAACACAGATGAAGCTTCTAAGTTGATGTAATAGCCAGTAAGAAGTAGTACAGTTCAAGTTTTAGGTATCGATTATTGATTTTTAGATGGCTTTGGTGCCTTGGACATGAGCTAGGAACGTATGATTTTGCATGAAAGGAGGACTAGCAGCCGCGTTGCACGGGAGAATGTGAACAGTCTTCATATGTAGTAAAAACCTGAGAAATCTGTCCGTTTTCGTCATTTGTTATCGAATCGACTTAAAGCCAGATCGTCACATTGGCCGCTCGTCTTTCTGAAATGGTTGTATTTTTCGTCTGCAAAGCTATGTCGCGTGCTGCGGTATGCGGAGACACTAAAAGCACCATAGTAGAACACAGATGAAGCTTCCAAATTGATGTAATAGCCAGTAAGAAGTAGTACAATTCAAGTTTTAGGTATCCATTATTGACTTTTTACCCTTCTTTGTTGCCTTATACATGAGCTAGGAACTTAAGGTTTTGCATGAAAGGAGGATTAGCAGCCGCGTTGCACGGGAGAATGTGAAAAGTTTTCATAAGTAGTAAAAACATGAGAAATCTGTCCGTTTTCGTCATTTGTTATCGAATCGACTTAAAGCCAGATCGTCACATTGGCCGCTCTTCTCTCTGAAACGGTTGCACTTGCCGTCTGCAAAGCTATATCGCGTGCTGCGGTATGCGGAGACACTAAAAGCACCATAGTAGAACACAGATGAAGCTTCTAAGTTGATGTAATAGCCAGTAAGATGTAGTAAAATTGATGTTTTAGGTATCGATTATTGACTTTTTACCCTTCTTTGGTGCCTTGGACATGAGCTAGGAACTTAAGATTTTGCATCAAAGGAGGACTAGCAGCCCCGTTGCACGGGAGAATGTGAAAAGTGTTCATATGTAGTAAAATCCCTGAGAAATCCGTCCGTTTTCGTTATTTGTTATCGACTCGACTTAAAGCCAGATCGTCACATTGGCCGCTCTTCTCTCTGAAACGGTTGTACTTATCGTCTGCAAAGCAATGTCGCATGCTGCGGTATGCGGAGACGCTAAAAGCACCATAGTAGAAGACAGATGAAGCATCTACGTTGATGTAATAGCCAGTAAGAAGTAGTACAATTCAAGTTTTAGGTATCCATTCTTGACTTTTTACCCTTCTTTGGTGCCTTGGACATGAGCTAGGAACTTAAGGTTTTGCATGAAAGGAGGACCAGCAGCCGCGTTGCACGGGAGAATGTGAAAAGTTTTCATAAGTAGTAAAAACCTGAGAAACCCGTCCGTTTTCGTCATTTGTTATCGAATCGACTTAAAGCCAGATCGTCACATTGGCCGCTCTTGTCACTGAAACGGTTGTACTTATCGTCTGCAAGGCTATGTCGCGTGCTGCGTTATGCGGAAACACTAAAAGCACCATAGTAGAACACAGATGAAGCTTCTAAGCTGATGTAATAGCCAGTAAGAAGTAGTACAATTCAAGTTTTAGGTATAGGTTATTGACTTTTTAACCTTCTTTGGTGCCTTGGACTTGAGCTAGGAACTTATGATATTGCATGAAAGGAGGACTAGCAGCCGCGTTGCACGGGAGTATGTGAAAAGCGTTCGTATGTAGTAAAAACCTGAGAAATCCGTCCGTTTTCGTCATGTGTTATCGAATCGACTTAATGCCAGATCGTCACACTGGCCGCACTTCTGTCTGAAACGGTTACATTTATCGTCTGCAAAGCTATGTCGCGTGCTGCGGTATGCGGAGACACTAAAAGCACGATAGTAGAACACAGATGAAGCTTCTAAGTTGATGTAGTAGCCAGTAAGAAGTAGAAAAATTCAAGCTTTAGGTATCGATTATTGACTTTTTACCCATCTTTGGTGCCTTCGACATGAGCTAGGAACTTAAGATTTTGCATCAAAGGAGGACTAGCAGCCGCGTTGCACGGGAGAATGTGAAAAGTTTTCAGATGTAGTAAAAACCTGAGAAATCTGTCCGTTTTCGTCATTTGTTATCGAATCGACTTAAAGCCAGATCGTCACATTGGCCGCTCTTCTTTCTGAAATGGTTGTATTTTTCGTCTGCAAAGCTATGTCGCGTGCTGCGGTATGCGGAGACACTTAAAGCACCATAGTAGAACACAGATGAAGCTTCTAAATTGATGTAATAGCCAGTAAGAAGTAGTACTATTCAAGTTTTAGGTATCCATTATTGACTTTTTACCCTTCTTTGTTGCCTTATACATGAGCTAGGAACTTAAGGTTTTGCATGAAAGGAGGATTAGCAGCCGCGTTGCACGGGAGAATGTGAAAAGTTTTCATAAGTAGTAAAAACATGAGAAATCTGTCCGTTTTCGTCATTTGTTATCGAATCGACTTAAAGCCAGAGCGTCACATTGGCCGCTCTTCTCTCTGAAACCGTTGTACTTGTCGTCTGCAAAGCTATATCGCGTGCTGCGGTATGCGGAGACACTAAAAGCACCATAGTAGAACACAGATGAAGCTTCTAAGTTGATGTAATAGCCAGTAAGTAGTAGTACTATTAAAGTTTTAGGTATCGATTATTGACTTTTTAGATGGCTTTGGTGCCTTGGACATGAGCTAGGAACTTATGATTTTGCATGAAAGGAGGACTAGCAGCCGCGTTGCACGGGAGAATGTGAAAAGTGTTCATATGTAGCAAAAACCTGAGAAATCCGTCCGTTTTAGTTATTTGTTATCGAATCGACTTAAAGCCAGATCGTCACACTGGCCGCACTTCTGTCTGAACCGGTTACATTTATCGTCTGCAAAGCTATGTCGCGTGCTGCGGTATGCGGATACACTAAAAGCACCATAGTAGAACACAGATGAAGCTTCTAAGTTGATGTAATAGCCAGTAAGAAGTAGTACAATTCAAGTTTTAGGTATCCATTCTTGACTTTTTACCCTTCTTTGGTGCCTTGGACATGAGCTAGGAACTTAAGGTTTTGCATGAAAGGAGGACCAGCAGCCGCGTTGCACGGGAGAATGTGAAATGTTTTCATAAGTAGTAAAAACCTGAGAAACCCGTCCGTTTTCGTCATTTGTTATCGAATCGACTTAAAGCCAGATCGTCACATTGGCCGCTCTTCTTTCTGAAACGGTTGTACTTATCGTCTGCAAAGCTATGTCGCGTGCTGCGTTATGCGGAAACACTAAAAGCACCATAGTAGAACACAGATGAAGCTTCGAAGTTGATGTAATAGCCAGTAAGAAGTAGTACAGTTCAAGTTTTAGGTATCGATTATTGACTTTTTAGATGGCTTTGGTGCCTTGGACATGAGCTAGGAACTTATGATTTTGCATGAAAGGAGGACTAGCAGCCGCGTTGCACGGGAGAATGTGAAAAGTGTTCATATGTAGCAATAACCCGAGAAATCCGTCCGTTTTCGTCATTTGTTATCGAATCGACTTAAAGCCAGATCGTCACATTGGCCGCTCTTCTCTCAGAAACGGTTGTACTTATCGTCGGCAAAGCTATGTCGCGTGCTGCGTTATGCGGAAACACTAAAAGCACCATAGTAGAACACAGATGAAGCTTCTAAGTTGATGTAATAGCCAGTAAGAAGTAGTACAGTTCAAGTTTTAGGTATCGATTATTGACTTTTTAGATGGCTTTGGTGCCTTGGACATGAGCTAGGAACTTATGATTTTGCATGAAAGGAGGACTAGCAGCCGCGTTGCACGGGAGAATGTGAAAAGTGTTCATACGTAGCAATAACCTGAGAAATCCGTCCGTTTTCGTCATTTGTTATCGAATCGACTTAAAGCCAGATCGTCACATTGGCCGCTCTTCTCTCAGAAACGGTTGTACTTATCGTCTGCAAAGCTATGTCGCGTGCTGCGTTATGCGGAAACACTAAAAGCACCATAGTAGAACACAGATGAAGCTTCTAAGTTGATGTAATAGCCAGTAAGAAGTAGTACAGTTCAAGTTTTAGGTATCGATTATTGACTTTTTAGATGGCTTTGGTGCCTTGGACATGAGCTAGGAACTTATGATTTTGCATGAAAGGAGGATTAGCAGCCGCGTTACACTTGAGAATGTGAAAAGTTTTCATAAGTAGTAAAAACATGAGAAATCTGTCCGATTTCGTCATTTGTTATCGAATCGACTTAAAGCCAGATCGTCACATTGGCCGCTCTTCTCTCTGAAACGGTTGTACTTGTCGTCTGCAAAGCTATATCGCGTGCTGCGGTATGAGGAGACACTAAAAGCACCATAGTAGAACACAGATGAAGCTTCTAAGTTGAAGTAATAGCCAGTAAGTAGTAGTACTATTCAAGTTTTAGGTATCGATTATTGACATTTTCCCTTCTTTGGTGCCTTGGACATGAGCTAGGAACTTATGATTTTGCATGAAAGGAGGAGTAGCAGCCGCGTTGCACGGGAGAATGTGAAAAGTTTTCATAAGTATTAAAAACCTGAGAAATCTGTCCGTTTTGGTCATTTGTTATCAAATCGACTTGAAGCCAGATCGTCACACTGACCGCACTTCTGTCGGAAACGGTTGCATTTATCGTCTGCAAAGCTATGTCGCGTGCTGCGGTATGCGGAGACACTAAAAGCACCATAGTAGAACACAGATGAAGTTTCTAAGTTGATGTAATAGCCAGTAAGAAGTAGAAAAATTCAAGCTTTAGGTATAGATTATTGACTTTTTACCCTTCTTTGGTGCCTTCGACATGAGCTACGAACTTAAGGCTTTGCATCAAAGGAGGACTAGCAGCCCCGTTGCACGGGAGAATGTGAAAAGCGTTCGTATGTAGTAAAATACTGAGAAATCCGTCCGTTTTCGTCATTTGTTATCGAATCGACTTAAAGCCAGATCGTCACATTGGCCGCTCTTTTCTCTGAAATGGTTGCATTTTTCGTCTGCAAAGCTATGTCGCGTGCTGCTGTATGCGGAGACACTAAAAACACCATAGTAGAACACAGACGAAGCTTCTAATTTGATGTAGAAGCCAGTAAGAAGTAGTACAATTCAAGTTTTAGGTATCCATTATTGACTTTCTACCCGTCTTTGTTGCCTTATACATGAGCTAGGAACGTAAGGTTTTGCATGAAAGGAGGATTAGCAGCCGCGTTGCACGGCAGAATGTGAAAAGTTTTCATAAGTAGTTAAAACCTGAGAAATCTGTCCGTTTTCGTCATTTGTTATCGAATCGACTTAAAGCCAGATCGTCACATTGACCGCTCTTCTCTCTGAAACGGTTGTACTTGTCGTCTGCAAAGCTATGTCGCGTGCTGTGGTATGCGGAGACACTAAAAGCACCATAGTAGAACACAGATGAAGCTTCTAAGTTGATGTAATAGCCAGTAAGAAGTAGTACAGTTCAAGTTTTAGGTATCGATTATTGACTTTTTAGATGGCTTTGGTGCCTTGGACATGAGCTAGGAACTTATGATTTTGCATGAAAGGAGGATTAGCAGCCGCGTTACACTTGAGAATGTGAAAAGTTTTCATAAGTAGTAAAAACATGAGAAATCTGTCCGCTTTCGTCATTTATTATCGAATCGACTTAAAGCCAGATCGTCACATTGGCCGCTCTTCTGTCTAAAACGGTTACATTTATTGTCTGCAAAGCTATGTCACGTGCTGCGGTATGCGGAGACTCTAAAAGCACCATAGTAGAACACAGATGAAGCTTCTAAGTTGATTTATAGCCAGTAAGAAGTAGTACAATTCAAGTTTTAGGTATCGATTATTGACTTTTTACCCTTCTTTGCTGTCTTGGACATGAGCTAGGACCTTAAGATTCTGCATGAAAGGAGGATTAGCAGCCGCGTTGCACGGGAGAATGTGGAAAGTGTTCATATGTAGTAAAAACCTGAGAAATCCGTCCGTTTTCGTCATTTGTTATCGAATCGACTTAAAGCCAGATCGTCACATTGGCCGCTCTTCTCTCTACAACGGTAGTACATATCGTCTTCAAAGCTATGTCGCGAGCTGCGGTATGCGGAGACACTAAAAGCACCATAGTAGAACACAGATGAAGCTTCTAAGTTGATGTAATAGCCAGTAAGAAGTAGTACAGTTCAAGTTTTAGGTATCGATTATTGACTTTTTAGCTATCTTTGGTGCCTTGGACATGATCTAGGACCTTAAGGATTTGCATGAAAGGATGACTAGCAGCCGCGGTGCACGGGAGAATGTGAAAAGTTTTCATAAGTATTAAAAACCTGAGAAATCTGTCCGTTTTGGTCATTTGTTATCAAATCGACTTGAAGCCTGATCGTCACACTGACCGCACTTCTGTCGGAAACGGTTGCATTTATCGTCTGCAAAGCTATGTCGCGTGCTGCGGTATGCGGAGACACTAAAAGCACCATAGTAGAACACAGATGAAGTTTCTAAGTTGATGTAATAGCCAGTAAGAAGTAGAAAAATTCAAGCTTTAGGTATAGATTATTGACTTTTTACCCTTCTTTGGTGCCTTCGACATGAGCTACGAACTTAAGACTTTGCATCAAAGGAGGACTAGCAGCCCCGTTGCACGGGAGAATGTGAAAAGCGTTCGTATGTAGTAAAATACTGAGAAATCCGTCCGTTTTCGTCATTTGTTATCGAATCGACTTAAAGCCAGATCGTCACATTGGCCGCTCTTTTCTCTGAAATGGTTGCATTTTTCGTCTGCAAAGCTATGTCGCGTGCTGCGGTATGCGGAGACACTAAAAACACCATAGTAGAACACAGACGAAGCTTCTAATTTGATGTAGAAGCCAGTAAGAAGTAGTACAATTCAAGTTTTAGGTATCCATTATTGACTTTCTACCCGTCTTTGTTGCCTTATACATGAGCTAGGAACGTAAGGTTTTGCATGAAAGGAGGATTAGCAGCCGCGTTGCACGGCAGAATGTGAAAAGTTTTCATAAGTAGTTAAAACCTGAGAAATCTGTCCGTTTTCGTCATTTGTTATCGAATCGACTTAAAGCCAGATCGTCAAATTGACCGCTCTTCTCTCTGAAACGGTTGTACTTGTCGTCTGCAAAGCTATGTCGCGTGCTGTGGTATGCGGAGACACTAAAAGCACCATAGTAGAACACAGATGAAGCTTCTAAGTTGATGTAATAGCCAGTAAGAAGTAGTACAATTCAAGTTTTAGGTATCGATTATTGACTTTTTACTCTTCTTTGATGCCTTGGACATGAGCCAGGAACTTATGATTTTGCATGAAAGGAGGACTAGCATCGGCTTTGCACGGGAGAATGTGAAAAGTGTTCATATGTAGCAAAAACCTGAGAAATCCGTCCGTTTTCCTTATTTGTAATCGAATCGACTTAAAGCGAGATCGTCACACTGGCCGCACTTCTGTCTGAAACAGTTACGTTTATCGTCTGCAAAGCTATGTCGCGTGCTGCGGTATGCGGAGACACTAAAAAAACCATAGTAGAACACAGATGAAGCTTCTAAGTTGATGTAATAGCCAGTAAGAAGTAGCAAAATTCAAGTTTTAGGTATCGATTATTGACTTTTTACCCTTCTTTGGTCCCTTGGACATGAGCTAGGAACTTAAGATTTTGCATCAAAGGAGGACTAGCAGCCCCGTTGCACGGGAGAATGTGAAAAGGTTTCATATGTAGTAAAAACCTGAGAAATCTGTCCGCTTTCGTCATTTATTATCGAATCGACTTAAAGCCAGATCGTCACATTGGCCGCTCTTCTGTCTGAAACGGTTACATTTATTGTCTGCAAAGCTATGTCGCGTGCTGCGGTATGCGGAGACACTAAAAGCACCATAGTAGAACACAGATGAAGCTTCTAAGTTGATTTATAGCCAGTAAGAAGTAGTACAATTCAAGTTTTAGGTATCGATTATTGACTTTTTACCCTTCTTTGCTGTCTTGGACATGAGCTAGGACCTTAAGATTCTGCATGAAAGGAGGACTAGCAGCCGAGTTGCACGGGAGAATGTGAAAAGTGTTCATATGTAGTAAAAACCTGAGAAATCCGTCCGATTTCGTCATTTGTTATCGAATCGACTTAAAGCCCGATCGTCACATTGGCCGCTCTTCTCTCTAAAATGGTTGTACTTATCGTCTGAAAAGCTATGTCGCGTGCTGCAGTATGCGAAGACACCAAAAGCACCATAGTAGAACACAGATGAAGCTTCTAAGTTGATGTAATTGCCAGTAAGAAGTAGTTCAATTCAAGTTTCAGGTATCGATTATTGACTTTTTAGCTGGCTTTGGTGCCTTCGACATGAGCTAGGACTTTAAGGTTCTGCATGAAAGGAGGACTAGGAGCCGAGTTGCACGGGAGAATGTGAAAAGTGTTCATATGTAGAAAAAACCTGAGAAATCCGTCTGTTTTCGTCGTTTGTTATCGAATCGACTTAAAGCCAGATCGTCACATTGGCCGCTCTTCTCTCTGAAACGGTTGTACTTATTGTCTGCAAAGCTATGTCGCGTGCTGTGGTATGCGGAGACACTATAAGCACCATAGTAGAACACAGATGAAGATTCTAAGTTGATTTATAGCCAGTAAGAAGTAGTACAATTCAAGTTGTAGGTATCGATTATTGACTTTTTACCCTTCTTTGCTGTCTTGGACATGAGCTAGGACCTTAAGATTCTGCATGAAAGGAGGACTAGCAGCCGAGTTGCACGGGAGAATGTGAAAAGTGTTCATATGTAGAAAAAACCTGAGAAATCCGTCCGATTTCGTCATTTGTTATCGAATCGACTTAAAGCCCGATCGTCACATTGGCCGCTCTTCTCTCTAAAATGGTTGTACTTATCGTCTGAAAAGCTATGTCGCGTGCTGCAGTATGCGAAGACACCAAAAGCACCATAGTAGAACACAGATGAAGCTTCTAAGTTGATGTAATTGCCAGTAAGAAGTAGTTCAATTCAAGTTTCAGGTATCGATTATTGACTTTTTAGCTGGCTTTGGTGCCTTCGACATGAGCTAGGACTTTAAGGTTCTGCATGAAAGGAGGACTAGGAGCCGAGTTGCACGGGAGAATGTGAAAAGTGTTCATATGTAGAAAAAACCTGAGAAATCCGTCTGTTTTCGTCGTTTGTTATCGAATCGACTTAAAGCCAGATCGTCACATTGGCCGCTCTTCTCTCTGAAACGGTTGTACTTATTGTCTGCAAAGCTATGTCGCGTGCTGTGGTATGCGGAGACACTATAAGCACCATAGTAGAACACAGAAGAAGCTTCTAAGTTGATGTAATACCCAGTAAGAAGTAGTACAATTCAAGTTTTACGTATCGATTATTGCCTTTTTACCTTCTTTGGTGCCTTGGACATGAGCTACGAACTTAAGATTTTGCATCAAACGAGGACTACCTGCCGCGTTGCACGGGAGAATGTGAAAAATTTTCATATGTAGTAAGAACCTGAGAAATCTGTCCGTTTTCGTCATTTGTTATCGAATCGACTTAAAGCCAGATCGTCACATTGGCCGCTCTTCTCTCTGAAACGGTTGTACTTATCGTCTGCAAGGCTATGTCGCGTGCTGCGTTATGCGGAAACACTAAAAGCACCATAGTAGAACACAGATGAAGCTTCTAAGTTGATGTAATAGCCAGTAAGAAGTAGTACAGTTCAAGTTTTAGGTATCGTTTATTGACTTTTTAGATGGCTTTGGTGCCTTGGACTTGAGCTAGGACCTTATGATTTTGCATGAAAGGAGGACTAGCAGCCGCGTTGCGCGGGAGAATGTGGAAAGTGTTCATATGTAGCAAAAACCTGAGAAATCCGTCCGTTTTCGTCATTTGTTATCGAATCGACTTAATGCCAGATCGTCACACTGGCCGCTCTTCTCTCTGAAACGGTTACATTTATCGTCTGCAAAGCTATGTCGCGTGCTGCGGTATGCGGAGACACTAAAAGCACCATAGTAGAACACAGATGAAGTTTCTAAGTTGATGTAATAGCCAGTAAGAAGTAGAAAAATTCAAGCTTTAGGTATCGATTATTGACTTTTTACCCTTCTTTGGTGCCTTCGACATGAGCTAGGAACTTAAGATTTTGCATCAAAGGAGGACTAGCAGCCCCGTTGCACGGGAGAATGTGAAAAGCGTTCGTATGTAGTAAAAACCTGAGAAATCCGTCCGTTTTCGTCATTTGTTATCGAATCGACTTAAAGCCAGATCGTCACACTCACCGCACTTCTGTCTGAAACGGTTGCATTTATCGTCTGCAAAGCTATGTCGCGTGATGCGGTATGCGGAGACACTAAAAGCACCATAGTAGAACACAGATGAAGTTTCTAAGTTAATGTAATAGCCAGTAAGAAGTAGTACAATTCAAGTTTTAGGTATAGGTTATTGACTTTTTACCCTTCTTTGGTGCCTTGGACTTGAGCTAGGAACTTATGATATTGCATGAAAGGAGGACTAGCAGCCGCGTTGCACGGGAGAATGTGAAAAGCGTTCATATGTAGTAAAAACGTGTCAAATCCGTCCGTTTTCCTTATTTGTTATCGAATCGACTTAAAGCCAGATCGTCACATTGGCCGCTCTTCTCTCTACAACGGTAGTACATATCGTCTTCAAAGCTATGTCGCGAGCTGCGGTATGCGGAGACACTAAAAGCACCATAGTAGAACACAGATGAAGCTTCTAAGTTGATGTAATAGCCAGTAAGAAGTAGTACAGTTCAAGTTTTAGGTATC
Source organism: Schistocerca gregaria (assembly GCF_023897955.1). Classification (NCBI taxonomy): domain Eukaryota; kingdom Metazoa; phylum Arthropoda; class Insecta; order Orthoptera; family Acrididae; genus Schistocerca; species Schistocerca gregaria. The sequence goes on along the minus strand of NW_026061738.1, from coordinate 2,540,606 downwards.
GATTATTGACTTTTTAGCTATCTTTGGTGCCTTGGACATGATCTAGGACCTTAAGGATTTGCATGAAAGGATGACTAGCAGCCGCGGTGCACGGGAGAATGTGAAAAGTTTTCATAAGTATTAAAAACCTGAGAAATCTGTCCGTTTTGGTCATTTGTTATCAAATCGACTTGAAGCCAGATCGTCACACTGACCGCACTTCTGTCGGAAACGGTTGCATTTATCGTCTGCAAAGCTATGTCGCGTGCTGCGGTATGCGGAGACACTAAAAGCACCATAGTAGAACACAGATGAAGTTTCTAAGTTAATGTAATAGCCAGTAAGAAGTAGTACAATTCAAGTTTTAGGTATAGGTTATTGACTTTTTACCCTTCTTTGGTGCCTTGGACTTGAGCTAGGAACTTATGATATTGCATGAAAGGAGGACTAGCAGCCGCGTTGCACGGGAGAATGTGAAAAGCGTTCATATGTAGTAAAAACGTGTCAAATCCGTCCGTTTTCCTTATTTGTTATCGAATCGACTTATAGCCAGATCGTCACACTGGCCGCACTTCTGTCTGAAACGGTTACGTTTATCGTCTGCAGAGATATGTCGCGTGCTGCGGTATGCGGAGACACTAAAAGCACCATAGTAGAACACAGATGAAGCTTCTAAGTTGATGTAATAGCCAGTAAGAAGTAGCAAAATTCAAGTTTTAGGTATCGATTATTGACTTTTAACCTGGCTTTGGTGGCTTGGACATGAGCTAGGACCTTAAGATTCTGCATGAAAGGAGGACTAGTAGCCGAGTTGCACGGGAGAATGTGATAAGTTTTCATATGTAGTAAAAACCTGAGAAATCTGTCCGCTTTCGTCATTTGTTATCGAACCGACTTAAAGCCAGATCGTCACATTGGCCGCTCTTCTGTCTGAAACGGTTACATTTATTGTCTGCAAAGCTATGTCGCGTGCTGCAGTATGCGGAGACACTAAAAGCACCATAGTAGAACACAGATGAAGCTTCTAAGTTGATGTATAGCCAGTAAGAAGTAGTACAATTCAAGTTTTAGGTATCGATTATTGACTTTTTACCCTTCTTTGCTGTCTTGGACATGAGCTAGGACCTTACGATTCTGCATGAAAGGAGGACTAGCAGCCGAGTTGCACGGGAGAATGTGAAAAGTGTTCATATGTAGTAAAAACCTGAGAAATCCGTCCGTTTTCGTCATTTGTTATCGAATCGACATAAAGCCAGATCGTCACATTGGCCGCTCTTCTCTCTGAAACGGGTGTAATTATCGTCTGCAAAGCTATGTCGCGTGCTGCGGTATGCGGAGTCACTAAAAGCACCATAATAGAACACAGATGAAGCTTCTAAGTTGATGTAATCGCCAGTAAGAAGTAGTACAATTCAAGTTTCAGGTATCGATTATTGACTTTTTAGCTGGCTTTGTTGCCTTCGACATGAGCTAGGACCTTAAGGTTCTGCATGAAAGGAGGACTAGGAGCCGAGTTGCACGGGAGAATGTGAAAAGTGTTCATATGTAGTAAAAACCTGAGAAATGCGTCCGTTTTCGTCGTTTGTTATCGAATCGACTTGAAGCCAGATCGTCACATTGGCCGCTCTTCTCTCTGAAAGGGTTGTACTTATTGTCTGCAAAGCTATGTCGCGTGCTGTGGTATGCGGAGACACTATAAGCACCATAGTACAACACAGATTAAGCTTCTAAGTTGATGTAATACCCAGTAAGAAGTAGTACAATTCAAGTTTTACTTATCGATTATTGACTTTTTACCCTTCTTTGGTGCCTTGGACATGAGCTAGGAACTTAAGATTTTGCATCAAACGAGGACTAACAGCCGCGTTGCACGGGAGAATGTGAAAAATTTTCATATGTAGTAAGAACCTGAGAAATCTGTCCGTTTTCGTCATTTGTTATCGAATCGACTTAAAGCCAGATCGTCACATTGGCCGCTCTTCTCTCTGAAACGGTTGTACTTATCGTCTGCAAGGCTATGTCGCGTGCTGCGTTATGCGGAAACACTAAAAGCACCATAGTAGAACACAGATGAAGCTTCTAAGTTGATGTAATAGCCCGTAAGAAGTAGTACAGTTCAAGTTTTAGGTATCGATTATTGACTTTTTAGATGGCTTTGGTGCCTTGGACATGAGCTAGGACCTTATGATTTTGCATGAAAGGAGGACTAGCAGCCGCGTTGCACGGGAGAATGTGAAAAGCGTTCGTATGTAGTAAAAACCTGAGAAATCCGTCCGTTTTCCTTATTTGTTATCGAATCGACTTAAAGCCAGATCGTCACATTGGCCGTACTTCTGTCTGAAACGGTTACATTTATCGTCTGCAAAGCCATGTCGCGTGCTGCGGTATGTGGAGACACTAAAAGCACCATAGTAGAACACAGATGAAGTTTCTAAGTTAATGTAATAGCCAGTAAGAAGTAGTACAATTCAAGTTTTAGGTATAGGTTATTGACTTTTTACCCTTCTTTGGTGCCTTGGACTTGAGCTAGGAACTTATGATATTGCATGAAAAGAGGACTAGCAGCCGCGTTGCACGGGAGAATGTGAAAAGCGTTCATATGTAGTAAAAACCTGACAAATCTGTCCGTTTTCCTTATTTGTTATCGAATCGACTTAAAGCCAGATCGTCACACTGGCCGCACTTCTGTCTGAAACGGTTAAATTTATCGTCTGCAAAGCTATGTCGCGTGCTGCGGTATGCGGAGACACTAAAAGCACCATAGTAGAACACAGATGAAGCTTCTAAGTTGATGAAATAGCCAGTAAGAAGTAACAAAATTCAAGTTTTAGGTATCGATTATTGACTTTTTACCCTTCTTTGGTGCCTTGTACATGAGCTAGGAACTTAAGATTTTGCATCAAAGGAGGACTAGCAGCCCCGTTGCACGGGAGAGTGTGATAAGTTTTCATATGTAGTAAAAACCTGACAAATCTGTCCGCTTTCGTCATTTGTTATCGAATCGACTTAAAGCCAGATCGTCACATTGGCCGCTCTTCTGCCTGAAACGGTTACATTTATTGTCTGCAAAGCTATGTCGCGTGCTGCGGTATGCGGAGACACTAAAAGCACCATAGTAGAACACAGATGAAGCTTCTAAGTTGTTGTATAGCCAGTAAGAAGTAGTACAATTCAAGTTTTTGGTATCGATTATTGACTTTTTACCCTTCTTTGCTGTCTTGGATATGAGCTAGGACCTTAAGATTCTGCATGAAAGGAGGACTAGCAGCTGAGTTGCACGGGAGAATGTGAAAAGTGTTCATATGTAGTAAAAACCTGAAAAATCCGTCAGATTTCGTCATTTGTTATCGAATCGACTTAAAGCCCGATCGTCACATTGGCCGCTCTTCTCTCTAAAATGGTTGTACTTATCGTCTGAAAAGATATGTCGCGTGCTGCAGTATGCGAAGACACTAAAAACACCATAGTAGAAAACAGATGAAGCTTCTAAGTTGATGTAATAGCCAGTAAGAAGTGGTACAGTTCAAGTTTTAGGTATCGTTTATTGACTTTTTAGATGGCTTTGGTGCCTTGGACATGACCTAGGACCATAAGATTTTGCATGAAAGGAGGACTAGCAGACGCGTTGCACGGGAGAATGTGAAAAGTGATCATATGTAGTAAAAACCTGAGAAATCCGTCCGTTTTCTTCATTTGTTATCGAATCGACTTTAAGCCACATAGTCACATTGGCCGCTCTACTCTCTGAAACGGTTACATTTATCGTCTGCAAAGCTATGTCGCGTGCTGCGGTATGCGGAGACACTAAAAGCACCATAGTAGAACACAGATGAAGTTTCTAAGTTGATGTAATAGCCAGTAAGAAGTAGAAAAATTCAAGCTTTAGGTATCGATTATTGACTTTTTACCCTTCTTTGGTGCCTTCGACATGAGCTAGGAACTTAAGATTTTGCATCAAAGGAGGACTAACAGCCCCCTTGCACGGGAGAATGTGAAAAGCGTTCGTATGTAGTAAAAACCTGAGAAATCCGTCCGTTTTCGTCATTTGTTATCGAATCGACTTAAAGCCAGATCGTCACACTCACCGCACTTCTGTCTGAAACGGTTGCATTTATCGTCTGCAAAGCTATGTCGCGTGATGCGGTATGCGGAGACACTAAAAGCACCATAGTAGAACACAGATGAAGTTTCTAAGTTAATGTAATAGCCAGTAAGAAGTAGTACAATTCAAGTTTTAGGTATAGGTTATTGACTTTTTACCCTTCTTTGGTGCCTTGGACTTGAGCTAGGAACTTATGATATTGCATGAAAGGAGGACTAGCAGCCGCGTTGCACGGGAGAATGTGAAAAGCGTTCATATGTAGTAAAAACGTGTCAAATCCGTCCGTTTTCCTTATTTGTTATCGAATCGACTTATAGCCAGATCGTCACACTGGCCGCACTTCTGTCTGAAACGGTTACGTTTATCGTCTGCAGAGATATGTCGCGTGCTGCGGTATGCGGAGACACTAAAAGCACCATAGTAGAACACAGATGAAGCTTCTAAGTTGATGTAATAGCCAGTAAGAAGTAGCAAAATTCAAGTTTTAGGTATCGATTATTGACTTTTAACCTGGCTTTGGTGGCTTGGACATGAGCTAGGACCTTAAGATTCTGCATGAAAGGAGGACTAGTAGCCGAGTTGCACGGGAGAATGTGATAAGTTTTCATATGTAGTAAAAACCTGAGAAATCTGTCCGCTTTCGTCATTTGTTATCGAACCGACTTAAAGCCAGATCGTCACATTGGCCGCTCTTCTGTCTGAAACGGTTACATTTATTGTCTGCAAAGCTATGTCGCGTGCTGCAGTATGCGGAGACACTAAAAGCACCATAGTAGAACACAGATGAAGCTTCTAAGTTGATGTATAGCCAGTAAGAAGTAGTACAATTCAAGTTTTAGGTATCGATTATTGACTTTTTACCCTTCTTTGCTGTCTTGGACATGAGCTAGGACCTTACGATTCTGCATGAAAGGAGGACTAGCAGCCGAGTTGCACGGGAGAATGTGAAAAGTGTTCATATGTAGTAAAAACCTGAGAAATCCGTCCGTTTTCGTCATTTGTTATCGAATCGACATAAAGCCAGATCGTCACATTGGCTGCTCTTCTCTCTGAAACGGGTGTAATTATCGTCTGCAAAGCTATGTCGCGTGCTGCGGTATGCGGAGTCACTAAAAGCACCATAATAGAACACAGATGAAGCTTCTAAGTTGATGTAATCGCCAGTAAGAAGTAGTACAATTCAAGTTTCAGGTATCGATTATTGACTTTTTAGCTGGCTTTGGTGCCTTCGACATGAGCTAGGACCTTAAGGTTCTGCATGAAAGGAGGACTAGGAGCCGAGTTGCACGGGAGAATGTGAAAAGTGTTCATATGTAGTAAAAACCTGAGAAATGCGTCCGTTTTCGTCGTTTGTTATCGAATCGACTTGAAGCCAGATCGTCACATTGGCCGCTCTTCTCTCTGAAAGGGTTGTACTTATTGTCTGCAAAGCTATGTCGCGTGCTGTGGTATGTGGAGACACTATAAGCACCATAGTACAACACAGATTAAGCTTCTAAGTTGATGTAATACCCAGTAAGAAGTAGTACAATTCAAGTTTTACATATCGATTATTGACTTTTTACCCTTCTTTGGTGCCTTGGACATGAGCTAGGAACTTAAGATTTTGCATCAAACGAGGACTAACAGCCGCGTTGCACGGGAGAATGTGAAAAATTTTCATATGTAGTAAGAACCTGAGAAATCTGTCCGTTTTCGTCATTTGTTATCGAATCGACTTAAAGCCAGATCGTCACATTGGCCGCTCTTCTCTCTGAAACGGTTGTACTTATCGTCTGCAAGGCTATGTCGCGTGCTGCGTTATGCGGAAACACTAAAAGCACCATAGTAGAACACAGATGAAGCTTCTAAGTTGATGTAATAGCCAGTAAGAAGTAGTACAGTTCAAGTTTTAGGTATCGATTATTGACTTTTTAGATGGCTTTGGTGCCTTGGACATGAGCTAGGACCTTATGATTTTGCATGAAAGGAGGACTAGCAGCCGCGTTGCACGGGAGAATGTGAAAAGCGTTCGTATGTAGTAAAAACCTGAGAAATCCGTCCGTTTTCCTTATTTGTTATCGAATCGACTTAAAACCAGATCGTCACATTGGCCGTACTTCTGTGTGAAACGGTTACATTTATCGTCTGCAAAGCCATGTCGCGTGCTGCGGTATGTGGAGACACTAAAAGCACCATAGTAGAACACAGATGAAGTTTCTAAGTTAATGTAATAGCCAGTAAGAAGTAGTACAATTCAAGTTTTAGGTATAGGTTATTGACTTTTTACCCTTCTTTGGTGCCTTGGACATGAGCTAGGAACTTAAGATTTTGCATCAAAGGAGGACTAGCAGCCCCGTTGCACGGGAGAGTGTGATAAGTTTTCATATGTAGTAAAAACCTGACAAATCTGTCCGCTTTCGTCATTTGTTATCGAATCGACTTAAAGCCAGATCGTCACATTGGCCGCTCTTCTGCCTGAAACGGTTACATTTATTGTCTGCAAAGCTATGTCGCGTGCTGCGGTATGCGGAGACACTAAAAGCACCATAGTAGAACACAGATGAAGCTTCTAAGTTGTTGTATAGCCAGTAAGAAGTAGTACAATTCAAGTTTTTGGTATCGATTATTGACTTTTTACCCTTCTTTGCTGTCTTGGATATGAGCTAGGACCTTAAGATTCTGCATGAAAGGAGGACTAGCAGCTGAGTTGCACGGGAGAATGTGAAAAGTGTTCATATGTAGTAAAAACCTGAAAAATCCGTCAGATTTCGTCATTTGTTATCGAATCGACTTAAAGCCCGATCGTCACATTGGCCGCTCTTCTCTCTAAAATGGTTGTACTTATCGTCTGAAAAGATATGTCGCGTGCTGCAGTATGCGAAGACACCAAAAGCACCATAGTAGAACACAGATGAAGATTCTAAGTTGATGTATAGCCAGTAAGAAGTAGTACAATTCAAGTTTTAGGTATTGATTATTGACTTTTTACCCTTCTTTGGTACCTTGGACATGAGCTAGGAACTTAAGATTTTGCATGAAACTGGGACTAGCAGCCGCGTTGCACGGGAGAATGTGCAAAGTGGTCATATGTAGTAAAAACCTGAGAAATCCGTCCGTTTTCGTCATTTGTTATCGAATCGACTTAAAGCCAGATCGTCACATTGGCCGCTCTTCTCTCTGAAACGGTTGTAATTATCGTCTGCAAAGCTATGTCGCGTGCAGCGGTATGCGGAGTCACTAAAAGCACCATAATAGAACACAGATGAAGCTTCTAAGTTGATGTAATTGCCAGTAAGAAGTAGTACAATTCAAGTTTCAGGTATCGATTATTGACTTTTTAGCTGGCTTTGGTGCCTTCGACATGAGCTAGGACCTTAAGGTTCTGCATGAAAGGAGGACTAGGAGCCGAGTTGCACGGGAGAATGTGAAAAGTGTTCATACGTAGTAAAAACCTGAGAAATCCGTCCGTTTTCGTCGTTTGTTATCGAATCGACTTAAAGCCAGATCGTCACATTGGCCGCTCTTCTCTCTGAAAGGGTTGTACTTATTGTCTGAAAAGCTATGTCGCGTGCTGTGGTATGCTGAGACACTATAAGCACCATAGTAGAACACAGATGAAGCTTCTAAGCTGATGTAATACCCAGTAAGAAGTAGTACAATTCAAGTTTTACGTGTCGATTATTGATTTTTTACCCTTCTTTGGTGCCTTGGACATGAGCTAGGAATTTAAGATTTTGCATCAATCGAGGACTAACAGCCGCGTTGCACGGGAGAATGTGAAAAATATTCATATGTAGTAAGAACCTGAGAAATCGGTCCGTTTTCGTCATTTGTTATCGAATCGACTTAAAGCCAGATCGTCACATTGGCCGCTCTTCTCTCTAAAATGGTTGTACGTATCGTGTGCAAAGCTAAGTCGCTTGCTGCGGTATGCGGAGACACTAAAAGCACCATAGTAAATCACAGATGAAGCTTCTAAGTTGATGTAATAGCCAGTAAGAAGTAAAAAAATTCAAGCTTTAGGTATCGATTATTGACTTTTTACCCTACTTTGGTGCCTTGGACATGAGCTAGGAACTTATGATTTTGCATGAAAGGAGGAGTAGCAGCCGCGTTGCACGGGAGAATGTGAAAAGCGTTCGTATGTAGTAAAAAACTCAGAAATCCGTCCGTTTTCATCATTTGTTATCGAATCGACTTAAAGCCAGATCGTCACACTCACCGCACTTCTGTCTGAAACGGTTGCATTTATCGTCTGCAAAGCTATGTCGCGTGATGCGGTATGCGGAGACACTAGAAGCACCATAGTAGAACACAGATGAAGTTTCTAAGTTGATGTAATAGCCAGTAAGAAGTAGAAAAATTCAAGCTTTGGGTATCGATTATTGACTTTTTACCCTTCTTTGGTGCCTTGGACATGAGCTAGGAACTTAAGAATTTGCATCAAAGGAGGACTAGCAGCCCCGTTGCACGGGACAATGTGAAAAGTTTTCATATGTAGTAAAAACCTGAGAAATCCGTCTATTTTCGTCATTTGTTATCGAATCGACTTAAAGCCAGATCGTCACATTGGCCGCTCTTCTGTCTGAAACGGTTACATTTATTGTCTGCAAAGCTATGTCGCGTGCTGCGGTATGCGGAGACACTAAAAGCACCATAGTAGAACACAGATGAAGCTTCTATATTGATGTATAGCCAGTAAGAAGTAGTACAATTCAAGTTTTAGGTATCGATTATTGACTTTTTACCCTTCTTTCCTGTCTTGGACATGAGCTAGGACCTTAAGATTCTGCATGAAAGGATGACTAGCAGCCGAGTTGCACGGGAGAATGTGAAAAGTGTTCATATGTAGTAAAAACCTGAGAAATCCGTCTATTTTCGTCATTTGTTATCTAATCGACTTAAAGCCCGATCGTCACATTGGCCGCTCTTGTCTCTAAAATGGTTGTACTTATCGTCTGAAAAGCTATGTCGCGCGCTGCAGTATGCGAAGACACCAAAAGCACCATAGTAGAACACAGATGAAGCTTCTAAGTTGATGTAATTGCCAGTAAGAAGTAGTACAATTCAAGTTTCAGGTATCGATTATTGACTTTTTAGCTGGCTTTGGTGCCTTCGACATGAGCTAGGACCTTAAGGTTCTGCATGAAAGGAGGACTAGGAGCCGAGTTGCACGGGAGAATGTGAAAAGTGTTCATATGTAGTTAAAAACCTGAGAAATGCGTCCGTTTTCGTCGTTTGTTATCGAATCGACTTAAAGCCAGATCGTCACACTGTCCGCACTTCTGTCAGAAACGGTTAAATTTATCGTCTACAAAGCTATGTCGCGTGCTGCGGTATGCGGAGACACTAAAAGCACCATAGTAGAACACAGATGAAGCTTCTAAGTTGATGAAATAGCCAGTAAGAAGTAACAAAATTCAAGTTTTAGGTATCGATTATTGACTTTTTCCCTTCTTTGGTGCCTTGGACATGAGCTAGGAACTTAAGATTTTGCATCAAAGGAGGACTAGCAGCCGTTGCACGGGAGAGTGTGATAAGTTTTCATATGTAGTAAAAACCTGACAAATCTGTCCGCTTTCGTCATTTGTTATCGAATCGACTTGAAGCCAGATCGTCACATTGGCCGCTCTTCTGCCTGAAACGGTTACATTTATTGTTTGCAAAGCTATGTCGCGTGCTGCGGTATGCGGAGACACTAAAAGCACCATAGTAGAACACAGATGAAGCTTCTAAGTTGTTGTATAGCCAGTAAGAAGTAGTACAATTCAAGTTTTTGGTATCGATTATTGACTTTTTACCCTTCTTTGCTGTCTTGGATATGAGCTAGGACCTTAAGATTCTGCATGAAAGGAGGACTAGCAGCTGAGATGCACGGGAGAATGTGAAAAGTGTTCATATGTAGTAAAAACCTGAAAAATCCGTCAGATTTCGTCATTTGTTATCGAATCGACTTAAAGCCCGATCGTCACATTGGCCGCTCTTCTCTCTAAAATGGTTGTACTTATCGTCTGAAAAGATATGTCGCGTGCTGCAGTATGCGAAGACACCAAAAGCACCATAGTAGAACACAGATGAAGATTCTAAGTTGATGTATAGCCAGTAAGAAGTAGTACAATTCAAGTTTTAGGTATCGATTATTGACTTTTTACCCTTCTTTGGTACCTTGGACATGAGCTAGGAACTTAAGATTTTGCATGAAACTGGGACTAGCAGCCGCGTTGCACGGGAGAATGTGCAAAGTGGTCATATGTAGTAAAAACCTGAGAAATCCGTCCGTTTTCGTCATTTGTTATCGAATCGACTTAAAGCCAGATCGTCACATTGGCCGCTCTTCTCTCTGAAACGGTTGTAATTATCGTCTGCAAAGCTATGTCGCGTGCTGCGGTATGCGGAGTCACTAAAAGCACCATAATAGAACACAGATGAAGCTTCTAAGTTGATGTAATTGCCAGTAAGAAGTAGTACAATTCAAGTTTCAGGTATCGATTATTGACTTTTTAGCTGGCTTTGGTGCCTTCGACATGAGCTAGGACCTTAAGGTTCTGCATGAAAGGAGGACTAGGAGCCGAGTTGCACGGGAGAATGTGAAAAGTGTTCATACGTAGTAAAAACCTGAGAAATCCGTCCGTTTTCGTCGTTTGTTATCGAATCGACTTAAAGCCAGATCGTCACATTGGCCGCTCTTCTCTCTGAAAGGGTTGTACTTATTGTCTGAAAAGCTATGTCGCGTGCTGTGGTATGTGGAGACACTATAAGCACCATAGTAGAACACAGATGAAGCTTCTAAGCTGATGTAATACCCAGTAAGAAGTAGTACAATTCAAGTTTTACGTGTCGAGTATTGACTTTTTACCCTTCTTTGGTGCCTTGGACATGAGCTAGGAATTTAAGATTTTGCATCAATCGAGGACTAACAGCCGCGTTGCACGGGAGAATGTGAAAAATATTCATATGTAGTAAGAACCTGAGAAATCGGTCCGTTTTCGTCATTTGTTATCGAATCGACTTAAAGCCAGATCGTCACATTGGCCGCTCTTCTCTCTAAAATGGTTGTACGTATCGTGTGCAAAGCTAAGTCGCTTGCTGCGGTATGCGGAGACACTAAAAGCACCATAGTAAATCACAGATGAAGCTTCTAAGTTGATGTAATAGCCAGTAAGAAGTAAAAAAATTCAAGCTTTAGGTATCGATTATTGACTTTTTACCCTTCTTTGGTGCCTTGGACATGAGCTAGGAACTTATGATTTTGCATGAAAGGAGGAGTAGCAGCCGCGTTGCACGGGAGAATGTGAAAAGCGTTCGTATGTAGTAAAAACCTCAGAAATCCGTCCGTTTTCATCATTTGTTATCGAATCGACTTAAAGCCAGATCGTCACACTCACCGCACTTCTGTCTGAAACGGTTGCATTTATCGTCTGCAAAGCTATGTCGCGTGATGCGGTATGCGGATACACTAGAAGCACCATAGTAGAACACAGATGAAGTTTCTAAGTTGATGTAATAGCCAGTAAGAAGTAGAAAAATTCAAGCTTTGGGTATCGATTATTGACTTTTTACCCTTCTTTGGTGCCTTGGACATGAGCTAGGAACTTAAGAATTTGCATCAAAGGAGGACTAGCAGCCCCGTTGCACGGGAGAATGTGATAAGTTTTCATATGTAGTAAAAACCTGAGAAATCCGTCTATTTTCGTCATTTGTTATCGAATCGACTTAAAGCCCGATCGTCACATTGGCCGCTCTTGTCTCTAAAATGGTTGTACTTATCGTCTGAAAAGCTATGTCGCGCGCTGCAGTACGCGAAGACACCAAAAGCACCATAGTAGAACACAGATGAAGCTTCTAAGTTGATGTAATTGCCAGTAAGAAGTAGTACAATTCAAGTTTCAGGTATCGATTATTGACGTTTTAGCTGGCTTTGGTGCCTTCGACATGAGCTAGGACCTTAAGGTTCTGCATGAAAGGAGGACTAGGAGCCGAGTTGCACGGGAGAATGTGAAAAGTGTTCATATGTAGTAAAAACCTGAGAAATCCGTCCGTTTTCGTCGTTTGTTATCGAATCGACTTGAAGCCAGATCGTCACATTGGCCGCTCTTCTCTCTGAAAGGGTTGTACTTATTGTCTGCAAAGCTATGTCGCGTGCTGTGGTATGCGGAGACACTATAAGCACCATAGTACAACACAAATTAAGCTTCTAAGTTGATGTAATACCCAGTAAGAAGTAGTACAATTCAAGTTTTACATATCGATTATTGACTTTTTACCCTTCTTTGGTGCCTTGGACATGAGCTAGGAACTTTAGAATTTGCATCAAAGGAGGACTAGCAGCCCCGTTGGACGGGAGAATGTGAAAAGTTTTCATATGTAGTAAAAACCTGAGAAATCTGTCCGCTTTCGTCATTTGTTATCGAATCGACTTAAAGCCAGATCGTCACATTGGCCGCTCTTCTGTCTGAAACGGTTACATTTATTGTCTGCAAAGCTATGTCGCGTGCTGCGGTATGCGGAGACACTAAAAGCACCATAGTAGAACACAGATGAAGCTTCTAAGTTGATGTATAGCCAGTAAGAAGTAGTACAATTCAAGTTTTAGGTATCGATTATTGACTTTTTACCCTTCTTTGCTGTCTTGGACATGAGCTAGGACCTTAAGATTCTGCATGAAAGGATGACTAGCAGCCGAGTTGCACGGGAGAATGTGAAAAGTGTTCATATGTAGTAAAAACCTGAGAAATCCGTCTATTTTCGTCGTTTGTTATCGAATCGACTTGAAGCCAGATCGTCACATTGGCCGCTCTTCTCTCTGAAACGGTTGTACTTATCGTCTGCAAGGCTATGTCGCGTGCTGCGTTATGCGGAAACAAGAAAAGCACCATAGTAGAACACAGATGAAGCTTCTAAGTTGATGTAATAGCCAGTAAGAAGTAGTAAAGTTCAAGTTTTAGGTATCGATTATTGACTTTTTAGATGGCTTTGGTGCCTTGGACATGAGCTAGGACCTTATGATTTTGCATGAAAGGAGGACTAGCAGCCGCGTTGCACGGGAGAATGTGAAAAGCGTTCGTATGTAGTAAAAACCTGAGAAATCCGTCCGTTTTCCTTATTTGTTATCGAATCGACTTGAAGCCAGATCGTCACATTGGCCGTACTTCTGTCTGAAACGGTTGTACTTATCGTCTGCAAGGCTATGTCGCGTGCTGCGTTATGCGGAAACACTAAAAGCATCATAGTAGAACACAGATGAAGCTTCTAAGTTGATGTAATAGCCAGTAAGAAGTAGTACAGTTCAAGTTTTAGGTATCGATTATTGACTTTTTAGATGGCTTTGGTGCCTTGGACATGAGCTAGGACCTTATGATTTTGCATGAAAGGAGGAGTAGCAGCCGCGTTGCACGGGAGAATGTGAAAAGCGTTCGTATGTAGTAAAAACCTGAGAAATCCGTCCGTTTTCCTTATTTGTTATCGAATCGACTTAAAGCCAGATCGTCACATTGGCCGTACTTCTGTCTGAAACGGTTACATTTATCGTCTGCAAAGCCATGTCGCGTGCTGCGGTATGTGGAGACACTAAGAGCACCATAGTAGAACACAGATGAAGTTTCTAAGTTAATGTAATAGCCAGTAAGAAGTAGTACAATTCAAGTTTTAGGTATAGGTTATTGACTTTTTACCCATCTTTGGTGATTTGAACTTGAGGTAGGAACTTATGATATTGCATGAAAGGAGGACTAGCAGCCGCGTTGCACGGGAGAATGTGAATAGCGTTCATATGTAGTAAAAACCTGACAAATCTGTCCGTTTTCCTTATTTGTTATCGAATCGACTTAAAGCCAGATCGTCACACTGGCCGCACTTCTGTCTGAAACGGTTAAAATTATCGTCTGCAAAGCTATGTCGCGTGCTGCGGTATGCGGAGACACTAAAAGCACCATAGTAGAACACAGATGGAGCTTCTAAGTTGATGTAATAGCCAGTAAGAAGTAACAAAATTCAAGATTTAGGTATCGATTATTGACTTTTTACCCTTCTTTGGTGCATTGGACATGAGCTAGTAACTTAAGATTTTGCATCAAAGGAGGACTAGCAGCCCCGTTGCACGGGAGAGTGTGATAAGTTTTCATATGTAGTAAAAACCTGACAAATCTGTCCGCTTTCGTCATTTGTTATCGAATCGACTTAAAGCCAGATCGTCACATTGGCCGCTCTTCTGCCTGAAACGGTTACATTTATTGTCTGCAAAGCTATGTCGCGTGCTGCGGTATGCGGAGACACTAAAAGCACCATAGTAGAACACAGATGAAGCTTCTAAGTTGATGTATAGCCAGTAAGAAGTAGTACAATTCAAGTTTTTGGTATCGATTATTGACTTTTTACCTTTCTTTGCTGTCTTGGACATGAGCTAGGACCTTAAGATTCTGCATGAAAGGAGGACTAGCAGCCGAGTTGCACGGGAGAATGTGAAAAGTGTTCATATGTAGTAAAAACCTGAAAAATCCGTCAGATTTGGTCATTTGTTATCGAATCGACTTAAAGCCCGATCGTCACATTGGCCGCTCTTCTCTCTAAAATGGTTGTACTTATCGTCTGAAAAGCTATGTCGCGTGCTGCAGTATGCGAAGACACCAAAAGCACCATAGTAGAACACAGATGAAGATTCTAAGTTGATGTATAGCCAGTAAGAAGTAGTACAATTCAAGTTTTAGGTATCGATTATTGACTTTTTACCCTTCTTTGGTACCTTGGACATGAGCTAGGAACTTAAGATTTTGCATGAAAGTGGGACTAGCAGCCGCGTTGCACGGGAGAATGTGCAAAGTGGTCATATGTAGTAAAAACCTGAGAAATCCGTCCGTTTTCGTCGTTTGTTATCGAATCGACTTAGAGCCAGATCGTCACATTGGCCGCTCTTCTCTCTCAAAGGGTTGTACTTATTGTCTGAAAAGCTATGTCGCGTGCTGTGGTATGCGGAGACACTATAAGCACCATAGTAGAACACAGATGAAGCTTCTAAGTTGATGTAATACCCAGTAAGAAGTAGTACAATTCAAGTTTTACGTGTCGATTATTGACTTTTTACCCTTCTTTGGTGCCTTGGACATGAGCTAGGAACTTAAGAATTTGTATCAAACGAGGACTAACAGCCGCTTGCACGGGAGAATGTGAAAAATTTTCATATGTAGTAAGAACCTGAGAAATCGGTCCGTTTTCGTCATTTGTTATCGAATCGACTTAAAGCCAGATCGTCACATTGGCCGCTCTTCTCTCTAAAATGGTTGTACGTATCGTGTGCAAAGCTAAGTCGCTTGCTGCGGTATGCGGAGACACTAAAAGCACCATAGTAAAACACAGATGATGCTTCTAAGTTGATGTAATAGCCAGTAAGAAGTAGAAAAATTCAAGCTTTAGGTATCGATTATTGACTTTTTACCCTTCATTGGTGCCTTCGACATGAGCTACGAACTTAAGATTTTGCATCAAAGGAGGAGTAGCAGCCCCGTTGCACGGGAAAATGTGAAAAGCGTTCGTATGTAGTAAAATCCTGAGAAATCCGTCCGTTTTCGTCATTTGTTATCGAATCGACTTAAAGCCAGATCGTCACATTGGCCGCTCTTTTCTCTGAAATGGTTGTATTTTTCGTCTGCAAAGCTATGTCGCGTACTGCGGTATGCGGAGACACTAAAAGCACCATAGTAGAACACAGATGAAGCTTCTAAGTTGATGTAATAGCCAGTAAGAAGTAGTACAATTCAAGTTTTAGGTATCGATTATTGACTTTTTACCCTTCTTTGATGCCTTGGACATGAGCTAGGAACTTATGATTTTGCATGAAAGGAGGACTAGCATCGGCGTTGCACGGGAGAATGTGAAAAGTGTTCATATGTAGCAAAAACCTGAGAAATCCGTCCGTTTTCGTCATTTGTTATCGAATCGACTTAAAGCCAGATCGTCGCACTGGCCGCACTTCTGTCTGAAACGATTACATTTATCGTCTGCAAAGCTATGTCGCGTGCTGCGGTATGCGGAGACACTAAAAGCACCATAGTAGAACACAGAAGAAGATTCTAAGTTGATGTAATAGCCAGTAAGAAGTAAAAAAATTCAACCTTTAGGTATCGATTATTGACTTTTTACCCTTCTTTGGTGCCTTGGACATGAGCTAGGAACTTATGATTTTGCATGAAAGGAGGAGTAGCAGCCGCGTTGCACGGGAGAATGTGAAAAATATTCATATGTAGTAAGAACCTGAGAAATCGGTCCGTTTTCGTCATTTGTTATCGAATCGACTTAAAGCCAGATCGTCACATTGGCCGCTCTTCTCTCTAAAATGGTTGTACGTATCGTGTGCAAAGCTAAGTCGCTTGCTGCGGTATGCGGAGACACTAAAAGCACCATAGTAAATCACAGATGAAGCTTCTAAGTTGATGTAATAGCCAGTAAGAAGTAAAAAAATTCAAGCTTTAGGTATCGATTATTGACTTTTTACCCTTCTTTGGTGCCTTGGACATGAGCTAGGAACTTATGATTTTGCATGAAAGGAGGAGTAGCAGCCGCGTTGCACGGGAGAATGTGATAAGCGTTCGTATGTAGTAAAAATCTCAGAAATCCGTCCGTTTTCATCATTTGTTATCGAATCGACTTAAAGCCAGATCGTCACACTCACCGCACTTCTGTCTGAAACGGTTGCATTTATCGTCTGCAAAGCTATGTCGCGTGATGCGGTATGCGGAGACACTAGAAGCACCATAGTAGAACACAGATGAAGTTTCTAAGTTGATGTAATAGCCAGTAAGAAGTAGAAAAATTCAAGCTTTGGGTATCGATTATTGACTTTTTACCCTTCTTTGGTGCCTTGGACATGAGCTAGGAACTTAAGAATTTGCATCAAAGGAGGACTAGCAGCCCCGTTGCACGGGAGAATGTGAAAAGTTTTCATATGTAATAAAAACCTGAGAAATCCGTCTATTTTCGTCATTTGTTATCGAATCGACTTAAAGCCCGATCGTCACATTTTCCGCTCTTGTCTCTAAAATGGTTGTACTTATCGTCTGAAAAGCTATGTCGCGCGCTGCAGTACGCGAAGACACCAAAAGCACCATAGTAGAACACAGATGAAGCTTCTAAGTTGATGTAATTGCCAGTAAGAAGTAGTACAATTCAAGTTTCAGGTATCGATTATTGACTTTTTAGCTGGCTTTGGTGCCTTCGACATGAGCTAGGACCTTAAGGTTCTGCATGAAAGGAGGATTAGGAGCCGAGTTGCACGGGAGAATGTGAAAAGTGTTCATATGTAGTAAAAACCTGAGAAATCCGTCCGTTTTCGTCCTTTGTTATCGAATCGACTTGAAGCCAGATCGTCATATTGGCCGCTCTTCTCTCTGAAAGGGTTGTACTTATTGTCTGCAAAGCTATGTCGCGTGCTGTGGTATTCGGAGACACTATAAGCACCATAGTACAACACAGATTAAGCTTCTAAGTTGATGTAATACCCAGTAAGAAGTAGTAAAATTCAAGTTTTACATATCGATTATTGACTTTTTACCCTTCTTTTGTGCCTTGGACATGAGCTAGGAACTTTAGAATTTGCATCAAAGGAGGACTAGCAGCCCCGTTGCACGGGAGAATGTGAAAAGTTTTCATATGTAGTAAAAACCTGAGAAATCTGTCCGCTTTCGTCATTTGTTATCGAATCGACTTAAAGCCAGATCGTCACATTGGCCGCTCTTCTGTCTGAAACGGTTACATTTATTGTCTGCAAAGCTATGTCGCGTGCTGCGGTATGCGGAGACATAAAAAGCACCATAGTAGAACACAGATGAAGCTTCTAAGTTGATGTATAGCCAGTAAGAAGTAGTACAATTCAAGTTTTAGGTATCGATTATTGACTTTTTACCCTTCTTTGCTGTCTTGGACATGAGCTAGGACCTTAAGATTCTGCATGAAAGGATGACTAGCAGCCGAGTTGCACGGGAGAATGTGAAAAGTGTTCATATGTAGTAAAAACCTGATAAATACGTCTACTTTCGTCGTTTGTTATCGAATCGACTTGAAGCCAGATCGTCACATTGGCCGCTCTTCTCTCTGAAACGGTTGTACTTATCGTCTGCAAGGCTATGTCGCGTGCTGCGTTATGCGGAAACACTAAAAGCACCATAGTAGAACACAGATGAAGCTTCTAAGTTGATGTAATAGCCAGTAAGAAGTAGTAAGGTTCAAGTTTTAGGTATCGATTATTGACTTTTTAGATGGCTTTGGTGCCTTGGACATGAGCTAGGACCTTATGATTTTGCATGAAAGGAGGACTAGCAGCCGCGTTGCACGGGAGAATGTGAAAAGCGTTCGTATGTAGTAAAAACCTGAGAAATCCGTCCGTTTTCCTTATTTGTTATCGAATCGACTTAAAGCCAGATCGTCACATTGGCCGTACTTCTGTCTGAAACGGTTGTACTTATCGTCTGCAAGGCTATGTCGCGTGCTGCGTTATGCGGAAACACTAAAAGCACCATAGTAGAACACAGATGAAGCTTCTAAGTTGATGTAATAGCCAGTAAGAAGTAGTACAGTTCAAGTTTTACGTATCGATTATTGACTATTTAGATGGCTTTGGTGCCTTGGACATGAGCTAGGACCTTATGATTTTGCATGAAAGGAGGACTAGCAGCCGCGTTGCACGGGAGAATGTGAAAAGCGTTCGTATGTAGAAAAAACCTGAGAAATCCGTCCGTTTTCCTTATTTGTTATCGAATCGACTTAAAGCCAGATCGTCACATTGGCCGTACTTCTGTCTGAAACGGTTACATTTATCGTCTGCAAAGCCATGTCGCGTGCTGCGGTATGTGGAGACACTAAGAGCACCATAGTAGAACACAGATGAAGTTTCTAAGTTAATGTAATAGCCAGTAAGAAGTAGTACAATTCAAGTTTTAGGTATAGGTTATTGACTTTTTACCCTCCTTTGGTGATTTGGACTTGAGCTAGGAACTTATGATATTGCATGAAAGGAGGACTAGCAGCCGCGTTGCACGGGAGAATGTGAAAAGCGTTCATATGTAGTAAAAACCTGACAAATCTGTCCGTTTTCCTTATTTGTTATCGAATCGACATAAAGCCAGATCGTCACACTGGCCGCACTTCTGTCTGAAACGGTTAAATTTATCGTCTGCAAAGCTATGTCGCGTGCTGCGGTATGCGGAGACACTAAAAGCACCATAGTAGAACACAGATGAAGCTTCTAAGTTGATGTAATAGCCAGTAAGAAGTAACAAAATTCAAGATTTAGGTATCGATTATTGACTTTTTACCCTTCTTTGGTGCTTTGGACATGAGCTAGTAACATAAGATTTTGCATCAAAGGAGGACTAGCAGCCCCGTTGCACGGGAGAGTGTGATAAGTTTTCATATGTAGTAAAAACCTGACAAATCTGTCCGCTTTCGTCATTTGTTATCGAATCGACTTAAAGCCAGATCGTCACATTGGCCGCTCTTCTGCCTGAAACGGTTACATTTATTGTCTGCAAAGCTATGTCGCGTGCTGCGGTATGCGGAGACACTAAAAGCACCATAGTAGAACACAGATGAAGCTTCTAAGTTGATGTATAGCCAGTAAGAAGTAGTACAATTCAAGTTTTTGGTATCGATTATTGACTTTTTACCTTTCTTTGCTGTCTTGGACATGAGCTAGGACCTTAAGATTCTGCATGAAAGGAGGACTAGCAGCCGAGTTGCACGGGAGAATGTGAAAAGTGTTCATATGTAGTAAAAACCTGAAAAATCCGTCAGATTTGGTCATTTGTTATCGAATCGACTTAAAGCCCGATCGTCACATTGGCCGCTCTTCTCTCTAAAATGGTTGTACTTATCGTCTGAAAAGCTATGTCGCGTGCTGCAGTATGCGAAGACACCAAAAGCACCATAGTAGAACACAGATGAAGATTCTAAGTTGATGTATAGCCAGTAAGAAGTAGTACAATTCAAGTTTTAGGTATCGATTATTGACTTTTTACCCTTCTTTGGTACCTTGGACATGAGCTAGGAACTTAAGATTTTGCATGAAAGTGGGACTAGCAGCCGCGTTGCACGGGAGAATGTGCAAAGTGGTCATATGTAGTAAAAACCTGAGAAATCCGTCCGTTTTCGTCGTTTGTTATCGAATCGACTTAGAGCCAGATCGCCACATTGGCCGCTCTTCTCTCTGAAAGGGTTGTACTTATTGTCTGAAAAGCTATGTCGCGTGCTGTGGTATGCGGAGACACTATAAGCACCATAGTAGAACACAGATGAAGCTTCTAAGTTGATGTAATACCCAGTAAGAAGTAGTACAATTCAAGTTTTACGTGTCGATTATTGACTTTTTACCCTTCTTTGGTGCCTTGGACATGAGCTAGGAACTTAAGAATTTGTATCAAACGAGGACTAACAGCCGCTTGTACGGGAGAATGTGAAAAATTTTCATATGTAGTAAGAACCTGAGAAATCGGTCCGTTTTCGTCATTTGTTATCGAATCGACTTAAAGCCAGATCGTCACATTGGCCGCTCTTCTCTCTAAAATGGTCGTACGTATCGTGTGCAAAGCTAAGTTGCTTGCTGCGGTATGCGGAGACACTAAAAGCACCATAGTAAAACACAAATGATGCTTCTAAGTTGATGTAATAGCCAGTAAGAAGTAGTACAATTCAAGTTTTAGGTATCCATTATTGACTTTCAACCCGTCTTTGTTGCCTTATACATGAGCTAGGAACGTAAGGTTTTGCATGAAAGGAGGATTAGCAGCCGCGTTGCACGGGAGAAAGTGAAAAGTTTTCATAAGTAGTAAAAACCTGAGAAATCTATCCGTTTTCGTCATTTGCTATCGAATCGACTTAAAGCCAGATCGTCACATTGACCGCTCTTCTCTCTGAAACGGTTGTACTTGTCGTCTGCAAAGCTATGTCGCGTGCTGCGGTATGCGGAGACACTAAAAGCACCATAGAAGAACACAGATGAAGCTTCTAAGTTGATGTAATAGCCAGTAAGAAGTAGTACAATTCAAGTTTTAGGTATCGATTATTGACTTTTTACCCTTCTTTGATGCCTTGGACATGAGCTAGGAACTTATGATTTTGCATGAAAGGAGGACTAGCATCGGCGTTGCACGGGAGAATGTGAAAAGTGTTCATATGTAGCAAAAACCTGAGAAATCCGTCCGTTTTCGTCATTTGTTATCGAATCGACTTAAAGCCAGATCGTCACACTGGGCGCACTTCTGTCTGAAACGGTTACATTTATCGTCTGCAAAGCTATGTTGCGTGCTGCGGTATGCGGAGACACTAAAAGCACCATAGTAGAACACAGAAGAAGATTCTAAGTTGATGTAATAGCCAGTAAGAAGTAAAAAAATTCAAGCTTTAGGTATCGATTATTGACTTTTTACCCTTCTTTGGTGCCTTGGACATGAGCTAGGAACTTATGATTTTGCATGAAAGGAGGAGTAGCAGCCGC
Source organism: Schistocerca gregaria (assembly GCF_023897955.1). Classification (NCBI taxonomy): domain Eukaryota; kingdom Metazoa; phylum Arthropoda; class Insecta; order Orthoptera; family Acrididae; genus Schistocerca; species Schistocerca gregaria. Next base: position 2,519,067 of record NW_026061738.1, on the reverse strand, counting down.
GTTGCACGGGAGAATGTGAAAAGCGTTCGTATGTAGTAAAAACCTCAGAAATCCGTCCGTTTTCATCATTTGTTATCGAATCGACTTAAAGCCAGATCGTCACACTCACCGCACTTCTGTCTGAAACGGTTGCATTTATCGTCTGCAAAGCTATGTCGCGTGCTGCGGTATGCGGAGACACTAAAAGCACCATAGTAGAACACAGATGAAGCTTCTAAGTTGATGTATAGCCAGTAAGAAGTAGTACAATTCAAGTTTTAGGTATCGATTATTGACTTTTTACCCTTCTTTGCTGTCTTGGACATGAGCTAGGACCTTAAGATTCTGCATGAAAGGATGACTAGCAGCCGAGTTGCACGGGAGAATGTGAAAAGTGTTCATATGTAGTAAAAACCTGAGAAATCCGTCTATTTTCGTCATTTGTTATCGAATCGACTTAAAGCCCGATCGTCGCATTGGCCGCTCTTGTCTCTAAAATGGTTGTACTTATCGTCTGAAAAGCTATGTCGCGTGCTGTGGTATGCGGAGACACTATAAGCACCATAGTACAACACAGATTAAGCTTCTAAGTTGATGTAATACCCAGTAAGAAGTAGTACAATTCAAGTTTTACATATCGATTATTGACTTTTTACCCTTCTTTGGTGCCTTGGACATGAGCTAGGAACTTAAGATTTTGCATCAAACGAGGACTAACAGCCGCGTTGCACGGGAACACGCGATCTAGTGTAATTTTCATATGTAGTAAGGAACCTGAGAAATCTGTCCGTTTTCGTCATTTGTTATCGAATCGACTTAAAGCCAGATCGTCACATTGGCTTGCTCTTCTCTCTGAAACGGTTGTACTTATCTTCTGCAAGGCTATGTCGCGTGCTGCGTTATGCGGAAACACTAAAAGCACCATAGTAGAACACAGATGAAGCTTCTAAGTTGATGTAATAGCCAGTAAGAAGTAGTACAGTTCAAGTTTTAGGTATCGATTATTGACTTTTTAGATGGCTTTGGTGCCTTGGACATGAGCTAGGACCTTATGATTTTGCATGAAAAGGAGGACTAGCAGCCGCGTTGCACGGGAGAATGTGAAAAGCGTTCGTATGTAGTAAAAACCTGAGAAATCCGTCCGTTTTCCTTATTTGTTATCGAATCGACTTAAAGCCAGATCGTCACATTGGCCGTACTTCTGTCTGAAACGGATGTACTTATCGTCTGCAAGGCTATGTCGCGTGCTGCGTTATGCGGAAACACTAAAAGCACCATAGTAGAACACAGATGAAGCTTCTAAGTTGATGTAATAGCCAGTAAGAAGTAGTACAGTTCAAGTTTTAGGTATCGATTATTGACTTTTTAGATGGCTTTGGTGCCTTGGACATGAGCTAGGACCTTATGATTTTGCATGAAAGGAGGACTAGCAGCCGCGTTGCACGGGAGAATGTGAAAGCGTTCGTATGTAGTAAAAACCTGAGAAATCCGTCCGTTTTCCTTATTTGTTATTGAATCGACTTAAAGCCAGATCGTCACATTGGCCGTACTTCTGTCTGAAACGGTTACATTTATCGTCTGCAAAGCCATGGTCGCGTGCTGCGGTATGTGGAGACACTAAGAGCACCATAGTAGAACACAGATTGAAGTTTCTAAGTTAATGTAGTAGCCAGTAAGAAGTAGTACAATTCAAGTTTTAGGTATAGGTTATTGACTTTTTACCCTTCTTTGGTGCCTTGGACTTGAGCTAGGAACTTATGATATTGCATGAAAGGAGGACTAGCAGCCGCGTTGCACGGGAGAATGTGAAAAGCGTTCATATGTAGTAAAAACCTGACAAATTCTGTCCGTTTTCCTTATTTGTTATCGAATCGACTTAAAGCCAGATCGTCACACTGGCCGCACTTCTGTCTGAAACGGTTAAATTTATCGTCTGCAAAGCTATGTCGCGTGCTGCGGTATGCGGAGACACTAAAAGCACCATAGTAGAACACAGATGAAGCTTCTAAGTTGATGTAATAGCCAGTAAGAAGTAACAAAATTCAAGTTTTAGGTATCGATTATTGACTTTTTACACCTTCTTTGGTGCCTTGGACATGAGCTAGTAACTAAGATTTTGCATCAAAGGAGGACTAGCAGCCCCGTTGCACGGGAGAGTGTGATAAGTTTTCATATGTAGTAAAAACCTGACAAATCTCTCCGCTTTCGTCATTTGTTATCGAATCGACTTAAAGCCAGATCGTCACATTGGCCGCTCTTCTGCCTGAAACGGTTACATTTATTGTCTGCAAAGCTATGTCGCGTGCTGCGTATGCGGAGACACTAAAAGCACCATAGTAGAACACAGATGAAGCTTCTAAGTTGATGTATAGCCAGTAAGAAGTAGTACAACTCAAGTTTTTGGTATCGATTATTGACTTTTTACCTTTCTTTGCTGTCTTGGACATGAGCTAGGACCTTAAGATTCTGCAAGAAAGGAGGACTAGCAGCCGAGTTGCACGGGAGAATGTGAAAAGTGTTCATATGTAGTAAAAACCTGAAAAATCCGTCAGATTTGGTCATTTGTTATCGAATCGACTTAAAGCCCGATCGTCACACTCACCGCACTTCTGTCTGAAAACGGTTGCATTTATCGTCTGCAAAGCTATTTCGCGTGATGCGGTATGCGGAGACACTAGAAAGCACCATAGTAGAACACAGATGAAGTTTCCAAGTTGATGTAAATAGCCAGTAAGAAGTAGAAAAATTCAAGCTTTAGGTATCGATTATTGACTTTTTACCCTTCATTGGTGCCTTGGACATGAGCTAGTAACTTAAGATTTTGCATCAAACGAGGACTAACACAGCCGCTTGCACGGGAGAATGTGAAAAATTTTCATATGTAGTAAGAACCTGAGAAATCGGTCCGTTTTCGTCATTTGTTATCGAATCGACTTAAGCCAGATCGTCACATTGGCCGATCTTCTCTCTAAAATGGTTGTACGTATCGTGTGCAAAGCTAAGTCGCTTGCTGCGGTATGCGGAGACACTAAAAGCACCATAGTAAAACACAGATGATGCTTCTAAGTTGATGTAATAGCCAGTAAGAAGTAAAAAAATTCAAGCTTTAGGTATCGATTATTGACTTTTTACCCTTCTTTGGTGCCTTGGACATGAGCTAGGAACTTATGATTTTGCATGAAAGGAGGAGTAGCAGCCGCGTTGCACGGGAGAATGTGAAAAGCGTTCGTAAGTAGTAAAAACCTGAGACATCCGTCCGTTTTCGTCATTTGTTATCGAATCGACTTAAAGCCAGATCGTCACACTCACCACACTTCTGTCTGAAACGGTTGCATTTATCGTCTGCAAAGCTATGTCGCGTGATGCGGTATGCGAAGACACTAGAAGCACCATAGTAGAACACAGATGAAGTTTCCAAGTTGATGTAATAGCCAGTAAGAAGTAGAAAATTCAAGCTTTAGGTATCGATTATTGGACTTTTTACCCTTCATTGGTGCCTTCGACATGAGCTACGAACTTAAGATTTTGCATCAAAGGAGGAGTAGCAGCCCCGTTGAACGGGAAAATGTGAAAAGCGTTCGTATGTAGTAAAATCCTGAGAAATCCGTCCGTTTTCCTTATTTGTTATCGAATCGACTAAAGCCCAGATCGTCACATTGGCCGCTCTTTTCTCTGAAATGGTTGTATTTTTCGTCTGCAAAGCTATGTCGCGTGCTGCGGTATGCGGAGACCACTAAAAACACCATAGTAGAACACAGATGAAGCTTCTAATTTGATGTAATAGCCAGTAAGAAGTAGTACAATTCAAGTTTTAGGTATCCATTCTTGACTTTTTTACCTTTCTTTGGTGCCTTGGACATGAGCTAGGAACTTAAGGTTTTGCATGAAAGGAGGACCAGCAGCCGCGTTGCACGGGAGAATGTGAAAAGTTTTCATAAGTAGTAAAAACCTGAGAAATCCGTCCGTTTTCGTCATTTGTTATCGAATCGACTTAAAAGCCAGATCGTCACATTGGCCGTTCTTCTCTCTGAAATGGTTGTACTTATCGTCTGCAAAGCTATGTCGCGTGCTGCGTTATGGCGGAAACACCTAAAAGCACCATAGTAGAACACAGATGAGCTTCTAAGTTGATGTAATAGCCAGTAAGAAGTAGCAAAATTCAAGTTTTAGGTATCGATTATTGACTTTTTACCCTTCTTTGGTGCCATGGCCATGAGCTAGGAACTTACGATTTTGCAGTAAAAGGAGGACTAGCAGCCCCGTTGCAAGGGAGAATGTGAAAAGTTTTCATATGTAGTAAAAACCTGAGAAATCTGTCCGCTTTCGTCATTTGTTATCGAATCGACTTAAAGCCAGATCATCACATTGGCCGCTCTTCTGTCTGAAACGGTTACATTTATTGTCTGCAAAGCTATGTCGCGTGCTGCGGTATGCGGAGGACACTAAAAGCACCATAGTAGAACACAGATGAAGCTTCTAAGTTGATGTATAGCCAGTAAGAAGTAGTACAATTCAAGTTTTAGGTATCGATTATTGACTTTTTACCCTTCTTTGCCGCCTTGGACATGAGCTAGGACCTTAAGATTCTGCATGAAAGGAGGACTAGCAGCCGAATTGCACGGGAGAATGTGAAAAGTGTTCATATGTAGTAAAAACCTGAGAAATCCGTCCGTTTTCGTCATTTGTTATCGAATCGACTTAAAGCCCGATCGTCACATTGGCCGCTCTTCTCTCTAAAATGGTTGTACTTATCGTCTGAAAAGCTACGTCGCGTGCTGCAGTATGCGAAGACACCAAAAGCACCATGGTAGAACACAGATGAAGCTTCTAAGTTGATGTAATTGCCAGTAAGAAGTAGTACAATTCAAGTTTCAGGTATCGATTATTGACTTTTTAGCTGGCTTTGGTGCCTTCGACATGAGCTAGGACCTTAAGGTTCTGCATGAAAGGAGGACTAGGAGCCGAGTTGCACGGGAGAATGTGAAAAGTGTTCATATGTAGTAAAAACCTGAGAAATCCGTCCGTTTTCGTCGTTTGTTATAGAATCGACTTAAAGCCAGATCGTCAAATTGGCCGCTCTTCTCTCTGAAAGGGTTGTACTTATTGTCTGCAAAGCTATGTCGCGTGCTGTGGTATGCGGAGACACTATAAGCACCATAGTACAACACAGATGAAGCTTCTAAGTTGATGTAATACCCAGTAAGAAGTAGTAAAATTCAAGTTTTACGTATCGATTATTTTCTTTTTACCCTTCTTTGGTGCCTTGGACATGAGCTAGGAACTTAAGATTTTGCATCAAACGAGGACTAACGGCCGCGTTGCACAGGAGAATGTGAAAAATTTTCATATGTAGTAAGAACCTGAGAAATCTGTCCGTTTTCGTCATTTGTTATCGAATCGACTTAAAGCCAGATCGTCACATTGGCCGCTCTTCTCTCTAAAATTGTTGTATGTATCGTGTGCAAAGCTAAGTCGCTTGCTGCGGTATGCGGAGACACTAAAAGCACCATAGTAAAACACAGATGAAGCATCTATGTTGATGTAATAGCCAGTAAGAAGTAAAAAAATTCAAGCTTTAGGTATCGATTATTGACTTTTTACCCTTCTTTGGTGTTTTGGACATGAGGTAGGAACTTATGATCTTGCATGAAAGGAGGAGTAGCAGCCGCGTTGCACGGTAGAATGTGAAAAGCGTTCGTATGTAGTAAAAACCTGAGAAATCCGTCCGTTTTCGTCATTTGTTATCGAATCGACTTAAAGCCAGATCGTCACACTCACCGCACTTCTGTCTGAAACGGTTGCATTTATCGTCTGCAAAGCTATGTCGCGTGATGCGGTGCGCGGAGACACTAAAAGCACCATAGTAGAACACAGATGAAACTTCTAAGTTGATGTAATAGCCAGTAAGAAGTAGTAGAATCCAAATTTTAGGTATCGATTATTGACTTTTTAACCTTATTCGGTGCCTTGGACATGAGCTAGGAACTTAAGATTTTGCATCAAAGGAGGACTAGCAGCCGCGTTGCACGGGAGAATGTGGAAAGTGTTCATATGTAGCAAAAACCTGAGAAATCCGTCCGTTATCGTCATTTGTTATCGAATCGACTTAAAGCCAGATCGTCACATTGGCCGTACTTCTTTCTGAAACGGTTACATTTATCGTCTGCAAAGCCATGTCGCGTGCTGCGGTATGTGGAGACACTAAAAGCTCCATAGTAGAACACAGATGAAGTTTCTAAGTTAATGTAATAGCCAGTAAGAAGTAGTACAATTCAAGTTTTAGGTATAGGTTATTGACTTTTTACCCTTCTTTGATGCCTTGGACTTGAGCTAGGAACTTATAATATTGCATGAAAGGAGGACTAGCAGCCGCGTTGCACGGGAGAATGTGACAAGCGTTCATATGTAGTAAAAACCTGAGAAATCCGTCCGTTTTCGTCATTTGTTATCGAATCGACTTAAAGCCAGATCGTCACATTGACCGCTCTTGTCTCTGAAACGGTTGTACTTGTCGTCTGCAAAGCTATGTCGCGTGCTGCGGTATGCGGAGACACTAAAAGCACCATAGTAGAACACAGATGAAGCTTCTAAGATGATGTAATAGCCAGTAAGAAGTAGTACAATTCAAGTTTTAGGTATCGATTATTGACTTTTTACCCTTCTTTGATGCCTTGGACATGAGCTAGGAACTTAAGATTTTGCATCAAACGAGGACTAACAGCCGCGTTGCACAGGAGAATGTGAAAAATTTTCATATGTAGTAAGAACCTGAGAAATCACTCGGTTTTCGTCATTTGTTATCGGATCGACTTAAAGCCAGATCGTCACATTGGCCGCTCTTCTCTCTAAAATGGTTGTACGTATCGTATGCAAAGCTACGTCGCTTGCTGCGGTATGCGGAGACACTGGAAGCACCATAGTGGAACACAGATGAAGCTTCTAAGTTGATGTAATAGCCAGTAAGAAGTAGTAGAATTCAAGTTTTAGGTATCGATTATTGACTTTTTACCCTTCTTTGGTGCCTTGGACATGAGCTAGGAACTTAAGATTTTGCATCAAAGGAGGACTAGCAGCCGCGTTGCACGGGAGAATGTGGAAAGTGTTCATATGTAGCAAAAACCTTGAGAAATCCGTCCGTTTTCGTCATTTGTTATCGATTCGACTTAAAGCCAGATCGTCACATTGGCCGTACATCTGTCTGAAACGGTTACATTTATCGTCTGCAAAGCCATGTCGCGTGCTGCGGTATGTGGAGACACTAAAAGCACCATAGTAGAACACAGATGAAGTTTCTAAGTTAATGTAATAGCCAGTAAGTAGTAGTACAATTCAAGTTTTAGGTATAGGTTATTGAATTTTTACCCTTCTTTGGTGCCTTGGACTTGAGCTAGGAACTTATGATATTGCATGAAAGGAGGACTAGCAGCCGCGTTGCACGGGAGAATGTGAAAAGCGTTCATATGTAGTAAAAACCTGAGAAATCCGTCCGTTTTCGTCATGTGTTATCGAATCGACTTAATGCCAGATCGTCACACTAGCCGCTCTTCTCTCTGAAACGGTTACATTTATCGTCTGCAAAGCTATGTCGCGTGCTGCGGTATGCGGAGACACTAAAAGCACCATAGTAGAACACAGATGAAGCTTCTAAGTTGATGTAATTGCCAGTAAGAAGTAGAAAAATTCAAGCTTTAGGTATCGAATATTGACTTTTTACACTTCTTTGGTGCCTTCGACATGAGCTACGAACTTAAGATTTTGCACCAAAGGAGGACTAGCAGCCCCGTCGCACGGGAGAATGTGAAAAGCGTTCGTATGTAGTAAAAACCTGAGAAATCTGTCCGCTTTCGTCATTTGTTATCGAATCGACTTAAAGCCAGATCGTCACATTGGCCGCTCTTCTGTCTGAAACTGTTACATTTATCGTCTGCAAAGCTATGTCGCGTGCTGCGGTATGCGGAGACACTAAAAGACCATAGTAGAACAAAGATGAAGCTTCTAAGTTGATGTAATAGCCAGTAAGAAGTAGTACAATTCAAGTTTTAGGTATCGATTATTGACTTCTTACCCTTCTTTGGTGCCTTGGACATGAGCTAGGAACTTAAGATTTTGAATGAAAGGAGGACTAGCAGCCGCGTTGCACGGGAGAATATGAAAAGTGTTCATATGTAGTAAAATCCCTGAGAAATCCGTCCGTTTTCGTCATTTGTTATCGAATCGACTTAAAGAAATGTCGTCACATTGGCCGCTGTTCTCTCTGAAACGGTTGTACTTAACGTCTGCAAAGCAATGTCGCGTGCTGCGGTATGCGGAGACGCTAAAAGCACCATAGTAGAAGACAGATGAAGCATCTACGTTGATGTAATAGCCAGTAAGAAGTAGTACAATTCAAGTTTTAGGTATCCATTCTTGACTTTTTACCCTTCTTTGGTGCCTTGGACATGAGCTAGGACCTTACGATTCTGCAAGAAAGGAGGACTAGAAGCCGAGTTAACGGGAGAATGTGAAAAGTGTTCATATGTAGTAAAAACCTGAGAAATCCGTCCGTTTTCGTCATTTGTTATCGAATCGACTTAAAGCCCGATCGTCACATTGGCCGCTCTTCTCTCTAAAATGGTTGTACTTATCGTCTGAAAAGCTATGTCCCGTGCTGCAGTATGCGAAGACACCAAAAGCACCATAGTAGAACACAGATGAAGCTTCTAAGTTGATGTAATAGCCAGTAAGAAGTAGTAAAATTCAAGTTTTAGGTATCGATTATTGACTTTTTACCCTTCTTTGGTGCCTTGGACATGAGCTAGGAACTTAAGATTTTGCATCAAAGGAGGACTAGCAGCCCCGTTGCACGGGAGAATGTGAAAAGTGTTCATATGTAGTAAAATCCCTGAGAAATCCGTCCGTTTTCGTCATTTGTTATCGACTCGACTTAATGCCAGATCGTCACATTGGACGCTATTCCCTCTGAAACGGTTGTACTTATCGTCTGCAAAGCAATGTCGCATGCTGCGGTATGCGGAGACGCTAAAAGCACCATAGTAGAAGACAGATGAAGCATCTACGTTGATGTAATAGCCAGTAAGAAGTAGTACAATCCAAGTTTTAGGTATCCATTCTTGACTATTTACCCTTCTTTGGTGCCTTGGACATGAGCTAGGAACTTAAGGTTTTGCATGAAAGGAGGACCAGCAGCCGCGTTGCAAGGGAGAATGTGAAAAGTTTTCATAAGTAGTAAAAACCTGAGAAATCCGTCCGTTTTCGTCATTTGTTATCGAATCGACTTAAAGCCAGATCGTCACATTGGCCGCTCTTCTCTCTGAAACGGTTGTACTTATCGTCTGCAAGGCTATTCCGCGTGCTGCGTTATGCGGAAACACTAAAAGCACCATAGTAGAACACAGATGAAGCTTCTAAGTTGATGTAATAGCCAGTAAGAAGAAGAAAAATTCAAGCTTTAGGTATCGATTATTGACTTTTTACCCTTCTTTGGTGCCTTCGACATGAGCTAGGAACTTATGATTTTGCATGAAAGGAGGAGTAGCAGCCGCGGTGCACGGGAGAATGTGAAAAGTGTTCATATGTAGCAAAAACCTGAGAAATCCGTCCGTTTTCGTCATTTGTTATCGAATCGACTTAAAGCCAGATCGTCACATTGGCCGTTCTTCTCTCTGAAATGGTTGTACTTATCGTCTGCAAAGCTATGTCGCGTGCTGCGTTATGCGGAAACACTAAAAGCACCATAGTAGAACACAGATGAAGCTTCTAAGTTGATGTAATAGCCAGTAAGAAGTAGTACAGTTCAAGTTTTAGGTATCGATTATTGACTTTTTAGATGGCTTTGGTGCCTTGGACATGAGCTAGGAACTTACGATTTTGCATGAAAGGAGGAGTAGCAGCCGCGGTGCACGGGAGAATGTGAAAAGTGTTCATATGTAGCAAAAACCTGAGAAATCCGTCCGTTTTAGTTATTTGTTATCGAATCGACTTAAAGCCAGAAAGTCACACTGGCCGCACTTCTGTCTGAAACGGTTACATTTATCGTTTGCAAAGCTATGTCGCGTGCTGCGGTATGCGGAGACACTAAAAGCACCATAGTAGAACACAGATGAAGCTTCTAAGTTGATGTAATAGTTAGTAAGAAGTAGTAAAATTGAAGTTTTAGGTATCGATTATTGACTTTTTACCCTTCTTTGGTGCCTTGGACATGAGCTAGGAACTTAAGATTTTGCATCAAAGGAGGACTAGCAGCCCCGTTGCACGGGAGAATGTGAAAAGTGTTCATATGTAGTAAAATCCTGGAGAAATCCGTCCGTTTTCGTCATTTGTTATCGACACGACTTAAAGCCAGATCTTCACATTGGCCGCTCTTCTCTCTGAAACGGTTGTACTTATCGTCTGCAAAGCTATGTCGCGTGCTGCGGTATGCGGAGACACTAAAAGCACCATAGTAGAACACAGATGAAGCTTCTAAGTTGATGTAATAGCCAGTAAGAAGTAGTACAATTCAAGTTTTAGGTATAGGTTATTGACTTTTTACCCTTCTTTGGTGCCTTGGACTTGAGCTAGGAACTTATGATATTGCATGAAAGCAGGACTAGCAGCCGCGTTGCACGGGAGAATGAGAAGAGCGTTCGTATGTAGTAAAAACCTGAGAAATCCGTCCGTTTTCGTCATGTGTTATCGAACGACTTAATGCCAGATCGTCACACTGGCCGCACTTCTGTCTGAAACGGTTACATTTATCGTCTGCAAAGCTATGTCGCGTGCTGCGGTATGCGGAGACACTAAAAGCACCATAGTAGAACACAGATGAAGCTTCTAAGTTGATGTAATAGCCAGTAAGAAGTAGTAAAATTGAAGTTTTAGGTATCGATTATTGACTTTTTACCCTTCTTTGGTGCCTTGGACATGAGCTAGGAACTTAAGATTTTGCATCAAAGGAGGACTAGCAGCCGCGTTGCACGGGAGAATGTGAAAAGTTTTCATATGTAGTAAAAACCTGAGAAATCTGTCCGTTTTCGTCATTTGTTATCGAATCGACTTAAAGCCAGATCGTCACATTGGCCGCCCTTCTCTCTGAAATGGTTGTATTTTTCGTCTCCAAAGCTATGTCGCGTGCTGCGGTATGCGGAGACACTAAAAGCACCATAGTAGAACACAGATGAAGCTTCTAAATTGATGTAATAGCCAGTAAGAAGTAGTACAATTCAAGTTTTAGGTATCCGTTATTGACTTTTTACCCTTCTTTGTTGCCTTATACATGAGCTAGGAACTTAAGATTTTGCATGAAAGAGATTTAGCAGCCGCGTTGCACGGGAGAATGTGGAAAGTGTTCATATGTAGCAAAAACCTGAGAAATCCGTCCGTTATCGTCATTTGTTATCGAATCGACTTAAAGCCAGATCGTCACATTGGCCGTAGTTCTTTCTGAAACGGTTACATTTATCGTCTGCAAAGCCATGTCGCGTGCTGCGGTATGTGGAGACACTAAAAGCTCCATAGTAGAACACAGATGAAGTTTCTAAGTTAATGTAATAGCCAGTAAGAAGTAGTACAATTCAAGTTTTAGGTATAGGTTATTGACTTTTTACCCTTCTTTGATGCCTTGGACTTGAGCTAGGAACTTATAATATTGCATGAAAGGAGGACTAGCAGCCGCGTTGCACGGGAGAATGTGACAAGCGTTCATATGTAGTAAAAACCTGAGAAATCCGTCCGTTTTCGTCATTTGTTATCGAATCGACTTAAAGCCAGATCGTCACATTGACCGCTCTTGTCTCTGAAACGGTTGTACTTGTCGTCTGCAAAGCTATGTCGCGTGCTGCGGTATGCGGAGACACTAAAAGCACCATAGTAGAACACAGATGAAGCTTCTAAGATGATGTAATAGCCAGTAAGAAGTAGTACAATTCAAGTTTTAGGTATCGATTATTGACTTTTTACCCTTCTTTGATGCCTTGGACATGAGCTAGGAACTTAAGATTTTGCATCAAACGAGGACTAACAGCCGCGTTGCACAGGAGAATGTGAAAAATTTTCATATGTAGTAAGAACCTGAGAAATCACTCGGTTTTCGTCATTTGTTATCGGATCGACTTAAAGCCAGATCGTCACATTGGCCGCTCTTCTCTCTAAAATGGTTGTACGTATCGTATGCAAAGCTACGTCGCTTGCTGCGGTATGCGGAGACACTGGAAGCACCATAGTGGAACACAGATGAAGCTTCTAAGTTGATGTAATAGCCAGTAAGAAGTAGTAGAATTCAAGTTTTAGGTATCGATTATTGACTTTTTACCCTTCTTTGGTGCCTTGGACATGAGCTAGGAACTTAAGATTTTGCATCAAAGGAGGACTAGCAGCCGCGTTGCACGGGAGAATGTGGAAAGTGTTCATATGTAGCAAAAACCTTGAGAAATCCGTCCGTTTTCGTCATTTGTTATCGATTCGACTTAAAGCCAGATCGTCACATTGGCCGTACATCTGTCTGAAACGGTTACATTTATCGTCTGCAAAGCCATGTCGCGTGCTGCGGTATGTGGAGACACTAAAAGACCATAGTAGAACAAAGATGAAGCTTCTAAGTTGATGTAATAGCCAGTAAGAAGTAGTACAATTCAAGTTTTAGGTATCGATTATTGACTTTTTACACTTCTTTGGTGCCTTCGACATGAGCTACGAACTTAAGATTTTGCACCAAAGGAGGACTAGCAGCCCCGTCGCACGGGAGAATGTGAAAAGCGTTCGTATGTAGTAAAAACCTGAGAAATCTGTCCGCTTTCGTCATTTGTTATCGAATCGACTTAAAGCCAGATCGTCACATTGGCCGCTCTTCTGTCTGAAACTGTTACATTTATCGTCTGCAAAGCTATGTCGCGTGCTGCGGTATGCGGAGACACTAAAAGACCATAGTAGAACAAAGATGAAGCTTCTAAGTTGATGTAATAGCCAGTAAGAAGTAGTACAATTCAAGTTTTAGGTATCGATTATTGACTTCTTACCCTTCTTTGGTGCCTTGGACATGAGCTAGGAACTTAAGATTTTGAATGAAAGGAGGACTAGCAGCCGCGTTGCACGGGAGAATATGAAAAGTGTTCATATGTAGTAAAATCCCTGAGAAATCCGTCCGTTTTCGTCATTTGTTATCGAATCGACTTAAAGAAATGTCGTCACATTGGCCGCTGTTCTCTCTGAAACGGTTGTACTTAACGTCTGCAAAGCAATGTCGCGTGCTGCGGTATGCGGAGACGCTAAAAGCACCATAGTAGAAGACAGATGAAGCATCTACGTTGATGTAATAGCCAGTAAGAAGTAGTACAATTCAAGTTTTAGGTATCCATTCTTGACTTTTTACCCTTCTTTGGTGCCTTGGACATGAGCTAGGACCTTACGATTCTGCAAGAAAGGAGGACTAGAAGCCGAGTTAACGGGAGAATGTGAAAAGTGTTCATATGTAGTAAAAACCTGAGAAATCCGTCCGTTTTCGTCATTTGTTATCGAATCGACTTAAAGCCCGATCGTCACATTGGCCGCTCTTCTCTCTAAAATGGTTGTACTTATCGTCTGAAAAGCTATGTCCCGTGCTGCAGTATGCGAAGACACCAAAAGCACCATAGTAGAACACAGATGAAGCTTCTAAGTTGATGTAATAGCCAGTAAGAAGTAGTAAAATTCAAGTTTTAGGTATCGATTATTGACTTTTTGGACATGAGCTAGGAACTTAAGATTTTGCATCAAAGGAGGACTAGCAGCCCCGTTGCACGGGAGAATGTGAAAAGTGTTCATATGTAGTAAAATCCCTGAGAAATCCGTCCGTTTTCGTCATTTGTTATCGACTCGACTTAATGCCAGATCGTCACATTGGACGCTATTCCCTCTGAAACGGTTGTACTTATCGTCTGCAAAGCAATGTCGCATGCTGCGGTATGCGGAGACGCTAAAAGCACCATAGTAGAAGACAGATGAAGCATCTACGTTGATGTAATAGCCAGTAAGAAGTAGTACAATCCAAGTTTTAGGTATCCATTCTTGACTATTTACCCTTCTTTGGTGCCTTGGACATGAGCTAGGAACTTAAGGTTTTGCATGAAAGGAGGACCAGCAGCCGCGTTGCAAGGGAGAATGTGAAAAGTTTTCATAAGTAGTAAAAACCTGAGAAATCCGTCCGTTTTCGTCATTTGTTATCGAATCGACTTAAAGCCAGATCGTCACATTGGCCGCTCTTCTCTCTGAAACGGTTGTACTTATCGTCTGCAAGGCTATTCCGCGTGCTGCGTTATGCGGAAACACTAAAAGCACCATAGTAGAACACAGATGAAGCTTCTAAGTTGATGTAATAGCCAGTAAGAAGAAGAAAAATTCAAGCTTTAGGTATCGATTATTGACTTTTTACCCTTCTTTGGTGCCTTCGACATGAGCTAGGAACTTATGATTTTGCATGAGAGGAGGAGTAGCAGCCGCGGTGCACGGGAGAATGTGAAAAGTGTTCATATGTAGCAAAAACCTGAGAAATCCGTCCGTTTTCGTCATTTGTTATCGAATCGACTTAAAGCCAGATCGTCACATTGGCCGTTCTTCTCTCTGAAATGGTTGTACTTATCGTCTGCAAAGCTATGTCGCGTGCTGCGTTATGCGGAAACACTAAAAGCACCATAGTAGAACACAGATGAAGCTTCTAAGTTGATGTAATAGCCAGTAAGAAGTAGTACAGTTCAAGTTTTAGGTATCGATTATTGACTTTTTAGATGGCTTTGGTGCCTTGGACATGAGCTAGGAACTTACGATTTTGCATGAAAGGAGGAGTAGCAGCCGCGGTGCACGGGAGAATGTGAAAAGTGTTCATATGTAGCAAAAACCTGAGAAATCCGTCCGTTTTAGTTATTTGTTATCGAATCGACTTAAAGCCAGAAAGTCACACTGGCCGCACTTCTGTCTGAAACGGTTACATTTATCGTTTGCAAAGCTATGTCGCGTGCTGCGGTATGCGGAGACACTAAAAGCACCATAGTAGAACACAGATGAAGCTTCTAAGTTGATGTAATAGTTAGTAAGAAGTAGTAAAATTGAAGTTTTAGGTATCGATTATTGACTTTTTACCATTCTTTGGTGCCTTGGACATGAGCTAGGAACTTAAGATTTTGCATCAAAGGAGGACTAGCAGCCCCGTTGCACGGGAGAATGTGAAAAGTGTTCATATGTAGTAAAATCCTGGAGAAATCCGTCCGTTTTCGTCATTTGTTATCGACACGACTTAAAGCCAGATCTTCACATTGGCCGCTCTTCTCTCTGAAACGGTTGTACTTATCGTCTGCAAAGCTATGTCGCGTGCTGCGGTATGCGGAGACACTAAAAGCACCATAGTAGAACACAGATGAAGCTTCTAAGTTGATGTAATAGCCAGTAAGAAGTAGTACAATTCAAGTTTTAGGTATAGGTTATTGACTTTTTACCCTTCTTTGGTGCCTTGGACTTGAGCTAGGAACTTATGATATTGCATGAAAGCAGGACTAGCAGCCGCGTTGCACGGGAGAATGAGAAGAGCGTTCGTATGTAGTAAAAACCTGAGAAATCCGTCCGTTTTCGTCATGTGTTATCGAACGACTTAATGCCAGATCGTCACACTGGCCGCACTTCTGTCTGAAACGGTTACATTTATCGTCTGCAAAGCTATGTCGCGTGCTGCGGTATGCGGAGACAACAAAAAGCACCATAGTAGAACACAGATGAAGCTTCTAAGTTGATGTAATAGCCAGTAAGAAGTAGTAAAATTGAAGTTTTAGGTATCGATTATTGACTTTTTACCCTTCTTTGGTGCCTTGGACATGAGCTAGGAACTTAAGATTTTGCATCAAAGGAGGACTAGCAGCCGCGTTGCACGGGAGAATGTGAAAAGTTTTCATATGTAGTAAAAACCTGAGAAATCTGTCCGTTTTCGTCATTTGTTATCGAATCGACTTAAAGCCAGATCGTCACATTGGCCGCCCTTCTCTCTGAAATGGTTGTATTTTTCGTCTCCAAAGCTATGTCGCGTGCTGCGGTATGCGGAGACACTAAAAGCACCATAGTAGAACACAGATGAAGCTTCTAAATTGATGTAATAGCCAGTAAGAAGTAGTACAATTCAAGTTTTAGGTATCCGTTATTGACTTTTTACCCTTCTTTGTTGCCTTATACATGAGCTAGGAACTTAAGATTTTGCATGAAAGGAGATTTAGCAGCCGCGTTGCAGTTGAGAATGTGAAAAGTTTTCATAAGTAGTATAAACATGAGAAATCTGTCCGTTTTCTTCATTTGTTATCGAATCGACTTAAAGCCAGATCGTCACATTGGCCGCTGTTCTCTCTGAAACGGTTGTACTTGTCGTCTGCAAAGCTATATCGCGTGCTGCGGTATGCGGAGACACTAAAAGCAACATAGTAGAACACAGATGAAGCTTCTAAGTTGATGTAATAGCCAGTAAGAAGTAGTAAAATTGAAGTTTTAGGTATCGATTATTGACTTTTTACCCTTCTTTGGTGCCTTGGACATGAGCTAGGAACTTAAGATTTTGCATCAAAGGAGGACTAGCAGACCCGTTGCACGGGAGAATGTGAAAAGTGTTCATATGTAGTAAAATCCATGAGAAATCCGTCCGTTTTCGTCATTTGTTATCGACTCGACTTAAAGCCAGATCGTCACATTGGCCGCTCTTCTCTCTGAAACGGTTGTACTTATCGTCTGCAAAGCTATGTCGCGTGCTGCGGTATGCGGAGACACTAAAAGCACCATAGTAGAACACAGATGAAGCTTCTAAGTTGATGTAATAGCCAGTAAGTAGTAGTACTATTCAAGTTTTAGGTATCGATTATTGACTTTTTACCCTTCTTTGGTGCCTTGGACATGAGATAGGTACATATGATTTTGCATGAAAGGAGGAGTAGCAGCCGCGTTGCGCGGGAGAATGTGAAAAGTGTTCATATGTAGCAAAAACCTGAGAAATCCGTCCGTTTTCGTTATTTGTTATCGAATCGACTAAAAGCCAGATCGTCACATTGGCCGCTCTTCTGTCTGAAACGGTTACATTTATCGTCTGCTAAGCTATGTCGCGTGCTGCGGTATGAGGAGACACTAAAAGCACCATAGTAGACCACAGATGAAGCTTCTAAGTAGATGTAATAGCCAGTAAGAGGTAGTAAAATTCAAGTTTTAGGTATCGATTATTGACTTCTTACCCTTCTTTGGTGCCTTGGACATGAGCTAGGAACTTAAGATTTTGCATGAAAGGAGGACTAGCAGCCGCGTTGCACTTGAGAATGTGAAAAGTTTTCATAAGTAGTATAAACATGAGAAATCTGTCCGTTTTCGTCATTTGTTATCGATTCGACTTAAAGCCAGATCGTCACATTGGCCGCTCTTCTCTCTGAAACGGTTGTACTTATCGTCTGCAAAGCAATGTCGCATGCTGCGGTATGCGGAGACGCTAAAAGCACCATAGTAGAAAACAGATGAAGCATCTACGCTGATGTAATAGCCATTCAAAAGTAGTACAATTCAAGTTTTAGGTATCGATTATTTACTTTTTAGCTGCCTTTGGTGCCTTGTACATAAGCTAGGACCTTAAGATTCTGCATGAAAAGAGGACTAGCAGCCGAGTTGCACGGGAGAATGTGAAAAGTGTTCATATGTAGTAAAAACCTGAGAAATCCGTCCGTTTTCGTTATTTGTTATCGAATAGACTTAAAGCCAGATCGTCACATTGGCCGCACGTCTGTCTGAAACTGTTACATTTATCGTCTGCAAGGCTATGTCCCGTACTGCGGTATGCGGAGACACTAAAAGAACCATAGTAGAACACAGATGAAGCTTCTAAGTTGAGGTAATAGCCAGTAAGTAGTAGTACAATTCAAGTTTAAGGTATCAATTCTTGACTTTTTACCCTTCTTTGGTGGCTTGGACATGAGCTAGGAACTTAAGGTTTTGCATGAAAGGAGGACCAGCAACCGCGTTGCACGGGAGAATGTGGAAAGTGTTCATATGTAGTAAAAACCTGAGATATCCCTCCGTTTTCGTCATTTGTTATCGAATCGACTTAAAGCCAGATCGTCACATTGGCCGCTCTTCTCTCGACAACGGTTGTACTTGTCGTCTGCAAAGCAATGTCGCGTGCTGCGGTATGCGGAGACACTAAAAGCACCATAGTGGAACACAGATGAAGCTTCTAAGTTGATGTAATATCCAGTAAGAAGTAGTACAGTTCAAGTTTTAGGTATCGATTGTTGACTTTTTAGCTATCTTTGGTGCCTTGGACATGATCTAGGACCTTAAGGTTTTGCATGAAAGGATGACTAGCAGCCGCGTTGCACGGGAGAATGTGAAAAGTTTTCATAAGTATTAAAAACCTGAGAAATCTGTCCGTTTTGGTCATTTATTATCAAATCGACTTGAAGCCAGATCGTCACACTGACCGCACTTCTGTCTGAAACGGTTGCATTTATCGTCTGTAAAGCTATGTCGTGTGCCGCGGTATGCGGAGACACTAAAAGCACCATAGTAGAACACAGATGAAGCTGCTAAGTTGATGTAATAGCCAGTAAGAAGTAGTACAATTCAAGTTTTAGGTATCGATTATTGACTTTTTACCCTTCTTTGGTGCCCTCGACATGAGCTACGAACTTAAGATTTTGCATCAAAGGAGGACTAGCAGCCTCGTTGCACGGGAGAATGTGAAAAGCGTTCGTATGTAGTAAAATCCTGAGAAATCAGTCCGTTTTCGTCATTTGTTATCGAATCGACTTAAAGCCAAATCGTCTCATTGGCCGCTCTTTTCTCTGAAATGGTTGTATTTTTCGTCTGCAAAGCTATGTCGCGTGCTGCGGTATGCGGAGACACTAAAAACACAATAGTAGAAGACAGATGATGCTTCTAAATTGATGTAGAAGCCAGTAAGAAGTAGTACAATTCAAGGTTTAGGTATCCATTACTGACTTTCTACCCGTCTTTGTTGCCTTATACATGAGCTAGGAACGTAAGGTTTTGCATGAAAGGAGGATTAGCAGCCGCGTTGCACGGGAGAATGTGAAAAGTTTTCATAAGTAGTGAAAACCTGAGAAATCTGTCCGTTTCGTCATTTGTTATCGAATCGACTTAAAGCCAGATCGTCACATTGACCGCTCTTCTCTCTGAAACGGTTGTACTTGTCGTCTGCAAAGCTATGTCGCGTGTTGCGGTATGCGGAGACACTAAAAGCACCATAGTAGAACACAGATGAAGCTTCTAAGTTGATGTAATAGCCAGTACGAAGTAGTACAATTCAAGTTTTAGGTGTCGATAATTGACTTTTTACCCTTCTTTGATGCCTTGGACATGAGCTAGGAACTTATGATTTTGCATGAAAGGAGGACTAGCATCGGCGTTGCACGGGAGAATGTGAAAAGTGTTCATATGTAGCAAAAACCTGAGATCCGTCCGTTTTCCTTATTTGTTATCGAATCGACTTAAAGCCAGATCGTCTCACTGGCCGCACTTCTGTCTGAAACGGTTACATTTATCGTCTGCAAAGCTATGTCGCGTGCTGCGGTATGCGGAGACACTAAAAGCACCATAGTACAACACAGATGAAGCTTCTAAGTTGATGTAATAGCCAGTAAGAAGTAGCAAAATTCAAGTTTTAGGTATCGGTTATTGACTTTTTAGCTATCTTTGGTGCCTTGGACATGATCTAGGACCTTAAGGTTTTGCATGAAAGGGTGACTAGCAGCCGCGTTGCACGGGAGAATGTGAAAAGTTTTCATAAGTATTAAAAACCTGAGAAATCTGTCCGTTTTGGTCATTTGTTATCAAATCGACTTGAAGACAGATCGTCATACTGACCGCACATCTGTCTGAAACGGTTGCATTTATCGTCTGCAAAGCAATGTCGCGTGCTGCAGTATGCGGAGACACTAAAAGCACCATAGTGGAACACAGATGAAGCTTCTAAGTTGATGTAATATCCAGTAAGAAGTAGTACAATTCAAGTTTTAGGTATCGATTTTTGACTTTTTACCCTTCTTTGCAGCATTGGACATAAGCTAGGAACTTAAGATTTTGCATGAAAGGAGGACTAGCAGCCGCGTTGCACGGCAGAGTGTGAAAAGTGTTCATATGTAGCAAAAACCTGAGAAATCCGTCCGTTTTCCTTATTTGTTATCGAATCGACTTAAAGACAGATCGTCACACTGGCCGCACTTCTGTCTGAAACGGTTACATTTATCGTCTGGAAAGCTATGTCGCGTGCTGCGGTATGCGGAGACACTAAAAGCACCATATTAGAACACAGATGAAGCTTCTAAGTTGATGTAATATCCAGTAAGAAGTAGTACAATTCAAGTTTTAGGTATCGATTATTAACTTTTTACCCTTCTTTGGTGCCTTGGACATGAGCTAGGAACTTAAGATTTTGCATCAAAGGAGGACTAGCAGCCCCGTTGCACGGGAGAATGTGAAAAGTGTTCATATGTAGTAAAAACCTGAGAAATCCGTCCGTTTTCGTCATTTGTTATCGAATCGACTTAAAGCCAGGTCGTCACATTGGCCGCTCTTCTGTCTGAAACGGTTACATTTATTGTCTGCAAAGATATGTCGCGTGCTGCGGTATGCGGAGACACTAAAAGCACCATAGTAGAACACAGATGAAGCTTCTAAGTTGATGTATAGCCAGTAAGAAGAAGTACAATTCTAGTTTTAGGTATCGATTATTGACTTTTTACCCTTCTTTGTGTCTTGGACATGAGCTAGGACCTTAAGATTCTGCATGAAAGGAGGACTAGCAGCCGAGTTGCACGGGAGAATGTGAAAAGTGTTCATATGTAGTAAAAACCTGAGAAATCCGTCCGTTTTCGTCATTTGTTATCGAATCGACTTAAAGCCCGATCGTCACATTGGCCGCTCTTCTCTCTAAAATGGTTGTACTTATCGTCTGAAAAGCTATGTCGCGTGCTGCAGTATGCGAAGACACTAAAAGCACCATAGTAGAACACAGATGAAGCTTCTAAGTTGATGTAATACCCAGTAAGAAGTAGTACAATTCAAGTTTTAGGTGTCGATTATTGACTATTTACCCTTCTTTGATGCCTTGGACATGAGCTAGGAACTTATGATTTTGCATGAAAGGAGGACTAGCATCGGCGTTGCACGGGAGAATGTGAAAAGTGTTCATATGTAGCAAAAACCTGAGAAATCCGTCCGTTTTCCATATTTGTTATCGAATCGACTTAAAGCCAGATCGTCACACTGGCCGCACTTCTGTCTGAAACGGTTACATTTATCGTCTGCAAAGCTATGTCGTGTGCTGCGAAATGCGGAGACACTAAAAGCACCATAGTAGAACACAGATGAAGCTTCTAAATTGATGTAATAGGCAGTAAGAAGTAGTACAATTCAAGTTTTAGGTATACATTATTGACTTTTTACCCTTCTTTGTTGCCTTATACATGAGCTAGGAACTTAAGATTTTGCATGAAAGGAGATTTAGCAGCCGCGTTGCACTTGAGAATGTGAAAAGTTTTCATAAGTAGTATAAACATGAGAAATCTGTCCGTTTTCGTCATTTGTTATCGAATCGACTTAAAGCCCGATCGTCACATTGGCCGCTCTTCTCTCTGAAACGGTTGTACTTATCGTCTGCAAAGCAATGTCGCATGCTGCGGTATGCGGAGACGCTAAAAGCACCATAGTAGAAGACAGATGAAGCATCTACGTTGATGTAATAGCCATTCAAAAGTAGTACAATTCAAGTTTTAGGTATCGATTATTTACTTTTTAGCTGCCTTTGGTGCCTTGTACATAAGCTAGGACCTTAAGATTCTGCATGAAAAGAGGACTAGCAGCCGAGTTGCACGGGAGAATGTGAAAAGTGTTCATATGTAGTAAAAACCTGAGAAATCCGTCCGTTTTCGTTATTTGTTATCGAATCGACTTAAAGCCAGATCGTCACATTGGCCGCACTTCTGTCTGAAACTGTTACATTTATCGTCTGCAAGGCTATGTCGCGTACTGCGGTATGCGGAGATACTAAAAGAACCATAGTAGAACACAGATGAAGCTTCTAAGTTGAGGTAATAGCCAGTAAGAAGTAGTACAATTCAAGTTTTAGGTATCCATTCTTGACTTTTTACCCTTCTTTGGTGGCTTGGACATGAGCTAGGAACTTAAGGTTTTGCATGAAAGGAGGACCAGCAGCCGCGTTGCACGGGAGAATGTGGAAAGTGTTCATATGTAGTAAAAACCTGAGAAATCCCTCCGTTTTCGTCATTTGTTATCGAATCGACTTAAAGCCAGATCGTCACATTGGCCGCTCTTCTCTCAACAACGGTTGTACTTATCGTCTGCAAAGCAATGTCGCGTGCTGCGGTATGCGGAGACACTAAAAGCACCATAGTGGAACACAGATGAAGCTTCTAAGTTGATGTAATATCCAGTAAGAAGTAGTACAGTTCAAGTTTTAGGTATCGATTATTGACTTTTTAGCTATCTTTGGTGCCTTGGACATGATCTAGTACCTTAAGGTTTTGCACGAAAGGATGACTAGCAGCCGCGTTGCACGGGAGAATGTGAAAAGTTTTCATAAGTATTAAAAACCTGAGAAATCTGTCCGTTTTGGTCATTTGTTATCAAATCGACTTGAAGCCAGATCGTCACACTGACCGCACGTCTGTCTGAAACGGTTGCATTTATCGTCTGCAAAGCTATGTCGTGTGCTGCGGTATGCGGAGACACTAAAAGCACCATAGTAGAACACAGATGAAGCTTCTAAGTTGATGTAATAGCCAGTAAGAAGTAGTACAATTCAAGTTTTAGGTATCGATTATTGACTTTTTACCCTTCTTTGGTACCTTCGACATGAGCTACGAACTTAAGATTTTGCATCAAAGGAGGACTAGCAGCCCCGTTGCACGGGAGAATGTGAAAAGCGTTCGTATGTAGTAAAATCCTGAGAAATCAGTCCGTTTTCGTCATTTGTTATCGAATCGAATTAAAGCCAGATCGTCTCATTGGCCGCTCTTCTCTCTGAAATGGTTGTATTTTTCGTCTGCAAAGCTATGTCGCGTGCTGCGGTATGCGGAGACACTAAAAACACCATAGTAGAACACAGATGAAGCTTCTAAATTGATGTAGAAGCCAGTAAGAAGTAGTACAATTCAAGGTTTAGGTATCCATTATTGACTTTCTACCCGTCTTTGTTGCCTTATACATGAGCTAGGAACGTAAGGTTTTGCATGAAAGGAGGATTAGCAGCCGCGTTGCACGGGAGAATGTGAAAAGTTTTCATAAGTAGTAAAAACCTGAGAAATCTGTCCGTTTTCGTCATTTGTTACCGAATCGACTTAAAGCCAGATCGTCACATTGACCGCTCTTCTCTCTGAAACGGTTGTACTTGTCGTCTGCAAAGCTATGTCGCGTGCTGCGGTATGCGGAGACACTAAAAGCACCATAGTATGCGACGGGTCAGGCTCTTATCGCGCAGTTTCCTTTCCCTGAAAGAAAATCCACCTACCTCGTTTCTTAGGTAGTTGCTGCACTCGCCTCTCCTGATAGCAGCTACTGGAAAAATTGCAGAAAAGCAGTGTTGAAGAAACTGCAATTTAATAGCCGCTCACCGGAGGCCGCGATACATGTTTGCTGAAATACAATCTATGAGCAATCTTCCTAAATAAATTGAGTTATTGGAATGGTAGTAATTGTTTACTCAAACGAGAACGCGAAGTTGGTAATTCTATTTAAGCTCTTTATTGTCTTTAAGCCTGATCATCAGCCCGCTAATCTACGTTTGAAGAAAGTTCAGTTCACAATTCTATCCACACTCAAACCCCGCCAGAATTAGCTTTCAAAGTTACGGAATTTACTTAACTGCAACACAGACGATTTTCTAACATACACGTTTGCAGTCGATGTTCAATAATAGTTCGTTTTTTAACGTTAATGCTCGCCATAAGCACTTAGTAAAAGTTTACGAAGTACCGCCACGCTTTTAATTATTAAAGTTACTCGCGTCTTTCGCGGAACGAAAAGTCACAACTCGCTCAAACTCACACTACGCGTTACTGGACTCTTCCAGTCTCAAATCGCACAGTACCGAACCGATGAAGCCGTTTTATGACTTCATTTTACACATTATTCGCGAGGACACATCAAGCATGTCTCTTCTCGATCACAGTTCCTTCGCGACCCCTCATCCACTCGCGACTCACTCTCCTAGTCTGCTAACCGTCCTCGCATCTCATTGGCTCACACATCACACAGCCAATCAGAATTAACTCTTTGGGTGCGCCTCGCGCCAAAATCTAGCACGCACCAGTCATGACTTCTGAATCATTTACGTCATGATTTCTTGTTACACAAAATTTACTGTATAATTTAACAAACCGAAAGGAAAACTAGACTTTACTTTATTTCCAGAAATTATTTAAATACTCGCGAACGTTCTGGCTGCTTGTACAATACCATACACTCTTGGACATCCGACATTCACTAAGATGGGGAACCACTGGCGACTCTGTTCCCACGGTTACATCGTCTGAACACTTGCGAGTTCCAACCTAGATTTTATACACTTGCAAAGAATGGCGAATGTCCCTCTTTCATTCACTCAGGCACACTCATTCACTCTCACCTACTCATATAAAATAACTGTTCACAAAAATTCAAAACATTTATGGTTTTAACAAAGTTATAGGTGAATTTCTAAAAGTAAAATTCTCAAAATAAATACAAAAGCACGGAAGGTGATTTTGTTTCATAGTTGGATGGTCACTGAAGGTGATCTATACATAATGGTATTTATTTAGACTCGAAAATTGTAGAAATTTGCGTTTTCTGTAAGATTTTTCTAATTTCCAAAATATGCAGGTTTCAAAGCTCAAATTTGGATGACTTATTTTTATTCATAACAGAAACTAGTATATTATCTTTTAATTTCCTCAGGTTCCTCAGTTAGAAGTTATTAAAGATGAAAGTTCCACGTTATACACGCGGCTAGTTAGCGCACAGGTCTTACATTCTCACGGTACAGACATGCCATATGGTCGTGACGTCAGACGAACGGACACCGGTAATCTGCCCGCTACAGCACATATGCTAATCTGATGGCTACTTTACAGTCTGTCTACATTTCACAGTAAATATTTGATAGAAAACTGTGCGCTCGCACTAGTTGCGACGCCACACACCTCCTGAGGAAACTAAATTTTTTCATTCATGACAAACTTTTAGTTTTCTAAAAAAATTTCTATTAAAGATTTACTCAAACAGCTATTTAACATTTATAGTTCCTGTACATCAATCATCCACTTATACCTAGGGCTGACGACCTACAAAACATCTTATATCTAAACATGCACTTTTATCATCATTCAAAAAAAATTTTTCAGATTACAAAATTCTATTTACAAATTCCTGAAAGAGAAAACAAACCTAAATACTATCTTGATGTACGTCACACGCACACTAACACTACTATCGCTATGGTGAGCGTCACTTTTTTACCACTTACACTTAAGATTTTGATAGCACTCGTAGTTCGACCGGGTCCTGCTTGGGAGGTCCATTTCAAGTCTCGTGCTACCACCTCTGTTTACTTCGGCGCACCTGAAACATCAGCTGGCCTCAGTTCCCTTTCTAACTGCTACGTCTTAACCTACAGCAGCGATAAATGGCGCTATCTGCTTGACTCTAAAGTCTCATATTTTTGATAAAATTTACTTTACAGTATGTACAATTTTCAAAATTTTTTTTTTTTTTTTTTTTTTTAAGTGAAAAGTGAATTGACTTTCCTAATGCAGTACCGAAGTGGCACATTTACTCTTTAATTACTTCTTCATCTCATAATCAAACAAGTTATGGTTACATAAGAAATACTAAGAAAAACAATTCCTACAAATAGTTCACAAATACATAATAAATCTCCGCCAGCACTGGTGACTCTCCAGTTCCTGTACAATACACAACAATATAAAATATACACAAAATTATCAATATTACAATTCTGTCTCCAGGCAATCTCCTGTAGTCCTGTATCATAAATTAAACACTGAAAAATACATATTTACTTATTCATTTATCAACACTACAATCCTTATACTAATCTCTACGACAAACTTGGGGAGCTTTGTGTGTCTCTGGTCAAAAATGGAATCGATGTCATGGGTACTTTCCTCATCTCACATATCTGGAGTTACTTCAATTTCTTGTCAACATCAGGTTTTCTCTAGTCACATTCGGGTTTAATTTACAACTCTCATACTCATACTTCACACACTCAGGTTAGTATTTGTTAAAGCGTTTCCTACTAATCTGCGAAACCTCGTTACCCATACTTTCTAACATACATCCACCTCCTGAGTTACCAACGTCGCCTCAGCTCTGTTTACATTCGTAGCCTCACTTCCTTTTGTTTACAAACATCTCCTCTGTTTACCAACAAACGCCACCTCTGGTTACCAACATTAAGCTTTTTATTTACTCACCTTCGTAGCCTCACTTTTTCCTAATATCGAGCTAGCCAAACACTATGCTCATTCTTTCTCCTTTTCTCACATATTTCTCTTCATTTGACAGTCAGTCCTGCTGCACTGTCCCTTTAACTTAACTTCCTTTACCCCTTTGACAGTCAACCTTGTTGCACTGTACCTTTACTCATTTTACCACTAAATCACCTCCTGAGGCTCTGACTTCATTGAACAGACAGTTTTGCTGTACTGCTCCATTTCCTTTCCTAAACATTAGCTTAATGCTACGTCTTAACATATCGTTCTGTTACTTAACAAACAGCTTCAATGTTCGTCACCATATTTTCTGAGGCTCTTACATTTCTTAGTTATTTTACCTTTCTAAGGGCATTACTCACACCTTAGGCCAAACATTTACTTTACTGAGACTTATTACTTATCTGAGGTATCTTAATCCTTTTTGATTTTCTCTTACACTCATTCCTTACGCTTAACCTATACTGCACTGAGGTTCTTTCCTACTCATTACTTAAACACTTTATCACTTAAAAACTACGATAGAGAAGAAGGAAAGACGATAGAATTTTAGTTCTGAATGAAAGAAGAGGTAGGTTGACAATACGGAAAAGAAAGTGGAAGAAATATTGTCAAACGACTCGAGACCTAGTGCTCGTCACGCACTTAGCTCTGCAAAGAGTGCAAAGCTCTCTGAGGTATCTACTCACTCCTGGCCACGTCTCTCTTTTGAACATATCTTTTCAAATCCACAATGTTCCTAAGCCCTAACACCTTATGTGATTTCACAAACTCCAGTCTATAAGCATTTGGGTGAGGCTTCTCTACGATTCTAAATGGGCCCACGTACTCATCGGTAAACTTCTTTGTTTCTGACGTAAGTTTCTTAGATCTTTACCTAGTTTTCACTAGCACTAGATCCCCTACCTGAAAACTAGTGGGATCAGCTCTTGCGTCATGCCTTCTCTTTCTTTCCAGGGCCTTCTTTCTTATATTAATACGTGCCAGTCTCTCCTTCTCTTCGATGGCTATGTCTGTGAGATTTGGAAACTCGACCAGGTCGAATAAAATATTATTCGGCCTAATGTCACACATTAGCTCTACTGGTGCATATCCTGTGGCTTCATGCTTCAGATGGTTTATTACTTCTTCGAAGTATTCAATATAATTGGCCCAAGCGGAGTGTTTTTTATGACAATATGTTCTACACAATCTGTTTAACTCCTTCATAATTCGCTCACACATGTTCCCTTGAGGAAAGTACGCGGAGATTTTTATGTGATCGATACCTCTCTGTTGTAAACATTCACTAAATTTCTTAGAGATAAACTGGGGCCCATTGTCTGACAATATTGCCTTTGGCACTCCTATCTTCCCAAAATAGTCCTTCTCCAACTTATTCACTAATACTTTAGAGTTGGCTTTCTTAATTGGGTAAAATTTTACGTACTTAGTAAACCCATCCACCATCACAAACACATATTCACATCCCCCTCTAGACACTGGTAGTGGACCAAATAAATCTACAGCTACTAAATCCAGCCGATTTTGTGGTTCTACTGAATACATCTGTCCTTGGATAGTTCTATTGTTGGCCCTAACTTTCTGGCAACGATCACAGGATTCTAATCGCTGTTGCACCCTTCTCCACATATTATCAAAAATTACCACTTCACTTAACTTAGCTATACATTTACGAGCGCCATAATGCCCATACTTACAATGTACGTAGTCTATAAGTGCATCTACATGTTGCTCCGGAAAACATATTTTCCAATTCTCCTCACTGTCTTTCCTGCGCCTAAATAAGACATCTTTATGCACTTTATAGTAGACCAGTAATTTTGGGTAGTCTGGATGACCTAATCTACTCTTTACTAATTTAATGTTGTCATCCTGGTTCTGTTCCCTCCGTAGGTTCTTACAAATGCGCTTAATTAAGCCATCGTCCTGGAGCTGCATGATGGCCAACATTACTTCATTATTATCGGTATTTCTTAAAGATTTCCCTTCTTGTCCTGTATCTTTCACACTTCTTGATAAGGCGTCCGCCACGATGTTCTCGGAACCCTTAATGTATATCATCTTATAATTAAATTGCTGTAAATACAGGGACCACCTTCTTAATCTAGCATGTTTTAGCTGACATGAGTCTAAATATGTAAGGGCACTATGGTCTGTGTAGATCCAAATTTCATGTCCTAACAGGTACTTTTCAAATTTTTTCAGGCCGAAAATAACAGCTAATGCTTCAAGTTCAGATATACTATAATTTTTCTCGGATTGTTGCAATGACCTGCTCGCAAAGGCTATGGTCTTGTGGACTTCCTCTTCTCCTTCTTTTTCCAACTGAAATAGTTCAACTCCTAACCCGTAACCACAAGCATCAGATCCCAGACAAAATGGTTTCGAAAAATCGGGATGGTTCAAAATCTTACTATTAATAAGAGCTTCTTTCAATTCTTCAAACGCCTTCTGACACTCAGAAGTCCATTTATAAACTACATTTTTCTTTAAGAGTTCTCGCAGGCACGGTGCATTGAATAATTGTCCAGACACAAATTTTCTATAAAACCCAAACAAACCAAACATCCCCTTTAATGCTTTACGTGTTGTAGGTGCAGCATAATCCCTTATTGCTCTAATCTTTTCTGGATCCGGCATGATACCATCGCCACTCACTATGTGCCCCAAGAATTTAATTTCTTTCTTCACAAATTCAGTTTTGTCTAGCTTCAATTTCATACCCCCCAATTTTATGGCCCTCAATACTTCATCCAATAACATACAGTGTTCCTCCCACGTTGGTGTCGATATCAAAACGTCGTCTACATACACTGTAATTCTTCTTAGTAGATGGTCCCCTAATACCTGCGACATAGCTCTTACAAAGGCACATACACTTATATTTAAACCAAACGGCACTACCTTATACTGATAACATCTACCTTCGAATAAGAATGCCGTGTACTTTCTTGATTCCTTTGCTAACGGTAGGTTCCAATATCCACAGGTCACATCCATGGATGTAAAGAACTTAGCACCTTTAAACTTTTGTAGCAGTTCTTCAATATTCTCCGGACGGTCACTCTCAGGTAGTACTATTTTGTTTAATGCTCGAGCATCCAACACTAGTCTAATTGAGCCATCCTTCTTAGGAACTATGACTAGCGGGTTATTGTACACGCTAACAGCCCTTTCAATAATTCCCCACTCTAACATATTTTGAATTAAGTCACGTACTGCCTCCTTATGTACTTCTGGGATTGCAAATGGTTTTTTGAAGAAATGAGCGTCTTTCTGCACTGTCAAAAAACACTCATAATCCTTTACTAGCCCTGGTTGATCTGAGAAAACCTCGGCATGTTTGACTAGTATTTGTCTTAAATCGTTTTTCCTTGCTTCATCAATATCAATTAATTCTAGTAATTTCTCCTCGATCCTATTTCTGACACTCACAAGCTCAGACGGATCCTCTACTTTTTTGCCACCGTACTCATTATAGCCCTCCAAGAATTTCTCTGTTTTACAAATACATATAGGAAAATCATTCTGCTCAGGATCCTCACATAGCTGCTTACCGATGAAAGGTATAGTAATTAGTTTACCCTTAATTTTTACCATAACATCATTGGTAGAAAAATTCACCCATCCTTCATATTTATTCAAAAAGTCAGCCCCCACCAATATGTCTACACTCAGTCCATTTATAACTAAGAAGTTCTGTCTTATTTCTACTTCCTTAAATGCTATGGGTAGAAACACTTCCTGTTTTACTGTCTTCTTAGTCTTACCGGTTGCTACTACAATGTTCAAGCCACTTACTGGCATCTTAACAATCTGTTTACTGTTAGGGAGTTCATTTACCAAGTTCTGGGATACTGCACAGACTTCCGATCCAGTATCTATCAAACATTTAACTGGTTCATTTAATACTCTTAGCTCTACTATCGGTTGCCCTAAGTACTCTTTATTTATTTTGGGTTCTGCTTCCTCCAATAAATCTTGCACAATTTCTCTCCTTTCGAAGCCTGTCTTTTGGGTGGCAATCACATTCACACTTACAGGGTTTATTTCATGCTTATTATCACCCTCAATTCTAGTGGCAGCTCCTATTAGCCTATCCACTATTGCTAAGTCAAAACATTTTTCCAATGTTTCCCCCTCTTTCTCATTAACCTCCTTTTCTACGACCCTATCCAAGGCGTCGTCATTAACCTCTACCTCCTCCTCTAATCTATCCTCTTCTTCGTAACTATCTACAACATCAATTATCTTATCAAGCACAGTCACAACCCTGCCATTATTACTGTTCTCACCCCTATCCGACAGCTCTTCATTAGTTTTACTGTGCATAATGTCTTTCTGATTATTACCCTTATGACTAGTACTTAGTTCTTCAATAAGTGGCTTCTTATGATTATTCTTACAGTTAATTGGTTCATTAACCTCCACTTGACTTAAAGCTACTATCTCTGTCTGTTTTACGTTATCCTCCCTAAATTTTGTAGCAACAACATTTATGTTAGGTGGTCGTTCAGGCTGCTTTCTTATGAATGGTTTTGCCAGCGGATTTAACTTTAAACGCTGTTGCCTACGATCGCCAGCACACTCGTAGACAATTAATGGTTTTCCGAGCGCGGTGCGTCATCACTATGCCTCCAGCTGACCGCCTCACCTCCTGACATCTGTCGGCCGCTGTCATACTGCTCGCGTTCATTGAACCTGTTAACATATGTTCTTCCTCTACCACGTGAACTGCCACGGTATCCGCCGCCTCTCTGAACACCCATCCTATTAATGTTTACATCCGCGCGATTGTCATTCTGCCTAGCAGGCGGGCGATGCTCCCTCCTCATGTTTTCTTCTTCTTTTTGGACGGATTCAACCCTTTCTAAATACTGTACGAACTTGTCAATGTTATCTCGGGGCGCAGATATGATCTTAGTTTTCCAGTTCCATGGTAGCTTATTTTCTACCCCTAATATGATCTGTTCTGTTTCTAACTTATTACTAAGGTAGGACAGAGTTGTTACCCACCTTTGAACAAATCGTTTGATGCCCTCTCTCTTGGGGTCATACTTCTCTCCCGACCAGAACCGATTAAGAACATCCATCTGCTTTCTCTTTCCCCAGTATTCCTCAAAGAACGCTAATTTAAATTCTGACAATTTCGCGTATTTTTCAGAGGCTAAATTCCCCCATACTCTGGCCTCTCCCATCAAATTTGAAGTGATAAAGCCTATCTTTTGTTTATCGCTCCATACTTTCGGCAAAACGTCTTCAAAATCGTTCCAAAATTCTCTGGGGTGCATGTTCTTACTTGGGTCAAATTTTAAAAACTGTCTGTGGGTAACATACGCAACCTCGGTAGATTCAATTATTCCACTGGAAATTATACTACCACTATGGTTAGAAACACACTGTTCTACTTTGGTTAGTCTGCATTCATGCCCACAAAGTTGCTCATTCACACTTTCACTGAAATGGCTTATGTGAGTCTCTAAATTATTGACCTTATTTACAACTTGCTCTCCAAGTTTCTCACACCGAATTTTGGTATCATTTACTTTACATTCTAAGGCGGCATGATTAATTTCATTGGAATTCTCTACCACTTTTATGTGCTCACATACTTTATCTAATTCTGCATCAACATGGGATTTAAATTGCTGTTGATCCTCAGTAACCTGTTCGATTCGTGTCGTCAATTCACTTTGCACTTGAACAATATTTTCTGTACATTCTAGTTTAACCTGCTGTATTTCAACATTTACTTTACTACTG
This sequence comes from Schistocerca gregaria, assembly GCF_023897955.1. Taxonomy (NCBI): domain Eukaryota; kingdom Metazoa; phylum Arthropoda; class Insecta; order Orthoptera; family Acrididae; genus Schistocerca; species Schistocerca gregaria. The sequence continues at coordinate 2,486,833 of NW_026061738.1, read as the reverse complement.
AGCACTGCTAAATCTTGCTTCCAACAGTCTCTGAGATCGGATATTTTGGAATCTAAATCAGCGCCCATTTTAGTCATCTCATTACTTAAATCAGATCCTAATTTAGACATATTAGTTTCCATTTGTGACATATTAGTTTCCAATTTTGATATACTGGAATCCATTTTTGACATACTGGAATCCATCTTACTTGACATATTGGAATCCAACACGTTCATCTTAGTTAATAGATTCATCAGCATACTGGCGACATTATCCTTCGCCCCCTCATTTGCTGATACAATGTCCCTATTAACATTAACTACCGGCATGGGTAACTGTAACTCACTGGGCACTGACATATTTGGATCTGACTCCAAACTATAATTAACATAGGATGAATCAGTCAAACTACTACTGAAATTGGGTTGAGACACGTCTAAACTAAAATTCATGGGGTCATTTTCCCCTGTCTCCATCCCACTATCACAACTTAGTTCCGCCTTTTTGTCACTTGGTTGAAACTCAGCCATTTTTCTCAGTTTGACTCCACAAACACACAAAGTTTTCAAAAGCACTGTACTTAACTTTGTGCTTCGGCGTGCTGCGTTGCTGCTAGATGAAACTGCGGGTCCGTTCACCATACACTGCAATGCTGTACCAGTTTCCGGGCCCCCGCTCGAATCAGCGCTGCCAACTGCCACTGCTGTCGTCGCCTCTGCGTAGTCTCCGTAGCTCGTCGTCTGCCAGACGCCGTCGTAGACTGCTATTCCAATCGGCGCGTAGTCACCGAAAAATTCTTCCGTTCCGTACAACACATTACAGTTCACGGACACTTTCACTGTCCTTCCTATTCACGTGGCGATATCAATTTGTACGCTACACAGTTCCTACACATAGCGAGCACTTCTGTATTGTCCGGTAATTGTCACTACTGCTTTTTTTTGAAATTCACTGGAATTTACTATTTTTATTTCCCGGCCGATGCACCACTTGCGACGGGTCAGGCTCTTATCGCGCAGTTTCCTTTCCCTGAAAGAAAATCCACCTACCTCGTTTCTTAGGTAGTTGCTGCACTCGCCTCTCCTGATAGCAGCTACTGGAAAAATTGCAGAAAAGCAGTGTTGAAGAAACTGCAATTTAATAGCCGCTCACCGGAGGCCGCGATACATGTTTGCTGAAATACAATCTATGAGCAATCTTCCTAAATAAATTGAGTTATTGGAATGGTAGTAATTGTTTACTCAAACGAGAACGCGAAGTTGGTAATTCTATTTAAGCTCTTTATTGTCTTTAAGCCTGATCATCAGCCCGCTAATCTACGTTTGAAGAAAGTTCAGTTCACAATTCTATCCACACTCAAACCCCGCCAGAATTAGCTTTCAAAGTTACGGAATTTACTTAACTGCAACACAGACGATTTTCTAACATACACGTTTGCAGTCGATGTTCAATAATAGTTCGTTTTTTAACGTTAATGCTCGCCATAAGCACTTAGTAAAAGTTTACGAAGTACCGCCACGCTTTTAATTATTAAAGTTACTCGCGTCTTTCGCGGAACGAAAAGTCACAACTCGCTCAAACTCACACTACGCGTTACTGGACTCTTCCAGTCTCAAATCGCACAGTACCGAACCGATGAAGCCGTTTTATGACTTCATTTTACACATTATTCGCGAGGACACATCAAGCATGTCTCTTCTCGATCACAGTTCCTTCGCGACCCCTCATCCACTCGCGACTCACTCTCCTAGTCTGCTAACCGTCCTCGCATCTCATTGGCTCACACAACACACAGCCAATCAGAATTAACTCTTTGGGTGCGCCTCGCGCCAAAATCTAGCACGCACCAGTCATGACTTCTGAATCATTTACGTCATGATTTCTTGTTACACAAAATTTACTGTATAATTTAACAAACCGAAAGGAAAACTAGACTTTACTTTATTTCCAGAAATTATTTAAATACTCGCGAACGTTCTGGCTGCTTGTACAATACCATACACTCTTGGACATCCGACATTCACTAAGATGGGGAACCACTGGCGACTCTGTTCCCACGGTTACATCGTCTGAACACTTGCGAGTTCCAACCTAGATTTTATACACTTGCAAAGAATGGCGAATGTCCCTCTTTCATTCACTCAGGCACACTCATTCACTCTCACCTACTCATATAAAATAACTGTTCACAAAAATTCAAAACATTTATGGTTTTAACAAAGTTATAGGTGAATTTCTAAAAGTAAAATTCTCAAAATAAATACAAAAGCACGGAAGGTGATTTTGTTTCATAGTTGGATGGTCACTGAAGGTGATCTATACATAATGGTATTTATTTAGACTCGAAAATTGTAGAAATTTGCGTTTTCTGTAAGATTTTTCTAATTTCCAAAATATGCAGGTTTCAAAGCTCAAATTTGGATGACTTATTTTTATTCATAACAGAAACTAGTATATTATCTTTTAATTTCCTCAGGTTCCTCAGTTAGAAGTTATTAAAGATGAAAGTTCCACGTTATACACGCGGCTAGTTAGCGCACAGGTCTTACATTCTCACGGTACAGACATGCCATATGGTCGTGACGTCAGACGAACGGACACCGGTAATCTGCCCGCTACAGCACATATGCTAATCTGATGGCTACTTTACAGTCTGTCTACATTTCACAGTAAATATTTGATAGAAAACTGTGCGCTCGCACTAGTTGCGACGCCACAAGTAGAACACAGATGAAGCTTCTAAGTTGATGTAATAGCCAGTAAGAAGTAGTACAATTCAAGTTTTAGGTGTCGATTATTGACTTTTTACCCTTCTTTGATGCCTTGGACATGAGCTAGGAACTTATAATTTTGCATGAAAGGAGGACTGGCATCGGCGTTGCACGGGAGAATGTGAAAAGTGTTCATATGTAGCAAAAACCTGAGAAATCCGTCCGTTTTCCTTATTTGTTATCGAATCGACTTAAAGCCAGATCGTCACACTGGCCGCACTTCTGTCTGAAACGGTTACATTTATCGTCTGCAAAGCTATGTCGTGTGCTGCGGTATGCGGAGACACTAAAAGCACCATAGTAGAACACAGATGAAGCTTCTAAGTTGATGTAATAGCCAGTAAGAAGTAGCAAAATTCAAGTTTTAGGTATTGATTATTGACTTTTTACCCTTCTTTGGTGCCTTGGACATGAGCTAGGAACTTAAGATTTTGCATCAAAGGAGGACTAGCAGCCCCGTTGCACGGGAGAATGTGAAAAGTTTTCATATGTAGTAAAAACCTGAGAAATCTGTCCGCTTTCGTCATTTGTTATCGAATCGACTTAAAGCCAGGTCGTCACATTGGCCGCTCTTCTGTCTGAAACGGTTACATTTATTGTCTGCAAAGCTATGTCGCGTGCTGCGGTATGCGGAGACACTAAAAGCACCATAGTAGAACACAGATGAAGCTTCTAAGTTGATGTATAGCCAGTAAGAAGTAGTACAATTCAAGTTTTCGGTATCGATTATTGTCTTTTTACCCTTCTTTGCTGTCTTGGACATGAGCTAGGACCTTAAGATTCTGCATGAAAGGAGGACTAGGAGCCGAGTTGCACGGGAGAATGTGAAACGTGTTCATATGTAGTAAAAACCTGAGAAATCCGTCCGTTTTCGTCATTTGTTATCGAATCGACTTAAAGCCCGATCGTCACATTGGCCGAACTTCTCTCTAAAATGGTTGTACTTATCGTCTGAAAAGCTATGTCGCGTGCTGCAGTATGCGAAGACACCAAAAGCACCATAGTAGAACACAGATGAAGCTTCTAAGTTGATGTAATTGCCAGTAAGAAGTAGTACAATTCAAGTTTCAGGTATCGATTATTGACTTTTTAGCTGGCTTTGGTGCCTTCGACATGAGCTAGGACCTTAAGGTTCTGCATGAAAGGAGGACTAGGAGCCGAGTTGCACGGGAGAATGTGAGAAGTGTTCATATGTAGTAAAAACTTGAGAAATCCGTCCGTTTTCGTCGTTTGTTATCGAATCGACTTAAAGCCAGATCGTCACATTGGCCGCTCTTCTCTCTGAAAGGGTTGTACTTATTGTCTGCAAAGCTATGTCGCGTGCTGTGGTATGCGGAGACACTATAAGCACCATAGTACAACACAGATGAAGCTTCTAAGTTGATGTAATACCCAGTAAGAAGTAGTACAATTCAAGTTTTACGTATCGATTATTGACTTTTTACCCTTCTTTGGTGCCTTGGACATGAGCTAGGAACTTAAGATTTTGCATCAAACGAGGACTAACAGCCGCGTTGCACGGGAGAATGTGAAAAATTTTCATATGTAGTAAGAACCTGAGAAATCTGTCAGTTTTCGTCATTTATTATCGAATCTACTTAAAGTCAGATCGTCACATTGGCAGCTCTTCTCACTGAAACGTTTGTACTTATCGTCTGCAAAACTATGTCGCGTGCTGCGGTATGCGGAGACACTAAAAGAACCATAGTAGAACACAGAATAAGCTTCTAAGTTGATTTAATAGCCAGTAAGAAGAAGTACAATTCAAGTTTTAGGTATCCATTCTTGACTTTTTACCCTTCTTTGGTGGCTTGGACATGAGCTAGGAACTTAAGGTTTTGCATGAAAGGAGGACCAGCAGCCGCGTTGCACGGGAGAATGTGGAAAGTGTTCATATGTAGTAAAAACCTGAGAAATCCCTCCGTTTTCGTCATTTGTTATCGAATCGACTTAAAGCCAGATCGTCACATTGGCCGCTCTTCTCTCGACAACGGTTGTACTTATAGTCTGCAAAGCAATGTCGCGTGCTGCGGTATGCGGAGACACTAAAAGCACCATAGTGGAACACAGATGAAGCTTCTAAGGTGATGTAATATCCAGTAAGAAGTAGTACAGTTCAAGTTTTAGGTATCGGTTATTGACTTTTTAGCTATCTTTGGTGCCTTGGACATGATCTAGGACCTTAAGGTTTTGCATGAAAGGATGACTAGCAGCCGCGTTGCACGGGAGAATGTGAAAAGTTTTCATAAGTACTAAAAACCTGAGAAATCTGTCCGTTTTGGTCATTTGTTATCAAATCGACTTGAAGCCAGATCGTCACACTGACCGCACTTCTGTCTGAAACGGTTGCATTTATCGTCTGCAAAGCTATGTAGTGTGCTGCGGTATGCGGAGACACTAAAAGCACCATAGTAGAACACAGATGAAGCTTCTAAGTTGATGTAATAGCCAGTAAGAAGTAGTACAATTCAAGTTTTAGGTATCGATTATTGACTTTTTACCCTTCTTTGCAGCCTTGGACATAAGCTAGGAACTTAAGATTATGCATGAAAGGAGGACTAGCAGCCGCGTTGCACGGCAGAATGTGAAAAGTGTTCATATGTAGCAAAAACCTGAGAAATCCGTCCGTTTTCCTTATTTGTTATCGAATCGACTTAAAGCCAGATCGTCACACTGGCCGCTCTTCTCCCTGAAACGGTTACATTTATCGTCTGCAAAGCTATGTCGTGTGCTGCGGTATGCGGAGACACTAAAAGCACCATATTAGAACACAGATGAAGCTTCTAAGTTGATGTAATATCCAGTAAGAAGTAGTACAATTCAAGTTTTAGGTATCGATTATTGACTTTTTACCCTTCTTTGGTGCCTTGGACATGAGCTAGGAACTTAAGATTTAGCATCAAAGGAGGACTAGCAGCCCCGTTGCACGGGAGAATGTGAAAAGTTTTCATATGTAGTAAAAACCTGAGAAATCTGTCCGCTTTCGTCATTTGTTATCGAATCGACTTAAAGCCAGGTCGTCACATTGGCCGCTCTTCTGTCTGAAACGGTTACATTTATTGTCTGCAAAGCTATGTCGCGTGCTGCGGTATGCGGAGACACTAAAAGCACCATAGTAGAACACAGATGAAGCTTCTAAGTTGATGTATAGTTAGTAAGAAGAAGTACAATTCAAGTTTTAGTTATCGATTATTGACTTTTTACCCTTCTTTGTGTCTTGGACATGAGCTAGGACCTTAAGATTCTGCATGAAAGGAGGACTAGCAGCCGAGTTGCACGGGAGAATGTGAAAAGTGTTCATATGTAGTAAAAACCTGAGAAATACGTCCGTTTTCGTCATTTGTTATCGAATCGACTTAAAGCCCGATCGTCACATTGGCCGCTCTTCTTTCTAAAATGGTTGTACTTATCGTCTGAAAAGCTATGTCGCGTGCTGCAGTATGCGAAGACACCAAAAGCACCATAGTAGAACACAGATGAAGCTTCTAAGTTGTTGTAATTGCCAGTAAGAAGTAGTACAATTCAAGTTTCAGGTATCGATTATTGACTTTTTAGCTGGCTTTGGTGCCTTCGACATGAGCTAGGACCTTAAGGTTCTGCATGAAAGGAGGACTAGGTGCCGAGTTGCACGGGAGAATGTGAGAAGTGTTCATATGTAGTAAAAACCTGAGAAATCCGTCCGTTTTCGTCGTTTGTTATCGAATCGACTTAAAGCCAGATCGTCACATTGGCCGCTCTTCTCTCTGAAAGGGTTGTACTTATTGTCTGCAAAGCTATGTCGCGTGCTGTGGTATGCGGAGACACTATAAGCACCATAGTACAACACAGATGAAGCTTCTAAGTTGATGTAATACCCAGTAAGAAGTAGTACAATTCAAGTTTTACGTATCGATAATTGACTTTTTACCCTTCTTTGGTGCCTTGGACATGAGCTAGGAACTTAAGATTTTGCATCAAACGAGGACTAACAGCCGCGTTGCACGGGAGAATGTGAAAAATTTTCATATGTAGTAAGATCTGAGAAATCTGTCCGTTTTCGTCATTTGTTATCGAATCGACTTAAAGCCAGATCGTCACATTGGCCGCTCTTCTCTCTAAAATGGTTGTACATATCGTGTGCAAAGCTAAGTCGCTTGCTGCGGTATGCGGAGACACTAAAAGCACCATAATAAAACACAGATGAAGCTTCTAAGTTGATGTAATAGCCAGTAAGAAGTAAAAAAATTCATGCTTTAGGTATCGATTATTGACTTTTTACCCTTCTTTGGTGCCTTGGACATGAGCTAGGAACTTATGATTTTGCATGAAAGGAGGAGTAGCAGCCGCGTTGCACGGGAGAATGTGAAAAGCGTTCGTATGTAGCAAAAACCTGAGAAATCCGTCCGTTTTCGTCATTTGTTATCGAATCGACTTAAAGCCAGATCGTCACACTCACCGCACTTCTGTCTGAAACGGTTGCATTTATCGTCTGCAAAGCTATGTCGCGTGATGCGGTATGCGGAGACACTAAAAGCACCATAGTAAAACACAGATGAAGCTTCTAAGTTGATGTAATAGCCAGTAAGAAGTAGAAAAATTGAAGCTTTAGGTATCGATTATTGACTTTTTAAACTTCTTTGGTGCCTTCGACATGAGCTACGAACTTAAGATTTTGCATCAAAGGAGGACTAGCAGCCCCGTTGCACGGGAGAATGTGAAAAGCGTTCGTATGTAGTAAATTCCTGAGAAATCCGTCCGTTTTCGTCATTTGTTATCGAATCGACTTAAACCCAGATCGTCACATTGGCCGCTCTTTTCTCTGAAATGGTTGTATTTTTCGTCTGCAAAGCTATGTCGCGTGCTGCGGTATGCGGAGACTCTAAAAACACCATAGTAGAACACAGATGAAGCTTCTAAATTGATGTAGAAGCCAGTAAGAAGTAGTACAATTCAAGTTTTAGGTATCGATTATTGACCTTTTACCCTTCTTTGATGCCTTGGACATGAGCTAGGAACTTATGATTTTGCATGAAAGGAGGACTAGCATCGGCGTTGCACGGGAGAATGTGAAAAGTGTTCATATGTAGCAAAAACCTGAGAAATCCGTCCGTTTTCCTCATTTGTTATCGAATCGACTTAAGGCCAGATCGTCACACTGGCCGCACTTCTGTCTGAAACGGTTGCATTTATCGTCTGCAAAGCTATGTCGCGTGCTGCGGTATGCGGAGACACTAAAAGCACCATAGTAGAACACAGATGAAGCTTCTAAGTTGATGTAATAGCCAGTAAGAAGTAGCAACATTCACGTTTTAGGTATCGATTATTGACTTTTTACCCTTCTTTGGTGCCTTGGACATGAGCTAGGAACTTAAGATTTTGCATCAAAGGAGGACTAGCAGCCCCGTTGCACGGGAGAATGTGAAAAGCGTTCGTATGTAGTAAAATCCTGAGAAATCCGTCCGTTTTCGTCATTTGTTATCGAATCGACTTAAAGCCAGATCGTCACATTGGCCGCTCTTTTCTCTGAAATGGTTGTATTTTTCGTCTGCAAAGCTATGTCGCGTGCTGCGGTATGCGGAGACACTAAAAGCACCATAGTAGAACACAGATGAAGCTTCTAAATTGATGTAATAGCCAGTAAGAAGTAGTACAATTTAAGTTTTAGGTATGGATTATTGACTTTTTACCCTTCTTTGATGCCTTGGACATGAGCTAGGAACTTATGATTTTGCATGAAAGGAGGACTAGCATCGGCGTTGCACGGGAGAATGTGAAAAGTGTTCATATGTAGCAGAAACCTGAGAAATCCGTCCGTTTTCCTTATTTGTTATCGAATCGACTTAAAGCCAGATCGTCACACTGGCCGCACATCTGTCTGAAACGGTTACATTTATCGTCTGCAAAGCTATGTCGCGTACTGCGGTATGCGGAGACACTAAAAGCACCATAGTAGAACACAGATGAAGCTTCTAAGTTGATGTAATAGCCAGTAAGAAGTAGCAAAATTCAAGTTTTAGGTATCGATTATTGACTTTTTACCCTTCTTTGGTGCCTTGGACATGAGCTAGAAACTTTAGATTTTGCATCAAAGGAGGACTAGCAGCCCCGTTGCACGGGAGAATGTGAAAAGTTTTCATATGTAGTAAAAACCTGAGAAATCTGTCCGCTTTCGTCATTTGTTATCGAATCGACTTAAAGCCAGATCGTCAAATTGGCCGCTCTTCTGTCTGAAACGGTTACATTTTTTGTCTGCAAAGCTATGTCGCGTGCTGCGGTATGCGGAGACACTAAAAGCACCATAGTAGAACACAGATGAAGCTTCTAAGTTGATGTATAGCCAGTAAGAAGAAGTACAATTCAAGTTTTAGGTATCGATTTTTGACCTTTTACCCTACTTTGCTGCCTTGGACATGAGCTAGGACCTTAAGATTCTGCATGAAAGGAGGACTAGCAGCCGAGTTGCCCGGGAGAATGTGAAAAGTGTTCATATGTAGTAAAAACCTGAGAAATCCGTCCGTTTTCGTCATTTGTTATCGAATCGACTTAAAGCCCGATCGTCACATTCGCCGCTCTTCTCTCTAAAATGGTTGTACTTATCGTCTGAAAAGCTATGTCGCCTGCTGCAGTATGCGAAGACACCAAAAGCACCATAGTAGAACACAGATGAAGCTTCTAAGTTGATGTAATTGCCAGTAAGAAGTAGTACAATTCAAGTTTCAGGTATCGATTATTGACTTTTTAGCTGGCTTTGGTGCCTTCGACATGCGCTAGGACCTTAAGGTTCTGCATGAAAGGAGGACTAGGAGCCGAGTTGCACGGGAGAATGTGAAAAGTGTTCATATGTAGTAAAAACCTGAGAAATCCGTCCGTTTTCGTCATTTGTTATCGAATCTACTTAAAGCCAGATCGTCACATTGGCCGCTCTTCTCTCTGAAAGGGTTGTACTTATTGTCTGCAAAGCTATGTCGCGTGCAGTGGTATGGGGAGACACTAAAAGCACCATAGTAAAACACAGATGAAGCTTCTAAGTTGATGTAATAGCCAGTAAGAAGTAACAAAATTCAAGCTTTAGGTATCGATTATTGACTTTTTACCCTTCTTTGGTGCATTGGACATGAGCTAGGAACTTATGATTTTGCATGAAAGGAGGAGTAGCAGTCGCGTTGCACGGGAGAATGTGAAAAGCGTTCGTATGTAGTAAAAACCTGAGAAATCCGTCCGTTTTCGTCATCTGTTATCGAAACGACTTAAAGCCAGATCGTCACACTCACCGCACTTCTGTCTGAAACAGTTGCATTTATCGTATGCAAAGCTATGTCGCGTGATGCGGTATGCGGAGACACTAGAAGCACCATAGTGGAACACAGATGAAGCTTTTAAGTTGATGTAATAGCCAGTAAGAAGTAGTAGAATTCAAATTTTAGGTATCGATTATTGACTTTTTACCTTTCTTTGGTGCCTTGGACATGAGCTAGGAACTTAAGATTTTGCATCAAAGGAGGACTAGCAGCCGCGTTGCACGGGAGAATGTGGAAAGTGTTCATATGTAGCAAAAACCTTGAGAAATCCGTCCGTTTTCGTCATTTGTTATCGAATCGTCTTAAAGCCAGATCGTCACATTGGCCGTACTTCTGTCTGAAACGGTTACATTTATCGTCTGCAAAGCCATGTCGCGTGCTGCGGTATGTGGAGACACTAAAAGCACCATAGTAGAACACAGATGAAGCTTCTAAGTTGATGTAATAGCCAGTAAGTAGTAGTACAGTTCAAGTTTTAGGTATCGATTATTGAATTTTTACTTTTCTTTGGTGCCTTGGACATGAGCTAGGAACTTATGATTTTGCATGAAAGGAGGAGTAGCAGCCGCGTTGCACGCTAGAATGTGAAAAGTGTTCATATGTAGTAAAATCCCTCAGAAATCCGTCCGTTTTCGTCATTTGTTATCGAATCGACTTAAAGCCAGATCGTCACATTGGCCGCTCTTCTCTCTGAAACGGTTGTACTTAACGTCAGCAAAGCAATGTCGCGTGCTGCGGTATGCGGAGACGCTAAAAGCACCATAGTAGAACACAGATGAAGCATCTAAGTTGATGTAATAGCCATTCAAAAGTAGTACAATTCAAGTTTTAGGTATCGATTATTGGCTTTTTACCCTTCTTTGCTGCCTTGGACATGAGCTAGGACCTTAAGGTTCTGCATGAAAGGAGGACTAGAAGCCGAGTTGCACGGGAGAATGTGAAAAGTGTTCATATGTAGTAAAAACCTGAGAAATCCGTCCGTTTTCGTCATTTTTTATCGAATCGACTTAAAGCCCGATCGTCACATTGGCCGCTCTTCTCTCTAAAATGGTTGTACTTATCGTCTGAAAAGCTATGTCCCGTGCTGCAGTATGCGAAGACACCAAAAGCACCATAGTAGAACACAGATGAAGCTTCTAAGTTGATGTAATAGCCAGTAAGAAGTAGTACAATTCAAGTTTTAGGTATCGATTATTGACTTTTTACCCTTCTTTGGTACCTTGGACATCAGCTAGGAACTTAAGATTTTGCATTAAAGTGGGACTAGCAGCCGCGTTGCACGGGAGAATGTGGAAAGTGGTCATATGTATTAAAAACCTGAGAAATCCGTCCGTTTTCGTCATTTGTTATCGAACCGACTTAAAGCCAGATCGTCACATTGGCCGCTCTTCTCTCTGAAAGGGTTGTACTTATTGTCTGCAAAGCTATGTCGCGTGCTGTGGTATGCGGAGACACTATAAGCACCATAGTAGAACACAGATGAAGCTTCTAAGTTGATGTAATAGCCAGTAAGATGTGGTAAAATTCAAGTTTTACGTATCGATTATTGACTTTCTACCCTTCTTTGGTGCCTTGTACATGAGCTAGGAACTTAGGATTTTGCATGAAAGGAGGACTAGCAGCCGCGTTGCACAGGAGAATGAGAAAAGTGTTCATATGTAGTAAAAACCTGAGAAATCCCTCCGTTGTCGTCATTTGTTATCGAATCGACTTAAAGCCAGATCGTCACACTGGCCGCACTTCCGTCTGAAACAGTTACATTTATCGACTGCAAAGCTGTGTCGCGTGCTGCGGTATGCGGAGACACTAAAAGCACCATAGTAGAACACAGATGAAGCTTCTAAGGTGATGTAATAGCCAGTAAAAAGTGGTACAATTCAAGTTTTACGTATCGATTTTTGACTTTTTACCCTTCTTTGGTACCTTGGACATGAGCAAGGAACTTAAGATTTTGCATCAAACGAGGACTAACAGCCGCGTTGCACAGGAGAATGTGAAAAATTTTCATATGTAGTAAGAACCTGTGAAATCTGTCCGTTTCGTCATTTGTTATCGAATCGACTTAAAGCCAGATCGTCACATTGGCCGCTCTTCTCTCTGAAACGGTTGTCATATCGTCTGCAAAGCTATGTCGCGTGCTGCGGTATGCGGAGACACTAAAAGCACCATAATAGAACACAGATGAAGCTTCTAAGTTGATGTAATAGCCAGTAAGAAGTAAAAAAATTCAAGCTTTAGGTATAGATTATTGACATTTTACCCTTCTTTGGTGCCTTCGACATGAGCTACGAACTTAAGATTTTGCATCAAAGGAGGACTAGCAGCCCCGTTGCACGGGAGAATGTGAAAAGCGTTCGTATGTAGTAATAACCAGAGAAATCCGTCCGTTTTCGTCATTTGTTATCGAATCGACTTAAAGCCAGATCGTCACATTGGCCGCTCTTCTCCCTGAAACGGTTGTACTTGTCGTCTGCAAAGCTATGTCGCGTGCTGCGGTATACGGAGACACTAAAAGCACCATAGTAGAACACAGATGAAGCTTCTAAGTTGATGTAATAGCCAGTAAGAAGTAGTACAATTCAAGTTTTAGGTATCGATTATTGACTTCTTACCCTTCTTTGGTGCCTTGGACATGAGCTAGGAACTTAAGATTTTGCATGAAAGGAGGACTAGCAGCTGCGTTGCACGGGAGAATATGAAAAGTTTTCATATGTAGTAAAATCCCTGAAAAATCAGTCCGTTTTCGTCATTTGTTATCGAATCGACTTAAAGCCAGATCTACACATTGGCCGCTCTTCTCTCTGAAACGGTTGTACTTATCGTCTGCAAAGCAATGTCGCGTGCTGCGGTATGCGGAGACGCTAATAGCACCATAGTAGAACACAGATGAAGCATCTAAGTTGATGTAATAGCCAATCAAAAGTAGTACAATTCAAGTTTTAGGTATCGATTATTGACTTTTTACCATTCTTTGCTGCCTTGGACATGAGCTAGGACCTTAAGATTGTGCATGAAAGGAGGACTTGCAGCCGAGTTGCACGGGAGAATGTGAAAAGTGTTCATATGTAGTAAAAACCTGAGAAATCCGTCCGTATTCGTCAATTGTTATCGAATCGACTTAAAGAACGATCGTCACATTGGCCGCTCTTCTTTCTAAAATGGTTGTACTTATCGTCTGAAAAGCTATGTCCCGTGCTGCAGTATGCGAAGACACCAAAAGCACCATTGTAGAACACAGATGAAGCTTCTAAGTTGATGTAATAGCCAGTAAGAAGTAGTACAATTCAAGTTTTAGGTATCGATTATTGACTTTTTACCCTTCTTTGGTACCTTGGACATCAGCTAGGAACTTAAGATTTTGCATGAAAGTGGGACTAGCAGCCGCGTTGCACGGGAGAATGTGGAAAGTGGTCATATGTATTAAAAACCTGTGAAATCCGTCCGTTTTCGTCATTTGTTATCTAATCGACTTAAAGCCAGATCGTCACATTGGCCGCTCTTCTCTCTGAAACGGGTGTCATATCATCTGCAAAGCTTTGTCGCGTGCTGCGGTATGCGGAGACACTATAAGCACCATAGTAGAACACAGATGAATCTTCTAAGTTGATGTAAAAGCCAGTAAGAAGTAGTACAATTCAAGTTTTAAGTATCGATTATTGACTTTCTACCCTTCTTTGGTGCCTTGTACATGAGCTAGGAACTTATGATTTTGCATGAAAGGAGGACTAGCATCCGCGTTGCACGGGAGAATGAGAAAAGTGTTCGTATGTAGTAAAAACCTGAGAAATCCGTCCGTTGTCGTCATTTGTTATCGAATCGACTTAAAGCCAGATCGTCACACTGGCCGCACTTCCGTCTGAAACAGTTACATTTATCGACTGAAAAGCTATGTCGCGTGCTGCGGTATGCGGAGACACTAAAAGCACCATAGTAGAACACAGATGAAGCTTCTAAGTTGATGTAATAGCCAGTAAGAAGAAGTACAATTCAAGTTTTACGTATCGATTATTGACTTTTTACCCTTCTTTGGTGCCTTGGACATGAGCTAGGAACTTAAGATTTTGCATCAAACGAGGAATAACAGCCGCGTTGCACAGGAGAATGTGAAAAATTTTCATATGTAGTAAGAACCTGTGAAATCAGTCCGTTTTCGTCATTTGTTATCGAATCGACTTAAAGCCAGATCGTCACATTGACCGCACTTCTCTCTAAAAAGGTTGTACGTATCGTGTGCAAAGCTAAGTCGCTTGCTGCAGTATGCGGGGACACTAAAATCACCATAGTAGAACACAGATGAAGCTTCTAAGTTGATGTAATAGCCAGTAAGAAGTAAAAAAATTCAAGCTTTAATTATAGATTATTGACATTTTACCCTTCTCTGGTGCCTTCGACATGAGCTACGAACTTAAGATTTTGCATCAAAGGAGGACTAGCAGCCCCGTTGCACGGGAGAATGTGAAAAGCGTTAGTATGTAGTAAAATCCTGAGAAATCCGTCCGCTTTCGTCATTTGTTATCGAATCGACTTAAAGCCAGATCGTCACATTGGCCGCTCTTCTCCCTGAAACGGTTGTACTTATCGTCTGCAAAGCAATGTCGCGTGCTGCGGTACGCGGAGACGCTAATAGCACCATAGTAGAACACAGATGAAGCATATAAGTTGATGTAATAGCCATTCAAAAGTAGTACAATTCAAGTTTTAGGTATCGATTATTGACTTTTTACCCTTCTTTGCTGCCTTGGACATGAGCTAGGATCTTAAGATTCTGCATGAAAGAAGGACTAGCAGCCGAGTTGGACGGGAGAATGTGAAAATTGTTCATATGTAGTAAAAACCTGAGAAATCCGTCCGTTTTCTTCATTCGTTATCGAATCGACTTAAAGCCCAATCGTCACATTGGCCGCTCTTCTCTCTAAAATGGTTGTACTTATCGTCTGAAAAGCTATGTCGCGTTCTGCAGTATGCGAAGACACCAAAAGCACCATAGTAGAACACAGATGAAGCTTCTAAGTTGATGTAATAGCCAGTAAGGAGTAGTACAATTCAAGTTTTAGGTATCGATTATTGACTTTTTACCCTTCTTTGGTACCTTGGACATGAGCTAGGAACTTATGATTTTGCATGAAAGGAGGACTAGCAGCCGCGTTGCACAGGAGAATGAGAAAAGTGTTCATATGTAGTAAAAACCTGAGAAATCCCTCCGTTGTCGTCATTTGTTATCGAATCGACTTAAAGCCAGATCGTCACACTGGCCGCACTTCCGTCTGAAACAGTTACATTTATCGACTGCAAAGCTGTGTCGCGTGCTGCGGTATGCGGAGACACTAAAAGCACCATATTAGAACACAGATGAAGCTTCTAAGGTGATGTAATAGCCAGTAAAAAGTGGTACAATTCAAGTTTTACGTATCGATTTTTGACTTTTTACCCTTCTTTGGTACCTTGGACATGAGCAAGGAACTTAAGATTTTGCATCAAACGAGGACTAACAGCCGCGTTGCACAGGAGAATGTGAAAAATTTTCATATGTAGTAAGAACCTGTGAAATCTGTCCGTTTCGTCATTTGTTATCGAATCGACTTAAAGCCAGATCGTCACATTGGCCGCTCTTCTCTCTGAAACGGTTGTCATATCGTCTGCAAAGCTATGTCGCGTGCTGCGGTATGCGGAGACACTAAAAGCACCATAATAGAACACAGATGAAGCTTCTAAGTTGATGTAATAGCCAGTAAGAAGTAAAAAAATTCAAGCTTTAGGTATAGATTATTGACATTTTACCCTTCTTTGGTGCCTTCGACATGAGCTACGAACTTAAGATTTTGCATCAAAGGAGGACTAGCAGCCCCGTTGCACGGGAGAATGTGAAAAGCGTTCGTATGTAGTAATAACCAGAGAAATCCGTCCGTTTTCGTCATTTGTTATCGAATCGACTTAAAGCCAGATCGTCACATTGGCCGCTCTTCTCCCTGAAACGGTTGTACTTGTCGTCTGCAAAGCTATGTCGCGTGCTGCGGTATACGGAGACACTAAAAGCACCATAGTAGAACACAGATGAAGCTTCTAAGTTGATGTAATAGCCAGTAAGAAGTAGTACAATTCAAGTTTTAGGTATCGATTATTGACTTCTTACCCTTCTTTGGTGCCTTGGACATGAGCTAGGAACTTAAGATTTTGCATGAAAGGAGGACTAGCAGCTGCGTTGCACGGGAGAATATGAAAAGTTTTCATATGTAGTAAAATCCCTGAAAAATCAGTCCGTTTTCGTCATTTGTTATCGAATCGACTTAAAGCCAGATCTACACATTGGCCGCTCTTCTCTCTGAAACGGTTGTACTTATCGTCTGCAAAGCAATGTCGCGTGCTGCGGTATGCGGAGACGCTAATAGCACCATAGTAGAACACAGATGAAGCATCTAAGTTGATGTAATAGCCAATCAAAAGTAGTACAATTCAAGTTTTAGGTATCGATTATTGACTTTTTACCATTCTTTGCTGCCTTGGACATGAGCTAGGACCTTAAGATTGTGCATGAAAGGAGGACTAGCAGCCGAGTTGCACGGGAGAATGTGAAAAGTGTTCATATGTAGTAAAAACCTGAGAAATCCGTCCGTATTCGTCAATTGTTATCGAATCGACTTAAAGAACGATCGTCACATTGGCCGCTCTTCTTTCTAAAATGGTTGTACTTATCGTCTGAAAAGCTATGTCCCGTGCTGCAGTATGCGAAGACACCAAAAGCACCATTGTAGAACACAGATGAAGCTTCTAAGTTGATGTAATAGCCAGTAAGAAGTAGTACAATTCAAGTTTTAGGTATCGATTATTGACTTTTTACCCTTCTTTGGTACCTTGGACATCAGCTAGGAACTTAAGATTTTGCATGAAAGTGGGACTAGCAGCCGCGTTGCACGGGAGAATGTGGAAAGTGGTCATATGTATTAAAAACCTGTGAAATCCGTCCGTTTTCGTCATTTGTTATCTAATCGACTTAAAGCCAGATCGTCACATTGGCCGCTCTTCTCTCTGAAACGGGTGTCATATCATCTGCAAAGCTTTGTCGCGTGCTGCGGTATGCGGAGACACTATAAGCACCATAGTAGAACACAGATGAATCTTCTAAGTTGATGTAAAAGCCAGTAAGTAGTAGTACAATTCAAGTTTTAAGTATCGATTATTGACTTTCTACCCTTCTTTGGTGCCTTGTACATGAGCTAGGAACTTATGATTTTCATGAAAGGAGGACTAGCATCCGCGTTGCACGGGAGAATGAGAAAAGTGTTCGTATGTAGTAAAACCCTGAGAAATCCGTCCGTTGTCGTCATTTGTTATCGAATCGACTTAAAGCCAGATCGTCACACTGGCCGCACTTCCGTCTGAAACAGTTACATTTATCGACTGAAAAGCTATGTCGCGTGCTGCGGTATGCGGAGACACTAAAAGCACCATAGTAGAACACAGATGAAGCTTCTAAGTTGATGTAATAGCCAGTAAGAAGAAGTACAATTCAAGTTTTACGTATCGATTATTGACTTTTTACCCTTCTTTGGTGCCTTGGACATGAGCTAGGAACTTAAGATTTTGCATCAAACGAGGAATAACAGCCGCGTTGCACAGGAGAATGTGAAAAATTTTCATATGTAGTAAGAACCTGTGAAATCAGTCCGTTTTCGTCATTTGTTATCGAATCGACTTAAAGCCAGATCGTCACATTGACCGCACTTCTCTCTAAAAAGGTTGTACGTATCGTGTGCAAAGCTAAGTCGCTTGCTGCAGTATGCGGGGACACTAAAATCACCATAGTAGAACACAGATGAAGCTTCTAAGTTGATGTAATAGCCAGTAAGAAGTAAAAAAATTCAAGCTTTAATTATAGATTATTGACATTTTACCCTTCTCTGGTGCCTTCGACATGAGCTACGAACTTAAGATTTTGCATCAAAGGAGGACTAGCAGCCCCGTTGCACGGGAGAATGTGAAAAGCGTTAGTATGTAGTAAAATCCTGAGAAATCCGTCCGCTTTCGTCATTTGTTATCGAATCGACTTAATGCCAGATCGTCACATTGGCCGCCCTTCCTACTGAAATGGTTGTATTTTTCGTCTGCAAAGCTATGTCGCGTGCTGCGGTATGCGGAGACACTAAAAGCACCATAGTAGAACACAGATGAAGCTTCTAAATTGATGTAATAGCCAGTAAGAAGTAGTACAATTCAAGTTTTAGGTATCCATTATTGACTTTCTACCCTTCTTTGTTGCCTTATACATGAGCTAGGAACGTAAGGTTTTGCATGAAAGGAGGATTAGCAGCCGCGTTGCACGGGAGAATGTGAAGAGTTTTCATAAGTAGCTAAAACCTGAGAAACCTGTCCGCTTTCGTCATTTGTTATCGAATCGACTTAAAGCCAGATCGTCGCATTGGCCGCTCTTCTCTCTGAAACGGTTGTACTTGTCGTCTGCAAAGCTATGTCGCGTGCTGCGGTATGCGGAGACACTAAAAGCACCATAGTAGAACACAGATGAAGCTTCTAAGTTCATGTAATAGCCAGTAAGAAGTAGTACAATTCAAGATTTAGGTAGCGATTATAGACTTTTTACCCTTCTTTGGTGCCATGGCCATGAGCTAGGAACTTACGATTTTGCAGTAAAGGAGGACTAGCAGCCCCGTTGCAAGGGAGAATGTGAAAAGTTTTCATATGTAGTAAAAACCTGAGAAATCTGTCCGCTTTCGTCATTTGTTATCGAATCGACTTAAAGCCAGATCGTCACATTGGCCGCTCTTCTGTCTGAAACGGTTACATTTATTGTCTGCAAAGCTATGTCGCGTGCTGCGGTATGCGGAGACACTAACAGCACCATAGTAGAACACAGATGAAGCTTCTAAGTTGATGTATAGCCAGTAAGAAGTAGTACAATTCAAGTTTTAGGTATCGATTATTGACTTTTTACCCTTCTTTGCTGTCTTGGACATGAGCTAGGACCTTAAGATTCTGCATGAAAGGATGACTAGCAGCCGAGTTGCACGGGAGAATGTGAAAAGTGTTCATATGTAGTAAAAACCTGAGAAATCCGTCTATTTTCGTCATTTGTTATCGAATCGACTTAAAGCCCGATCGTCGCATTGGCCGCTCTTGTCTCTAAAATGGTTGTACTTATCGTCTGAAAAGCTATGTCGCGCGCTGCAGTACGCGAAGACACCTAAAGCACCATAGTAGAACACAGATGAAGCTTCTAAGTTGATGTAATTGCCAGTAAGAAGTAGTACAATTCAAGTTTCAGGTATCGATTATTGACTTTTTAGCTGGCTTTGGTGCCTTCGACATGAGCTAGGACCTTAAGGTTCTGCATGAAAGGAGGACTAGGAGCCGAGTTGCACGGGAGAATGTGAAAAGTGTTCATATGTAGTAAAAACCTGAGAAATCCGTCCGTTTTCGTCGTTTGTTATCGAATCGACTTGAAGCCAGATCGTCACATTGGCCGCTCTTCTCTCTGAAAGGGTTGTACTTATTGTCTGCAAAGCTATGTCGCGTGCTGTGGTATGCGGAGACACTATAAGCACCATAGTACAACACAGATTAAGCTTCTAAGTTGATGTAATACCCAGTAAGAAGTAGTACAATTCAAGTTTTACATATCGATTATTGACTTTTTACCCTTCTTTGGTGCCTAGGACATGAGCTAGGAACTTAAGATTTTGCATCAAACGAGGACTAACAGCCGCGTTGCACGGGAGAATGTGAAAAATTTTCATATGTAGTAAGAACCTGAGAAATCTGTCCGTTTTCGTCATTTGTTATCGAATCGACTTAAAGCCAGATCGTCACATTGGCCGCTCTTCTCTCTGAAACGGTTGTACTTATTGTCTGCAAAGCTATGTCGCGTGCTGTGGTATGCGGAGACACTATAAGCACCATAGTACAACACAGATGAAGCTTCTAAGTTGATGTAATAGCCAGTAAGAAGTAGTACAGTTCAAGTTTTAGGTATCGATTATTGACTTTTTAGATGGCTTTGGTGCCTTGGACATGAGCTAGGACCTTATGATTTTGCATGAAAGGAGGACTAGCAGCCGCGTTGCACGGGAGAATGTGAAAAGCGTTCGTATGTAGTAAAAACCTGAGAAATCCGTCCGTTTTCCTTATTTGTTATCGAATCGACTTAAAGCCAGATCGTCACATTGGCCGTACTTCTGTCTGAAACGGATGTACTTATCGTCTGCAAGGCTATGTCGCGTGCTGCGTTATGCGGAAACACTAAAAGCACCATAGTAGAACACAGATGAAGCTTCTAAGTTGATGTAATAGCCAGTAAGAAGTAGTACAGTTCAAGTTTTAGGTATCGATTATTGACTTTTTAGATGGCTTTGGTGCCTTGGACATGAGCTAGGACCTTATGATTTTGCATGAAAGGAGGACTAGCAGCCGCGTTGCACGGGAGAATGTGAAAAGCGTTCGTATGTAGTAAAAACCTGAGAAATCCGTCCGTTTTCCTTATTTGTTATCGAATCGACTTAAAGCCAGATCGTCACATTGGCCGTACTTCTGTCTGAAACGGTTACATTTATCGTCTGCAAAGCCATGTCGCGTGCTGCGGTATGTGGAGACACTAAGAGCACCATAGTAGAACACAGATGAAGTTTCTAAGTTAATGTAGTAGCCAGTAAGAAGTAGTACAATTCAAGTTTTAGGTATAGGTTATTGACTTTTTACCCTTCTTTGGTGCCTTGGACTTGAGCTAGGAACTTATGATATTGCATGAAAGGAGGACTAGCAGCCGCGTTGCACGGGAGAATGTGAAAAGCGTTCATATGTAGTAAAAACCTGACAAATCTGTCCGTTTTCCTTATTTGTTATCGAATCGACTTCAAGCCAGATCGTCACACTGGCCGCACTTCTGTCTGAAACGGTTAAATTTATCGTCTGCAAAGCTATGTCGCGTGCTGCGGTATGCGGAGACACTAAAAGCACCATAGTAGAACACAGATGAAGCTTCTAAGTTGATGTAATAGCCAGTAAGAAGTAACAAAATTCAAGTTTTAGGTATCGATTATTGACTTTTTACCCTTCTTTGGTGCCTTGGACATGAGCTAGTAACTTAAGATTTTGCATCAAAGGAGGACTAGCAGCCCCGTTGCACGGGAGAGTGTGATAAGTTTTCATATGTAGTAAAAACCTGACAAATCTGTCCGCTTTCGTCATTTGTTATCGAATCGACTTAAAGCCAGATCGTCACATTGGCCGCTCTTCTGCCTGAAACGGTTACATTTATTGTCTGCAAAGCTATGTCGCGTGCTGCGGTATGCGGAGACACTAAAAGCACCATAGTAGAACACAGATGAAGCTTCTAAGTTGATGTATAGCCAGTAAGAAGTAGTACAATTCAAGTTTTTGGTATCGATTATTGACTTTTTACCTTTCTTTGCTGTCTTGGACATGAGCTAGGACCTTAAGATTCTGCAAGAAAGGAGGACTAGCAGCCGAGTTGCACGGGAGAATGTGAAAAGTGTTCATATGTAGTAAAAACCTGAAAAATCCGTCAGATTTGGTCATTTGTTATCGAATCGACTTAAAGCCCGATCGTCACACTCACCGCACTTCTGTCTGAAACAGTTGCATTTATCGTCTGCAAAGCTATTTCGCGTGATGCGGTATGCGGAGACACTAGAAGCACCATAGTAGAACACAGATGAAGTTTCCAAGTTGATGTAATAGCCAGTAAGAAGTAGAAAAATTCAAGCTTTAGGTATCGATTATTGACTTTTTACCCTTCATTGGTGCCTTGGACATGAGCTAGTAACTTAAGATTTTGCATCAAACGAGGACTAACAGCCGCTTGCACGGGAGAATGTGAAAAATTTTCATATGTAGTAAGAACCTGAGAAATCGGTCCGTTTTCGTCATTTGTTATCGAATCGACTTAAAGCCAGATCGTCACATTGGCCGCTCTTCTCTCTAAAATGGTTGTACGTATCGTGTGCAAAGCTAAGTCGCTTGCTGCGGTATGCGGAGACACTAAAAGCACCATAGTAAAACACTGATGATGCTTCTAAGTTGATGTAATAGCCAGTAAGAAGTAAAAAAATTCAAGCTTTAGGTATCGATTATTGACTTTTTACCCTTCTTTGGTGCCTTGGACATGAGCTAGGAACTTATGATTTTGCATGAAAGGAGGAGTAGCAGCCGCGTTGCACGGGAGAATGTGAAAAGCGTTCGTAAGTAGTAAAAACCTGAGACATCCGTCCGTTTTCGTCATTTGTTATCGAATCGACTTAAAGCCAGATCGTCACACTCACCGCACTTCTGTCTGAAACGGTTGCATTTATCGTCTGCAAAGCTATGTCGCGTGATGCGGTATGCGGAGACACTAGAAGCACCATAGTAGAACACAGATGAAGTTTCCAAGTTGATGTAATAGCCAGTAAGAAGTAGAAAAATTCAAGCTTTAGGTATCGATTATTGACTTTTTACCCTTCATTGGTGCCTTCGACATGAGCTACGAACTTAAGATTTTGCATCAAAGGAGGAGTAGCAGCCCCGTTGAACGGGAAAATGTGAAAAGCGTTCGTATGTAGTAAAATCCTGAGAAATCCGTCCGTTTTCGTCATTTGTTATCGAATCGACTTAATGCCAGATCGTCACATTGGCCGCTCTTTTCTCTGAAATGGTTGTATTTTTCGTCTGCAAAGCTATGTCGCGTGCTGCGGTATGCGGAGACACTAAAAACACCATAGTAGAACACAGATGAAGCTTCTAAATTGATGAAGAAGCCAGTAAGAAGTAGTACAATTCAAGTTTTAGGTATCCATTATTGACTTTCAACCCGTCTTTGTTGCCTTATACATGAGCTAGGAACGTAAGGTTTTGCATGAAAGGAGGATTAGCAGCCGCGTTGCACGGGAGAATGTGAAAAGTTTTCATAAGTAGTAAAAACCTGAGAAATCTATCCGTTTTCGTCATTTGTTATCGAATCGACTTAAAGCCAGATCGTCACATTGACCGCTCTTCTCTCTGAAACGGTTGTACTTGTCGTCTGCAAAGCTATGTCGCGTGCTGCGGTATGCGGAGACACTAAAAGCACCATACTAGAACACAGATGAAGCTTCTAAGTTGATGTAATAGCCAGTAAGAAGTAGTACAATTCAAGTTTTAGGTATCCATTCTTGACTTTTTACCTTTCTTTGGTGCCTTGGACATGAGCTAGGAACTTAAGGTTTTGCATGAAAGGAGGACCAGCAGCCGCGTTGCACGGGAGAATGTGAAAAGTTTTCATAAGTAGTAAAAACCTGAGAAATCCGTCCGTTACGTCATTTGTTATCGAATCGACTTAAAGCCAGATCGTCACATTGGCCGTTCTTCTCTCTGAAATGGTTGTACTTATCGTCTGCAAAGCTATGTCGCGTGCTGCGTTATGCGGAAACACTAAAAGCACCATAGTAGAACACAGATGAAGCTTCTAAGTTGATGTAATAGCCAGTAAGAAGTAGCAAAATTCAAGTTTTAGGTATCGATTATTGACTTTTTACCCTTCTTTGGTGCCATGGCCATGAGCTAGGAACTTACGATTTTGCAGTAAAGGAGGACTAGCAGCCCCGTTGCAAGGGAGAATGTGAAAAGTTTTCATATGTAGTAAAAACCTGAGAAATCTGTCCGCTTTCGTCATTTGTTATCGAATCGACTTAAAGCCAGATCATCACATTGGCCGCTCTTCTGTCTGAAACGGTTACATTTATTGTCTGCAAAGCTATGTCGCGTGCTGCGGTATGCGGAGGCACTAAAAGCACCATAGTAGAACACAGATGAAGCTTCTAAGTTGATGTATAGCCAGTAAGAAGTAGTACAATTCACGTTTTAGGTATCGATTATTGACTTTTTACCCTTCTTTGCCGTCTTGGACATGAGCTAGGACCTTAAGATTCTGCATGAAAGGAGGACTAGCAGCCGAATTGCACGGGAGAATGTGAAAAGTGTTCATATGTAGTAAAAACCTGAGAAATCCGTCCGTTTTCGTCATTTGTTATCGAATCGACTTAAAGCCCGATCGTCACATTGGCCGCTCTTCTCTCTAAAATGGTTGTACTTATCGTCTGAAAAGCTACGTCGCGTGCTGCAGTATGCGAAGACACCAAAAGCACCATGGTAGAACACAGATGAAGCTTCTAAGTTGATGTAATTGCCAGTAAGAAGTAGTACAATTCAAGTTTCAGGTATCGATTATTGACTTTTTAGCTGGCTTTGGTGCCTTCGACTAGAGCTAGGACCTTAAGGTTCTGCATGAAAGGAGGACTAGGAGCCGAGTTGCACGGGAGAATGTGAAAAGTGTTCATATGTAGTAAAAACCTGAGAAATCCGTCCGTTTTCGTCGTTTGTTATAGAATCGACTTAAAGCCAGATCGTCAAATTGGCCGCTCTTCTCTCTGAAAGGGTTGTACTTATTGTCTGCAAAGCTATGTCGCGTGCTGTGGTATGCGGAGACACTATAAGCACCATAGTACAACACAGATGAAGCTTCTAAGTTGATGTAATACCCAGTAAGAAGTAGTAAAATTCAAGTTTTACGTATCGATTATTTTCTTTTTACCCTTCTTTGGTGCCTTGGACATGAGCTAGGAACTTAAGATTTTGCATCAAACGAGGACTAACGGCCGCGTTGCACAGGAGAATGTGAAAAATTTTCATATGTAGTAAGAACCTGAGAAATCTGTCCGTTTTCGTCATTTGGTATCGAATCGACTTAAAGCCAGATCGTCACATTGGCCGCTCTTCTCTCTAAAATTGTTGTATGTATCGTGTGCAAAGCTAAGTCGCTTGCTGCGGTATGTGGAGACACTAAAAGCTCCATAGTAGAACACAGATGAAGTTTCTAAGTTAATGTAATAGCCAGTATGAAGTAGTACAATTCAAGTTTTAGGTATAGGTTATTGACTTTTTACCCTTCTTTGATGCCTTGGACTTGAGCTAGGAACTTATAATATTGCATGAAAGGAGGACTAGCAGCCGCGTTGCACGGGAGAATGTGACAAGCGTTCATATGTAGTAAAAACCTGAGAAATCCGTCCGTTTTCGTCATTTGTTATCGAATCGACTTAAAGCCAGATCGTCACATTGACCGCTCTTGTCTCTGAAACGGTTGTACTTGTCGTCTGCAAAGCTATGTCGCGTGCTGCGGTATGCGGAGACACTAAAAGCACCATAGTAGAACACAGATGAAGCTTCTAAGTTGATGTAATAGCCAGTAAGAAGTAGCAAAATTCAAGTTTTAGGTATCGATTATTGACTTTTTACCCTTCTTTGGTACCTTGGACATGAGCTAGGAACTTAAGATTTTGCATGAAAGTGGGACTAGCAGCCGCGTTGCACGGGAGAATGTGCAAAGTGGTCATATGTAGTAAAAACCTGAGAAATTCGTCCGTTTTCGTCATGTGTTATCGAATCGACTTAAAGCCAGATCGTCACATTGGCCGCTCTTCTCTCTGAAACGGTTGTAATTATTGTCTGCAAAGCTATGTCGCGTGCTGTGGTATGCGGAGACACTATAAGCACCATAGTAGAACACAGATGAAGCTTCTAAGTTGATGTAATAGCCAGTAAGAAGTAGTACAATTCAAGTTTCAGGTATCGATTATTGACTTTTTAGCTGGCTTTGGTGCCTTCGACATGAGCTAGGACCTTAAGGTTCTGCATGAAGGGAGGACTAGGAGCCGAGTTGCACGGGAGAATGCGAAAAGTGTTCATATGTAGTAAAAACCTGAGAAATCCATCCGTATTCGTCGTTTGTTATCGAATCGACTTAAAGCCAGATCGTCACATTTGCCGCTCTTCTCTCTGAAAGGGTTGTACTTATTGTCTGCAAAGCTATGTCGCGTGCTGTGGTATGCGGAGACACTATAAGCACCATAGTAGAACACAGATGAAGCTTCTAAGTTGATGTAATACCCAGTAAGAAGTAGTACAATTCAAGTTTTACGTATCGATTATTGACTTTTTACCCTTCTTTGGTGCCTTGGACATGAGCTAGGAACTTAAGATTTTGCATCAAACGAGGACTAACAGCCGCGTTGCACGGGAGAATGTGAAAAATTTTCATATGTAGTAAGAACCTGAGAAATCACTCGGTTTTCGTCATTTGTTATCGAATCGACTTAAAGCCAGATCGTCACATTGGCCGCTCTTCTCTCTAAAATGGTTGTACGTATCGTATGCAAAGCTACGTCGCTTGCTGCGGTATGCGGAGACACTAGAAGCACCATAGTGGAACACAGATGAAGCTTCTAAGTTGATGTAATAGCCAGTAAGAAGTAGTAGAATTCAAGTTTTAGGTATCGATTATTGACTTTTTACCCTTCTTTGGTGCCTTGGACATGAGCTAGGAACTTAAGATTTTGCATCAAAGGAGGACTAGCAGCCGCGTTGCACGGGAGAATGTGGAAAGTGTTCATATGTAGCAAAAACCTTGAGAAATCCGTCCGTTTTCGTCATTTGTTATCGATTCGACTTAAAGCCAGATCGTCACATTGGCCGTACATCTGTCTGAAACGGTTACATTTATCGTCTGCAAAGCCATGTCGCGTGCTGCGGTATGTGGAGACACTAAAAGCACCATAGTAGAACACAGATGAAGTTTCTAAGTTAATGTAATAGCCAGTGAGTAGTAGTACAATTCAAGTTTTAGGTATCCATTCTTGACTTTTTACCCTTCTTTGGTGCCTTGGACATGAGCTAGGACCTTACGATTCTGCAAGAAAGGAGGACTAGAAGCCGAGTTAACGGGAGAATGTGAAAAGTGTTCATATGTAGTAAAAACCTGAGAAATCCGTCCGTTTCGTCATTTGTTATCGAATCGACTTAAAGCCCGATCGTCACATTGGCCGCTCTTCTCTCTAAAATGGTTGTACTTATCGTCTGAAAAGCTATGTCCCGTGCAGCAGTATGCGAAGACACCAAAAGCACCATAGTAGAACACAGATGAAGCTTCTAAGTTGATGTAATAGCCAGTAAGAAGTAGTACAATTCAAGTTTTAGGTATCGATTATTGACTTTTTACAATTCTTTGGTACCTTGGACATCAGCTAGGAACTTAAGATTTTGCATTTAAGTGGGACTAGCAGCCGCGTTGCACGGGAGAATGTGGAAAGTGGTCATATGTATTAAAAACCTGAGAAATCCGTCCGTTTTCGTCATTTGTTATCGAATCGACTTAAAGCCAGATCGTCACATTGGCCGCTCTTCTCTCTCAAACGGTTGTCATATCGTCTGCAAAGCTACGTCGCGTGTTGCGGTATGCGGAGACACTAAAAGCACCATAGTAAAACACAGATGAAGCTTCTAAGTTGATGTAATAGCCAGTAAGAAGTAGTAAAATTCAAGTTTTAGGTATCGATTATTGACTTTTTACCCTTCTTTGGTGCCTTGGACATGAGCTAGGAACTTAAGATTTTGCATCAAAGGAGGACTAGCAGCTCCGTTGCACGGGAGAATGTGAAAAGTGTTCATATGTAGTAAAATCCCTGAGAAATCCGTCCGTTTTCGTCATTTGTTATCGACTCGACTTAATGCCAGATCGTCACATTGGCCGCTATTCCCTCTGAAACGGTTGTACTTATCGTCTACAAAGCAATGTCGCATGCTGCGGTATGCGGAGACGCTAAAAGCACCATAGTAGAAGACAGATGAAGCATCTACGTTGATGTAATAGCCAGTAAGAAGTAGTACAATCCAAGTTTTAGGTATCCATTCTTGACTATTTACCCTTCTTTGGTGCCTTGGACATGAGCTAGGAACTTAAGGTTTTGCATGAAAGGAGGACCAGCAGCCGCGTTGCAAGGGAGAATGTGAAAAGTTTTCATAAGTAGTAAACACCTGAGAAATCCGTCCGTTTTCGTCATTTGTTATCGAATCGACTTAAAGCCAGATCGTCACATTGGCCGCTCTTCTCTCTGAAACGGTTGTACTTATCGTCTGCAAGGCTATGCCGCGTGCTGCGTTATGCGGAAACACTAAAAGCACCATAGTAGAACACAGATGAAGCTTCTAAGTTGATGTAATAGCCAGTAAGAAGAAGAAAAATTCAAGCTTTAGGTATCGATTATTGACTTTTTACCCTTCTTTGGTGCCTTCGACATGAGCTAGGAACTCAAGATTTTGCATGAAAGGAGGATTAGCAGCCGCGTTGCACGGGAGAATGTGAAAAGTTTTCATAAGTAGTAAAAACATGAGAAATCTGTCCGTTTTCGTCATTTGTTATCGAATCGACTTAAAGCCAGATCATCACATTGGCCGCTCTTCTCTCTGAAACCGTTGTACTTGTCGTCTGCAAAGCTATATCGAGTGCTGCGGTATGCGGAGACACTAAAAGCACCATAGTAGAACACAGATGAAGCTTCTAAGTTGATGTATAGCCAGTAAGAAGTAGTACAATTCAAGTTTTTGGTATCGATTATTGACTTTTTACCTTTCTTTGCTGTCTTGGACATGAGCTAGGACCTTAAGATTCTGCAAGAAAGGAGGACTAGCAGCCGAGTTGCACGGGAGAATGTGAAAAGTGTTCATATGTAGTAAAAACCTGAAAAATCCGTCAGATTTGGTCATTTGTTATCGAATCGACTTAAAGCCCGATCGTCACACTCACCGCACTTCTGTCTGAAACGGTTGCATTTATCGTCTGCAAAGCTATTTCGCGTGATGCGGTATGCGGAGACACTAGAAGCACCATAGTAGAACACAGATGAAGTTTCCAAGTTGATGTAATAGCCAGTAAGAAGTAGAAAAATTCAAGCTTTAGGTATCGATTATTGACTTTTTACCCTTCATTGGTGCCTTGGACATGAGCTAGTAACTTAAGATTTTGCATCAAACGAGGACTAACAGCCGCTTGCACGGGAGAATGTGAAAAATTTTCATATGTAGTAAGAACCTGAGAAATCGGTCCGTTTTCGTCATTTGTTATCGAATCGACTTAAAGCCAGATCGTCACATTGGCCGCTCTTCTCTCTAAAATGGTTGTACGTATCGTGTGCAAAGCTAAGTCGCTTGCTGCGGTATGCGGAGACACTAAAAGCACCATAGTAAAACACAGATGATGCTTCTAAGTTGATGTAATAGCCAGTAAGAAGTAAAAAAATTCAAGCTTTAGGTATCGATTATTGACTTTTTACCCTTCTTTGGTGCCTTGGACATGAGCTAGGAACTTATGATTTTGCATGAAAGGAGGAGTAGCAGCCGCGTTGCACGGGAGAATGTGAAAAGCGTTCGTAAGTAGTAAAAACCTGAGACATCCGTCCGTTTTCGTCATTTGTTATCGAATCGACTTAAAGCCAGATCGTCACACTCACCGCACTTCTGTCTGAAACGGTTGCATTTATCGTCTGCAAAGCTATGTCG
Organism: Schistocerca gregaria; assembly: GCF_023897955.1. NCBI lineage: Eukaryota > Metazoa > Arthropoda > Insecta > Orthoptera > Acrididae > Schistocerca > Schistocerca gregaria. The sequence continues at coordinate 2,457,432 of NW_026061738.1, read as the reverse complement.
CGTGATGCGGTATGCGGAGACACTAGAAGCACCATAGTAGAACACAGATGAAGTTTCCAAGTTGATGTAATAGCCAGTAAGAAGTAGAAAAATTCAAGCTTTAGGTATCGATTATTGACTTTTTACCCTTCATTGGTGCCTTCGACATGAGCTACGAACTTAAGATTTTGCATCAAAGGAGGAGTAGCAGCCCCGTTGAACGGGAAAATGTGAAAAGCGTTCGTATGTAGTAAAATCCTGAGAAATCCGTCCGTTTTCGTCATTTGTTATCGAATCGACTTAAAGCCAGATCGTCACATTGGCCGCTCTTTTCTCTGAAATGGTTGTATTTTTCGTCTGCAAAGCTATGTCGCGTGCTGCGGTATGCGGAGACACTAAAAACACCATAGTAGAACACAGATGAAGCTTCTAAATTGATGAAGAAGCCAGTAAGAAGTAGTACAATTCAAGTTTTAGGTATCCATTATTGACTTTCAACCCGTCTTTGTTGCCTTATACATGAGCTAGGATCGTAAGGTTTTGCATGAAAGGAGGATTAGCAGCCGCGTTGCACGGGAGAATGTGAAAAGTTTTCATAAGTAGTAAAAACCTGAGAAATCTATCCGTTTTCGTCATTTGTTATCGAATCGACTTAAAGCCAGATCGTCACATTGACCGCTCTTCTCTCTGAAACGGTTGTACTTGTCGTCTGCAAAGCTATGTCGCGTGCTGCGGTATGCGGAGACACTAAAAGCACCATACTAGAACACAGATGAAGCTTCTAAGTTGATGTAATAGCCAGTAAGAAGTAGTACAATTCAAGTTTTAGGTATCCATTCTTGACTTTTTACCTTTCTTTGGTGCCTTGGACATGAGCTAGGAACTTAAGGTTTTGCATGAAAGGAGGACCAGCAGCCGCGTTGCACGGGAGAATGTGAAAAGTTTTCATAAGTAGTAAAAACCTGAGAAATCCGTCCGTTTTCGTCATTTGTTATCGAATCGACTTAAAGCCAGATCGTCACATTGGCCGTTCTTCTCTCTGAAATGGTTGTACTTATCGTCTGCAAAGCTATGTCGCGTGCTGCGTTATGCGGAAACACTAAAAGCACCATAGTAGAACACAGATGAAGCTTCTAAGTTGATGTAATAGCCAGTAAGAAGTAGCAAAATTCAAGTTTTAGGTATCGATTATTGACTTTTTACCCTTCTTTGGTGCCATGGCCATGAGCTAGGAACTTACGATTTTGCAGTAAAGGAGGACTAGCAGCCCCGTTGCAAGGGAGAATGTGAAAAGTTTTCATATGTAGTAAAAACCTGAGAAATCTGTCCGCTTTCGTCATTTGTTATCGAATCGACTTAAAGCCAGATCATCACATTGGCCGCTCTTCTGTCTGAAACGGTTATATTTATTGTCTGCAAAGCTATGTCGCGTGCTGCGGTATGCGGAGACACTAAAAGCACCATAGTAGAACACAGATGAAGCTTCTAAGTTGATGTATAGCCAGTAAGAAGTAGTACAATTCAAGTTTTAGGTATCGATTATTGACTTTTTACCCTTCTTTGCCGTCTTGGACATGAGCTAGGACCTTAAGATTCTGCATGAAAGGAGGACTAGCAGCCGAATTGCACGGGAGAATGTGAAAAGTGTTCATATGTAGTAAAAACCTGAGAAATCCGTCCGTTTTCGTCATTTGTTATCGAATCGACTTAAAGCCCGATCGTCACATTGGCCGCTCTTCTCTCTAAAATGGTTGTACTTATCGTCTGAAAAGCTACGTCGCGTGCTGCAGTATGCGAAGACACCAAAAGCACCATGGTAGAACACAGATGAAGCTTCTAAGTTGATGTAATTGCCAGTAAGAAGTAGTACAATTCAAGTTTCAGGTATCGATTATTGACTTTTTAGCTGGCTTTGGTGCCTTCGACTAGAGCTAGGACCTTAAGGTTCTGCATGAAAGGAGGACTAGGAGCCGAGTTGCACGGGAGAATGTGAAAAGTGTTCATATGTAGTAAAAACCTGAGAAATCCGTCCGTTTTCGTCGTTTGTTATAGAATCGACTTAAAGCCAGATCGTCAAATTGGCCGCTCTTCTCTCTGAAAGGGTTGTACTTATTGTCTGCAAAGCTATGTCGCGTGCTGTGGTATGCGGAGACACTATAAGCACCATAGTACAACACAGATGAAGCTTCTAAGTTGATGTAATACCCAGTAAGAAGTAGTAAAATTCAAGTTTTACGTATCGATTATTTTCTTTTTACCCTTCTTTGGTGCCTTGGACATGAGCTAGGAACTTAAGATTTTGCATCAAACGAGGACTAACGGCCGCGTTGCACAGGAGAATGTGAAAAATTTTCATATGTAGTAAGAACCTGAGAAATCTGTCCGTTTTCGTCATTTGTTATCGAATCGACTTAAAGCCAGATCGTCACATTGGCCGCTCTTCTCTCTAAAATTGTTGTATGTATCGTGTGCAAAGCTAAGTCGCTTGCTGCGGTATGCGGAGACACTAAAAGCACCATAGTAAAACACAGATGAAGCATCTATGTTGATGTAATAGACAGTAAGAAGTAAAAAAATTCAAGCTTTAGGTATCGATTATTGACTTTTTACCCTTCTTTGGTGTTTTGGACATGAGGTAGGAACTTATGATCTTGCATGAAAGGAGGAGTAGCAGCCGCGTTGCACGGTAGAATGTGAAAGGCGTTCGTATGTAGTAAAAACCTGAGAAATCCGTCCGTTTTCGTCATTTGTTATCGAATCGACTTAAAGCCAGATCGTCACACTCACCGCACTTCTGTCTGAAACGGTTGCATTTATCGTCTGCAAAGCTATGTCGCGTGATGCGGTGCGCGGAGACACTAAAAGCACCATAGTAGAACACAGATGAAACTTCTAAGTTGATGTAATAGCCAGTAAGAAGTAGTAGAATTCAAGTTTTAGGTATCGATTATTGACTTTTTAACCATATTTGGTGCCTTGGACATGAGCTAGGAACTTATAATATTGCATGAAAGGAGGACTAGCAGCCGCGTTGCACGGGAGAATGTGACAAGCGTTCATATGTAGTAAAAACCTGAGAAATCCGTCCGTTATCGTCATTTGTTATCGAATCGACTTAAAGCCAGATCGTCACATTGGCCGTACTTCTTTCTGAAACGGTTACATTTATCGTCTGCAAAGCCATGTCGCGTGCTGCGGTATGTGGAGACACTAAAAGCTCCATAGTAGAACACAGATGAAGTTTCTAAGTTAATGTAATAGCCAGTAAGAAGTAGTACAATTCAAGTTTTAGGTATAGGTTATTGACTTTTTACCCTTCTTTGATGCCTTGGACTTGAGCTAGGAACTTATAATATTGCATGAAAGGAGGACTAGCAGCCGCGTTGCACGGGAGAATGTGACAAGCGTTCATATGTAGTAAAAACCTGAGAAATCCGTCCGTTTTCGTCATTTGTTATCGAATCGACTTAAAGCCAGATCGTCACATTGACCGCTCTTGTCTCTGAAACGGTTGTAATTATCGTCTGCAAAGCTATGTCGCGTGCTGCGGTATGCGGAGACACTGAAAGCACCATAGTAGAACACAGATGAAGCTTCTAAGTTGATGTAATAGCCAGTAAGAAGTAGCAAAATTCAAGTTTTAGGTATCGATTATTGACTTTTTACCCTTCTTTGGTACCTTGGACATGAGCTAGGAACTTAAGATTTTGCATGAAAGTGGGACTAGCAGCCGCGTTGCACGGGAGAATGTGCAAAGTGGTCATATGTAGTAAAAACCTGAGAAATTCGTCCGTTTTCGTCATGTGTTATCGAACCGACTTAAAGCCAGATCGTCACATTGGCCGCTCTTCTCTCTGAAACGGTTGTAATTATCGTCTGCAAAGCTATGTCGCGTGCTGCGGTATGCGGAGACACTAAAAGCACCATAATAGAACACAGATGAAGCTTCTAAGTTGATGTAATAGCCAGTAAGAAGTAGTACAATTCAAGTTTCAGGTATCGATTATTGACTTTTTAGCTGGCTTTGGTGCCTTCGACATGAGCTAGGACCTTAAGGTTCTGCATGAAGGGAGGACTAGGAGCCGAGTTGCACGGGAGAATGTGAAAAGTGTTCATATGTAGTAAAAACCTGAGAAATCCATCCGTATTCGTCGTTTGTTATCGAATCGACTTAAAGCCAGATCGTCACATTGGCCGCTCTTCTCTCTGAAAGGGTTGTACTTATTGTCTGCAAAGCTATGTCGCGTGCTGTGGTATGCGGAGACACTATAAGCACCATAGTAGAACACAGATGAAGCTTCTAAGTTGATGTAATACCCAGTAAGAAGTAGTACAATTCAAGTTTTACGTATCGATTATTGACTTTTTACCCTTCTTTGGTGCCTTGGACATGAGCTAGGAACTTAGATTTTGCATCAAACGAGGACTAACAGCCGCGTTGCACGGGAGAATGTGAAAAATTTTCATATGTAGTAAGAACCTGAGAAATCAATCGGTTTTCGTCATTTGTTATCGAATCGACTTAAAGCCAGATCGTCACATTGGCCGCTCTTCTCTCTAAAATGGTTGTACGTATCGTATGCAAAGCTACGTCGCTTGCTGCGGTATGCGGAGACACTAGAAGCACCATAGTGGAACACAGATGAAGCTTCTAAGTTGATGTAATAGCCAGTAAGAAGTAGTAGAATTCAAGTTTTAGGTATCGATTATTGACTTTTTACCCTTCTTTGGTGCCTTGGACATGGGCTAGGAACTTAATATTTTGCATCAAAGGAGGACTAGCAGCCGCGTTGCACGGGAGAATGTGGAAAGTGTTCATATGTAGCAAAAACCTTGAGAAATCCGTCCGTTTTCGTCATTTGTTATCGATTCGACTTAAAGCCAGATCGTCACATTGGCCGTACATCTGTCTGAAACGGTTACATTTATCGTCTGCAAAGCCATGTCGCGTGCTGCGGTATGTGGAGACACTAAAAGCACCATAGTAGAACACAGATGAAGTTTCTAAGTTAATGTAATAGCCAGTAAGTAGTAGTACAATTCAAGTTTTAGGTATAGGTTATTGAATTTTTACCCTTCTTTGGTGCCTTGGACTTGAGCTAGGAACTTATGATATTGCATGAAAGGAGGACTAGCAGCCGCGTTGCACGGGAGAATGTGAAAAGCGTTCATATGTAGTAAAAACCTGAGAAATCCGTCCGTTTTCGTCATGTGTTATCGAATCTACTTAATGCCAGATCGTCACACTAGCCGCTCTTCTCTCTGAAACGGTTACATTTATCGTCTGCAAAGCTATGTCGCGTGCTGCGGTATGCGGAGACGCTAAAAGCACCATAGTAGAAGACAGATGAAGCATCTACGTTGATGTAATAGCCAGTAAGAAGTAGTACAATTCAAGTTTTAGGTATCCATTCTTGACTTTTTACCCTTCTTTGGTGCCTTGGACATGAGCTAGGACCTTACGATTCTGCAAGAAAGGAGGACTAGAAGCCGAGTTAACGGGAGAATGTGAAAAGTGTTCATATGTAGTAAAAACCTGAGAAATCCGTCCGTTTTCGTCATTTGTTATCGAATCGACTTAAAGCCCGATCGTCACATTGGCCGCTCTTCTCTCTAAAATGGTTGTACTTATCGTCTGAAAAGCTATGTCCCGTGCTGCAGTATGCGAAGACACCAAAAGCACCATAGTAGAACACAGATGAAGCTTCTAAGTTGATGTAATAGCCAGTAAGAAGTAGTACAATTCAAGTTTTAGGTATCGATTATTGACTTTTTACAATTCTTTGGTACCTTGGACATCAGCTAGGAACTTAAGATTTTGCATTTAAGTGGGACTAGCAGCCGCGTTGCACGGGAGAATGTTAAAAGTGGTCATATGTATTAAAAACCTGAGAAATCCGTCCGTTTTCGTCATTTGTTATCGAATCGACTTAAAGCCCGATCGTCACATTGGCCGCTCTTCTCTCTAAAATGGTTGTACTTATCGTCTGAAAAGCTACGTCGCGTGCTGCAGTATGCGAAGACACCAAAAGCACCATGGTAGAACACAGATGAAGCTTCTAAGTTGATGTAATTGCCAGTAAGAAGTAGTACAATTCAAGTTTCAGGTATCGATTATTGACTTTTTAGCTGGCTTTGGTGCCTTCGACTAGAGCTAGGACCTTAAGGTTCTGCATGAAAGGAGGACTAGGAGCCGAGTTGCACGGGAGAATGTGAAAAGTGTTCATATGTAGTAAAAACCTGAGAAATCCGTCCGTTTTCGTCGTTTGTTATAGAATCGACTTAAAGCCAGATCGTCAAATTGGCCGCTCTTCTCTCTGAAAGGGTTGTACTTATTGTCTGCAAAGCTATGTCGCGTGCTGTGGTATGCGGAGACACTATAAGCACCATAGTACAACACAGATGAAGCTTCTAAGTTGATGTAATACCCAGTAAGAAGTAGTAAAATTCAAGTTTTACGTATCGATTATTTTCTTTTTACCCTTCTTTGGTGCCTTGGACATGAGCTAGGAACTTAAGATTTTGCATCAAACGAGGACTAACGGCCGCGTTGCACAGGAGAATGTGAAAAATTTTCATATGTAGTAAGAACCTGAGAAATCTGTCCGTTTTCGTCATTTGTTATCGAATCGACTTAAAGCCAGATCGTCACATTGGCCGCTCTTCTCTCTAAAATTGTTGTATGTATCGTGTGCAAAGCTAAGTCGCTTGCTGCGGTATGCGGAGACACTAAAAGCACCATAGTAAAACACAGATGAAGCATCTATGTTGATGTAATAGACAGTAAGAAGTAAAAAAATTCAAGCTTTAGGTATCGATTATTGACTTTTTACCCTTCTTTGGTGTTTTGGACATGAGGTAGGAACTTATGATCTTGCATGAAAGGAGGAGTAGCAGCCGCGTTGCACGGTAGAATGTGAAAGGCGTTCGTATGTAGTAAAAACCTGAGAAATCCGTCCGTTTTCGTCATTTGTTATCGAATCGACTTAAAGCCAGATCGTCACACTCACCGCACTTCTGTCTGAAACGGTTGCATTTATCGTCTGCAAAGCTATGTCGCGTGATGCGGTGCGCGGAGACACTAAAAGCACCATAGTAGAACACAGATGAAACTTCTAAGTTGATGTAATAGCCAGTAAGAAGTAGTAGAATTCAAGTTTTAGGTATCGATTATTGACTTTTTAACCTTATTTGGTGCCTTGGACATGAGCTAGGAACTTATAATATTGCATGAAAGGAGGACTAGCAGCCGCGTTGCACGGGAGAATGTGACAAGCGTTCATATGTAGTAAAAACCTGAGAAATCCGTCCGTTATCGTCATTTGTTATCGAATCGACTTAAAGCCAGATCGTCACATTGGCCGTACTTCTTTCTGAAACGGTTACATTTATCGTCTGCAAAGCCATGTCGCGTGCTGCGGTATGTGGAGACACTAAAAGCTCCATAGTAGAACACAGATGAAGTTTCTAAGTTAATGTAATAGCCAGTAAGAAGTAGTACAATTCAAGTTTTAGGTATAGGTTATTGACTTTTTACCCTTCTTTGATGCCTTGGACTTGAGCTAGGAACTTATAATATTGCATGAAAGGAGGACTAGCAGCCGCGTTGCACGGGAGAATGTGACAAGCGTTCATATGTAGTAAAAACCTGAGAAATCCGTCCGTTTTCGTCATTTGTTATCGAATCGACTTAAAGCCAGATCGTCACATTGACCGCTCTTGTCTCTGAAACGGTTGTAATTATCGTCTGCAAAGCTATGTCGCGTGCTGCGGTATGCGGAGACACTGAAAGCACCATAGTAGAACACAGATGAAGCTTCTAAGTTGATGTAATAGCCAGTAAGAAGTAGCAAAATTCAAGTTTTAGGTATCGATTATTGACTTTTTACCCTTCTTTGGTACCTTGGACATGAGCTAGGAACTTAAGATTTTGCATGAAAGTGGGACTAGCAGCCGCGTTGCACGGGAGAATGTGCAAAGTGGTCATATGTAGTAAAAACCTGAGAAATTCGTCCGTTTTCGTCATGTGTTATCGAACCGACTTAAAGCCAGATCGTCACATTGGCCGCTCTTCTCTCTGAAACGGTTGTAATTATCGTCTGCAAAGCTATGTCGCGTGCTGCGGTATGCGGAGACACTAAAAGCACCATAATAGAACACAGATGAAGCTTCTAAGTTGATGTAATAGCCAGTAAGAAGTAGTACAATTCAAGTTTCAGGTATCGATTATTGACTTTTTAGCTGGCTTTGGTGCCTTCGACATGAGCTAGGACCTTAAGGTTCTGCATGAAGGGAGGACTAGGAGCCGAGTTGCACGGGAGAATGTGAAAAGTGTTCATATGTAGTAAAAACCTGAGAAATCCATTCGTATTCGTCGTTTGTTATCGAATCGACTTAAAGCCAGATCGTCACATTGGCCGCTCTTCTCTCTGAAAGGGTTGTACTTATTGTCTGCAAAGCTATGTCGCGTGCTGTGGTATGCGGAGACACTATAAGCACCATAGTAGAACACAGATGAAGCTTCTAAGTTGATGTAATACCCAGTAAGAAGTAGTACAATTCAAGTTTTACGTATCGATTATTGACTTTTTACCCTTCTTTGGTGCCTTGGACATGAGCTAGGAACTTAGATTTTGCATCAAACGAGGACTAACAGCCGCGTTGCACGGGAGAATGTGAAAAATTTTCATATGTAGTAAGAACCTGAGAAATCAATCGGTTTTCGTCATTTGTTATCGAATCGACTTAAAGCCAGATCGTCACATTGGCCGCTCTTCTCTCTAAAATGGTTGTACGTATCGTATGCAAAGCTACGTCGCTTGCTGCGGTATGCGGAGACACTAGAAGCACCATAGTGGAACACAGATGAAGCTTCTAAGTTGATGTAATAGCCAGTAAGAAGTAGTAGAATTCAAGTTTTAGGTATCGATTATTGACTTTTTACCCTTCTTTGGTGCCTTGGACATGGGCTAGGAACTTAATATTTTGCATCAAAGGAGGACTAGCAGCCGCGTTGCACGGGAGAATGTGGAAAGTGTTCATATGTAGCAAAAACCTTGAGAAATCCGTCCGTTTTCGTCATTTGTTATCGATTCGACTTAAAGCCAGATCGTCACATTGGCCGTACATCTGTCTGAAACGGTTACATTTATCGTCTGCAAAGCCATGTCGCGTGCTGCGGTATGTGGAGACACTAAAAGCACCATAGTAGAACACAGATGAAGTTTCTAAGTTAATGTAATAGCCAGTAAGTAGTAGTACAATTCAAGTTTTAGGTATAGGTTATTGAATTTTTACCCTTCTTTGGTGCCTTGGACTTGAGCTAGGAACTTATGATATTGCATGAAAGGAGGACTAGCAGCCGCGTTGCACGGGAGAATGTGAAAAGCGTTCATATGTAGTAAAAACCTGAGAAATCCGTCCGTTTTCGTCATGTGTTATCGAATCTACTTAATGCCAGATCGTCACACTAGCCGCTCTTCTCTCTGAAACGGTTACATTTATCGTCTGCAAAGCTATGTCGCGTGCTGCGGTATGCGGAGACGCTAAAAGCACCATAGTAGAAGACAGATGAAGCATCTACGTTGATGTAATAGCCAGTAAGAAGTAGTACAATTCAAGTTTTAGGTATCCATTCTTGACTTTTTACCCTTCTTTGGTGCCTTGGACATGAGCTAGGACCTTACGATTCTGCAAGAAAGGAGGACTAGAAGCCGAGTTAACGGGAGAATGTGAAAAGTGTTCATATGTAGTAAAAACCTGAGAAATCCGTCCGTTTTCGTCATTTGTTATCGAATCGACTTAAAGCCCGATCGTCACATTGGCCGCTCTTCTCTCTAAAATGGTTGTACTTATCGTCTGAAAAGCTATGTCCCGTGCTGCAGTATGCGAAGACACCAAAAGCACCATAGTAGAACACAGATGAAGCTTCTAAGTTGATGTAATAGCCAGTAAGAAGTAGTACAATTCAAGTTTTAGGTATCGATTATTGACTTTTTACAATTCTTTGGTACCTTGGACATCAGCTAGGAACTTAAGATTTTGCATTTAAGTGGGACTAGCAGCCGCGTTGCACGGGAGAATGTTAAAAGTGGTCATATGTATTAAAAACCTGAGAAATCCGTCCGTTTTCGTCATTTGTTATCGAATCGACTTAAAGCCAGATCGTCACATTGGCCGCTCTTCTCTCTCAAACGGTTGTCATATCGTCTGCAAAGCTACGTCGCGTGTTGCGGTATGCGGAGACACTAAAAGCACCATAGTAAAACACAGATGAAGCTTCTAAGTTGATGTAATAGCCAGTAAGAAGTAGTAAAATTCAAGTTTTAGGTATCGATTATTGACTTTTTACCCTTCTTTGGTGCCTTGGACATGAGCTAGGAACTTAAGATTTTGCATCAAAGGAGGACTAGCAGCTCCGTTGCACGGGAGAATGTGAAAAGTGTTCATATGTAGTAAAATCCCTGAGAAATCCGTCCGTTTTCGTCATTTGTTATCGACTCGACTTAATGCCAGATCGTCACATTGGCCGCTATTCCCTCTGAAACGGTTGTACTTATCGTCTGCAAGGCTATGCCGCATGCTGCGTTATGCGGAAACACTAAAAGCACCATAGTAGAACACAGATGAAGCTTCTAAGTTGATGTAATAGCCAGTAAGAAGAAGAAAAATTCAAGCTTTAGGTATCGATTATTGACTTTTTACCCTTCTTTGGTGCCTTCGACATGAGCTAGGAACTCAAGATTTTGCATGAAAGGAGGATTAGCAGCCGCGTTGCACGGGAGAATGTGAAAAGTTTTCATAAGTAGTAAAAACATGAGAAATCTGTCCGTTTTCGTCATTTGTTATCGAATCGACTTAAAGCCAGATCATCACATTGGCCGCTCTTCTCTCTGAAACCGTTGTACTTGTCGTCTGCAAAGCTATATCGAGTGCTGCGGTATGCGGAGACACTAAAAGCACCATAGTAGAACACAGATGAAGCTTCTAAGTTGATGTAATAGCCAGTAAGTAGTAGTACTATTCAAGTTTTAGGTATCGATTATTGACTTTTTCCCCTTCTTTGGTGCCTTGGACATGAGCTAGGAACTTATGATTTTGCATGAAAGGAGGAGTAGCAGCCGCGGTGCACGGGAGAATGTGAAAAGTGTTCATATGTAGCAAAAACCTGAGAAATCCGTCCGTTTTCGTCATTTGTTATCGAATCGACTTAAAGCCAGATCGTCACATTGGCCGTTCTTCTCTCTGAAATGGTTGTACTTATCGTCTGCAAAGCTATGTCGCGTGCTGCGTTATGCGGAAACACTAAAAGCACCATAGTAGAACACAGATGAAGCTTCTAAGTTGATGTAATAGCCAGTAAGAAGTAGTACAGTTCAAGTTTTAGGTATCGATTATTGACTTTTTAGATGGCTTTGGTGCCTTGGACATGAGCTAGGAACTTACGATTTTGCATGAAAGGAGGAGTAGCAGCCGCGGTGCACGGGAGAATGTGAAAAGTGTTCATATGTAGTAAAAACCTGAGAAATCCGTCCGTTTTAGTTATTTGTTATCGAATCGACTTAAAGCCAGAAAGTCACACTGGCCGCACTTCTGTCTGAAACGGTTACATTTATCGTTTGCAAAGCTATGTCGCGTGCTGCGGTATGCGGAGACACTAAAAGCACCATAGTAGAACACAGATGAAGCTTCTAAGTTGATGTAATAGCCAGTAAGAAGTAGTAAAATTGAAGTTTTAGGTATCGATTATTGACTTTTTACCCTTCTTTGGTGCCTTGGACATGAGCTAGGAACTTAAGATTTTGCATCAAAGGAGGACTAGCAGCCCCGTTGCACGGGAGAATGTGAAAAGTGTTCATATGTAGTAAAATCCCAAAGAAATCCGTCCGTTTTCGTCATTTGTTATCGACACGACTTAAAGCCAGATCTTCACATTGGCCGCTCTTCTCTCTGAAACGGTTGTACTTATCGTCTGCAAAGCTATGTCGCGTGCTGCGGTATGCGGAGACACTAAAAGCACCATAGTAGAACACAGATGAAGCTTCTAAGTTGATGTAATAGCCAGTAAGAAGTAGTACAATTCAAGTTTTAGGTATAGGTTATTGACTTTTTACCCTTCTTTGGTGCCTTGGACTTGATCTAGGAACTTATGATATTGCATGAAAGCAGGACTAGCAGCCGCGTTGCACGGGAGAATGAGAAGAGCGTTCGTATGTAGTAAAAACCTGAGAAATCCGTCCGTTTTCGTCATGTGTTATCGAATCGACTTAATGCCAGATCGTCACACTGGCCGCACTTCTGTCTGAAACGGTTACATTTATCGTCTGCAAAGCTATGTCGCGTGCTGCGGTATGCGGAGACACTAAAAGCACCATAGTAGAACACAGATGAAGCTTCTAAGTTGATGTAATAGCCAGTAAGAAGTAGTAAAATTGAAGTTTTAGGTATCGATTATTGACTTTTTACCCTTCTTTGGTGCCTTGGACATAAGCTAGGAACTTAAGATTTTGCATCAAAGGAGGACTAGCAGCCGCGTTGCACGGGAGAATGTGAAAAGTTTTCATATGTAGTAAAAACCTGAGAAATCTGTCCGTTTTCGTCATTTGTTATCGAATCGACTTAAAGCCAGATCGTCACATTGGCCGCTCTTCTCTCTGAAATGGTTGTATTTTTCGTCTCCAAAGCTATGTCGCGTGCTGCGGTATGCGGAGACACTAAAAGCACCATAGTAGAACACAGATGAAGCTTCTAAATTGATGTAATAGCCAGTAAGAAGTAGTACAATTCAAGTTTTAGGTATCCGTTATTGACTTTTTACCCTTCTTTGTTGCCTTATACATGAGCTAGGAACTTAAGATTTTGCATGAAAGGAGATTTAGCAGCCGCGTTGCAGTTGAGAATGTGAAAAGTTTTCATAAGTAGTATAAACATGAGAAATCTGTCCGTTTTCTTCATTTGTTATCGAATCGACTTAAAGCCAGATCGTCACATTGGCCGCTCTTCTCTCTGAAACGGTTGTACTTGTCGTCTGCAAAGCTATATCGCGTGCTGCGGTATGCGGAGACACTAAAAGCAACATAGTAGAACACAGATGAAGCTTCTAAGTTGATGTAATAGCCAGTAAGAAGTAGTAAAATTGAAGTTTTAGGTATCGATTATTGACTTTTTACCCTTCTTTGGTGCCTTGGACATGAGCTAGGAAATTAAGATTTTGCATCAAAGGAGGACTAGCAGACCCGTTGCACGGGAGAATGTGAAAAGTGTTCATATGTAGTAAAATCCATGAGAAATCCGTCCGTTTTCGTCATTTGTTATCGACTCGACTTAAAGCCAGATCGTCACATTGGCCGCTCTTCTCTCTGAAACGGTTGTACTTATCGTCTGCAAAGCTATGTCGCGTGCTGCGGTATGCGGAGACACTAAAAGCACCATAGTAGAACACAGATGAAGCTTCTAAGTTGATGTAATAGCCAGTAAGGAGTAGTACAATTCAAGTTTTAGGTATAGGTTATTGACTTTTTACCCTTCTTTGGTGCCTTGGACATGAGCTAGGAACTTAAGATTTTGCATCAAACGAGGACTAACAGCCGCGTTGCACGGGAGAATGTGAAAAATTTTCATATGTAGTAAGAACCTGAGAAATCACTCGGTTTTCGTCATTTGTTATCGAATCGACTTAAAGCCAGATCGTCACATTGGCCGCTCTTCTCTCTAAAATGGTTGTACGTATCGTATGCAAAGCTACGTCGCTTGCTGCGGTATGCGGAGACACTAGAAGCACCATAGTGGAACACAGATGAAGCTTCTAAGTTGATGTAATAGCCAGTAAGAAGTAGTAGAATTCAAGTTTTAGGTATCGATTATTGACTTTTTACCCTTCTTTGGTGCCTTGGACATGAGCTAGGAACTTAAGATTTTGCATCAAAGGAGGACTAGCAGCCGCGTTGCACGGGAGAATGTGGAAAGTGTTCATATGTAGCAAAAACCTTGAGAAATCCGTCCGTTTTCGTCATTTGTTATCGATTCGACTTAAAGCCAGATCGTCACATTGGCCGTACATCTGTCTGAAACGGTTACATTTATCGTCTGCAAAGCCATGTCGCGTGCTGCGGTATGTGGAGACACTAAAAGCACCATAGTAGAACACAGATGAAGTTTCTAAGTTAATGTAATAGCCAGTGAGTAGTAGTACAATTCAAGTTTTAGGTATAGGTTATTGAATTTTTACCCTTCTTTGGTGCCTTGGACTTGAGCTAGGAACTTATGATATTGCATGAAAGGAGGACTAGCAGCCGCGTTGCACGGGAGAATGTGAAAAGCGTTCATATGTAGTAAAAACCTGAGAAATCCGTCCGTTTTCGTCATGTGTTATCGAATCGACTTAATGCCAGATCGTCACACTAGCCGCTCTTCTCTCTGAAACGGTTACATTTATCGTCTGCAAAGCTATGTCGCGTGCTGCGGTATGCGGAGACGCTAAAAGCACCATAGTAGAAGACAGATGAAGCATCTACGTTGATGTAATAGCCAGTAAGAAGTAGTACAATTCAAGTTTTAGGTATCCATTCTTGACTTTTTACCCTTCTTTGGTGCCTTGGACATGAGCTAGGACCTTACGATTCTGCAAGAAAGGAGGACTAGAAGCCGAGTTAACGGGAGAATGTGAAAAGTGTTCATATGTAGTAAAAACCTGAGAAATCCGTCCGTTTCGTCATTTGTTATCGAATCGACTTAAAGCCCGATCGTCACATTGGCCGCTCTTCTCTCTAAAATGGTTGTACTTATCGTCTGAAAAGCTATGTCCCGTGCTGCAGTATGCGAAGACACCAAAAGCACCATAGTAGAACACAGATGAAGCTTCTAAGTTGATGTAATAGCCAGTAAGAAGTAGTACAATTCAAGTTTTAGGTATCGATTATTGACTTTTTACAATTCTTTGGTACCTTGGACATCAGCTAGGAACTTAAGATTTTGCATTTAAGTGGGACTAGCAGCCGCGTTGCACGGGAGAATGTGGAAAGTGGTCATATGTATTAAAAACCTGAGAAATCCGTCCGTTTTCGTCATTTGTTATCGAATCGACTTAAAGCCAGATCGTCACATTGGCCGCTCTTCTCTCTCAAACGGTTGTCATATCGTCTGCAAAGCTACGTCGCGTGTTGCGGTATGCGGAGACACTAAAAGCACCATAGTAAAACACAGATGAAGCTTCTAAGTTGATGTAATAGCCAGTAAGAAGTAGTAAAATTCAAGTTTTAGGTATCGATTATTGACTTTTTACCCTTCTTTGGTGCCTTGGACATGAGCTAGGAACTTAAGATTTTGCATCAAAGGAGGACTAGCAGCTCCGTTGCACGGGAGAATGTGAAAAGTGTTCATATGTAGTAAAATCCCTGAGAAATCCGTCCGTTTTCGTCATTTGTTATCGACTCGACTTAATGCCAGATCGTCACATTGGCCGCTATTCCCTCTGAAACGGTTGTACTTATCGTCTGCAAAGCAATGTCGCATGCTGCGGTATGCGGAGACGCTAAAAGCACCATAGTAGAAGACAGATGAAGCATCTACGTTGATGTAATAGCCAGTAAGAAGTAGTACAATCCAAGTTTTAGGTATCCATTCTTGACTATTTACCCTTCTTTGGTGCCTTGGACATGAGCTAGGAACTTAAGGTTTTGCATGAAAGGAGGACCAGCAGCCGCGTTGCAAGGGAGAATGTGAAAAGTTTTCATAAGTAGTAAACACCTGAGAAATCCGTCCGTTTTCGTCATTTGTTATCGAATCGACTTAAAGCCAGATCGTCACATTGGCCGCTCTTCTCTCTGAAACGGTTGTACTTATCGTCTGCAAGGCTATGCCGCGTGCTGCGTTATGCGGAAACACTAAAAGCACCATAGTAGAACACAGATGAAGCTTCTAAGTTGATGTAATAGCCAGTAAGAAGAAGAAAAATTCAAGCTTTAGGTATCGATTATTGACTTTTTACCCTTCTTTGGTGCCTTCGACATGAGCTAGGAACTCAAGATTTTGCATGAAAGGAGGATTAGCAGCCGCGTTGCACGGGAGAATGTGAAAAGTTTTCATAAGTAGTAAAAACATGAGAAATCTGTCCGTTTTCGTCATTTGTTATCGAATCGACTTAAAGCCAGATCATCACATTGGCCGCTCTTCTCTCTGAAACCGTTGTACTTGTCGTCTGCAAAGCTATATCGAGTGCTGCGGTATGCGGAGACACTAAAAGCACCATAGTAGAACACAGATGAAGCTTCTAAGTTGATGTATAGCCAGTAAGAAGTAGTACAATTCAAGTTTTTGGTATCGATTATTGACTTTTTACCTTTCTTTGCTGTCTTGGACATGAGCTAGGACCTTAAGATTCTGCAAGAAAGGAGGACTAGCAGCCGAGTTGCACGGGAGAATGTGAAAAGTGTTCATATGTAGTAAAAACCTGAAAAATCCGTCAGATTTGGTCATTTGTTATCGAATCGACTTAAAGCCCGATCGTCACACTCACCGCACTTCTGTCTGAAACGGTTGCATTTATCGTCTGCAAAGCTATTTCGCGTGATGCGGTATGCGGAGACACTAGAAGCACCATAGTAGAACACAGATGAAGTTTCCAAGTTGATGTAATAGCCAGTAAGAAGTAGAAAAATTCAAGCTTTAGGTATCGATTATTGACTTTTTACCCTTCATTGGTGCCTTGGACATGAGCTAGTAACTTAAGATTTTGCATCAAACGAGGACTAACAGCCGCTTGCACGGGAGAATGTGAAAAATTTTCATATGTAGTAAGAACCTGAGAAATCGGTCCGTTTTCGTCATTTGTTATCGAATCGACTTAAAGCCAGATCGTCACATTGGCCGCTCTTCTCTCTAAAATGGTTGTACGTATCGTGTGCAAAGCTAAGTCGCTTGCTGCGGTATGCGGAGACACTAAAAGCACCATAGTAAAACACAGATGATGCTTCTAAGTTGATGTAATAGCCAGTAAGAAGTAAAAAAATTCAAGCTTTAGGTATCGATTATTGACTTTTTACCCTTCTTTGGTGCCTTGGACATGAGCTAGGAACTTATGATTTTGCATGAAAGGAGGAGTAGCAGCCGCGTTGCACGGGAGAATGTGAAAAGCGTTCGTAAGTAGTAAAAACCTGAGACATCCGTCCGTTTTCGTCATTTGTTATCGAATCGACTTAAAGCCAGATCGTCACACTCACCGCACTTCTGTCTGAAACGGTTGCATTTATCGTCTGCAAAGCTATGTCGCGTGATGCGGTATGCGGAGACACTAGAAGCACCATAGTAGAACACAGATGAAGTTTCCAAGTTGATGTAATAGCCAGTAAGAAGTAGAAAAATTCAAGCTTTAGGTATCGATTATTGACTTTTTACCCTTCATTGGTGCCTTCGACATGAGCTACGAACTTAAGATTTTGCATCAAAGGAGGAGTAGCAGCCCCGTTGAACGGGAAAATGTGAAAAGCGTTCGTATGTAGTAAAATCCTGAGAAATCCGTCCGTTTTCGTCATTTGTTATCGAATCGACTTGAAGCCAGATCTTCACATTGGCCGCTCTTTTCTCTGAAATGGTTGTATTTTTCGTCTGCAAAGCTATGTCGCGTGCTGCGGTATGCGGAGACACTAAAAACACCATAGTAGAACACAGATGAAGCTTCTAAATTGATGAAGAAGCCAGTAAGAAGTAGTACAATTCAAGTTTTAGGTATCCATTATTGACTTTCAACCCGTCTTTGTTGCCTTATACATGAGCTAGGATCGTAAGGTTTTGCATGAAAGGAGGATTAGCAGCCGCGTTGCACGGGAGAATGTGAAAAGTTTTCATAAGTAGTAAAAACCTGAGAAATCTATCCGTTTTCGTCATTTGTTATCGAATCGACTTAAAGCCAGATCGTCACATTGACCGCTCTTCTCTCTGAAACGGTTGTACTTGTCGTCTGCAAAGCTATGTCGCGTGCTGCGGTATGCGGAGACACTAAAAGCACCATACTAGAACACAGATGAAGCTTCTAAGTTGATGTAATAGCCAGTAAGAAGTAGTACAATTCAAGTTTTAGGTATCCATTCTTGACTTTTTACCTTTCTTTGGTGCCTTGGACATGAGCTAGGAACTTAAGGTTTTGCATGAAAGGAGGACCAGCAGCCGCGTTGCACGGGAGAATGTGAAAAGTTTTCGTAAGTAGTAAAAACCTGAGAAATCCGTCCGTTTTCGTCATTTGTTATCGAATCGACTTAAAGCCAGATCGTCACATTGGCCGTTCTTCTCTCTGAAATGGTTGTACTTATCGTCTGCAAAGCTATGTCGCGTGCTGCGTTATGCGGAAACACTAAAAGCACCATAGTAGAACACAGATGAAGCTTCTAAGTTGATGTAATAGCCAGTAAGAAGTAGCAAAATTCAAGTTTTAGGTATCGATTATTGACTTTTTACCCTTCTTTGGTGCCATGGCCATGAGCTAGGAACTTACGATTTTGCAGTAAAGGAGGACTAGCAGCCCCGTTGCAAGGGAGAATGTGAAAAGTTTTCATATGTAGTAAAAACCTGAGAAATCTGTCCGCTTTCGTCATTTGTTATCGAATCGACTTAAAGCCAGATCATCACATTGGCCGCTCTTCTGTCTGAAACGGTTATATTTATTGTCTGCAAAGCTATGTCGCGTGCTGCGGTATGCGGAGACACTAAAAGCACCATAGTAGAACACAGATGAAGCTTCTAAGTTGATGTTTAGCCAGTAAGAAGTAGTACAATTCAAGTTTTAGGTATCGATTATTGACTTTTTACCCTTCTTTGCCGTCTTGGACATGAGCTAGGACCTTAAGATTCTGCATGAAAGGAGGACTAGCAGCCGAATTGCACGGGAGAATGTGAAAAGTGTTCATATGTAGTAAAAACCTGAGAAATCCGTCCGTTTTCGTCATTTGTTATCGAATCGACTTAAAGCCCGATCGTCACATTGGCCGCTCTTCTCTCTAAAATGGTTGTACTTATCGTCTGAAAAGCTACGTCGCGTGCTGCAGTATGCGAAGACACCAAAAGCACCATGGTAGAACACAGATGAAGCTTCTAAGTTGATGTAATTGCCAGTAAGAAGTAGTACAATTCAAGTTTCAGGTATCGATTATTGACTTTTTAGCTGGCTTTGGTGCCTTCGACTAGAGCTAGGACCTTAAGGTTCTGCATGAAAGGAGGACTAGGAGCCGAGTTGCACGGGAGAATGTGAAAAGTGTTCATATGTAGTAAAAACCTGAGAAATCCGTCCGTTTTCGTCGTTTGTTATAGAATCGACTTAAAGCCAGATCGTCAAATTGGCCGCTCTTCTCTCTGAAAGGGTTGTACTTATTGTCTGCAAAGCTATGTCGCGTGCTGTGGTATGCGGAGACACTATAAGCACCATAGTACAACACAGATGAAGCTTCTAAGTTGATGTAATACCCAGTAAGAAGTAGTAAAATTCAAGTTTTACGTATCGATTATTTTCTTTTTACCCTTCTTTGGTGCCTTGGACATGAGCTAGGAACTTAAGATTTTGCATCAAACGAGGACTAACGGCCGCGTTGCACAGGAGAATGTGAAAAATTTTCATATGTAGTAAGAACCTGAGAAATCTGTCCGTTTTCGTCATTTGTTATCGAATCGACTTAAAGCCAGATCGTCACATTGGCCGCTCTTCTCTCTAAAATTGTTGTATGTATCGTGTGCAAAGCTAAGTCGCTTGCTGCGGTATGCGGAGACACTAAAAGCACCATAGTAAAACACAGATGAAGCATCTATGTTGATGTAATAGACAGTAAGAAGTAAAAAAATTCAAGCTTTAGGTATCGATTATTGACTTTTTACCCTTCTTTGGTGTTTTGGACATGAGGTAGGAACTTATGATCTTGCATGAAAGGAGGAGTAGCAGCTGCGTTGCACGGTAGAATGTGAAAGGCGTTCGTATGTAGTAAAAACCTGAGAAATCCGTCCGTTTTCGTCATTTGTTATCGAATCGACTTAAAGCCAGATCGTCACACTCACCGCACTTCTGTCTGAAACGGTTGCATTTATCGTCTGCAAAGCTATGTCGCGTGATGCGGTGCGCGGAGACACTAAAAGCACCATAGTAGAACACAGATGAAACTTCTAAGTTGATGTAATAGCCAGTAAGAAGTAGTAGAATTCAAGTTTTAGGTATCGATTATTGACTTTTTAACCTTATTTGGTGCCTTGGACATGAGCTAGGAACTTATAATATTGCATGAAAGGAGGACTAGCAGCCGCGTTGCACGGGAGAATGTGACAAGCGTTCATATGTAGTAAAAACCTGAGAAATCCGTCCGTTATCGTCATTTGTTATCGAATAGACTTAAAGCCAGATCGTCACATTGGCCGTACTTCTTTCTGAAACGGTTACATTTATCGTCTGCAAAGCCATGTCGCGTGCTGCGGTATGTGGAGACACTAAAAGCTCCATAGTAGAACACAGATGAAGTTTCTAAGTTAATGTAATAGCCAGTAAGAAGTAGTACAATTCAAGTTTTAGGTATAGGTTATTGACTTTTTACCCTTCTTTGATGCCTGGACTTGAGCTAGGAACTTATAATATTGCATGAAAGGAGGACTAGCAGCCGCGTTGCACGGGAGAATGTGACAAGCGTTCATATGTAGTAAAAACCTGAGAAATCCGTCCGTTTTCGTCATTTGTTATCGAATCGACTTAAAGCCAGATCGTCACATTGACCGCTCTTGTCTCTGAAACGGTTGTAATTATCGTCTGCAAAGCTATGTCGCGTGCTGCGGTATGCGGAGACACTGAAAGCACCATAGTAGAACACAGATGAAGCTTCTAAGTTGATGTAATAGCCAGTAAGAAGTAGCAAAATTCAAGTTTTAGGTATCGATTATTGACTTTTTACCCTTCTTTGGTACCTTGGACATGAGCTAGGAACTTAAGATTTTGCATGAAAGTGGGACTAGCAGCCGCGTTGCACGGGAGAATGTGCAAAGTGGTCATATGTAGTAAAAACCTGAGAAATTCGTCCGTTTTCGTCATGTGTTATCGAATCGACTTAAAGCCAGATCGTCACATTGGCCGCTCTTCTCTCTGAAACGGTTGTAATTATCGTCTGCAAAGCTATGTCGCGTGCTGCGGTATGCGGAGACACTAAAAGCACCATAATAGAACACAGATGAAGCTTCTAAGTTGATGTAATAGCCAGTAAGAAGTAGTACAATTCAAGTTTCAGGTATCGATTATTGACTTTTTAGCTGGCTTTGGTGCCTTCGACATGAGCTAGGACCTTAAGGTTCTGCATGAAGGGAGGACTAGGAGCCGAGTTGCACGGGAGAATGTGAAAAGTGTTCATATGTAGTAAAAACCTGAGAAATCCATCCGTATTCGTCGTTTGTTATCGAATCGACTTAAAGCCAGATCGTCACATTGGCCGCTCTTCTCTCTGAAAGGGTTGTACTTATTGTCTGCAAAGCTATGTCGCGTGCTGTGGTATGCGGAGACACTATAAGCACCATAGTAGAACACAGATGAAGCTTCTAAGTTGATGTAATACCCAGTAAGAAGTAGTACAATTCAAGTTTTACGTATCGATTATTGACTTTTTACCCTTCTTTGGTGCCTTGGACATGAGCTAGGAACTTAGATTTTGCATCAAACGAGGACTAACAGCCGCGTTGCACGGGAGAATGTGAAAAATTTTCATATGTAGTAAGAACCTGAGAAATCAATCGGTTTTCGTCATTTGTTATCGAATCGACTTAAAGCCAGATCGTCACATTGGCCGCTCTTCTCTCTAAAATGGTTGTACGTATCGTATGCAAAGCTACGTCGCTTGCTGCGGTATGCGGAGACACTAGAAGCACCATAGTGGAACACAGATGAAGCTTCTAAGTTGATGTAATAGCCAGTAAGAAGTAGTAGAATTCAAGTTTTAGGTATCGATTATTGACTTTTTACCCTTCTTTGGTGCCTTGGACATGGGCTAGGAACTTAATATTTTGCATCAAAGGAGGACTAGCAGCCGCGTTGCACGGGAGAATGTGGAAAGTGTTCATATGTAGCAAAAACCTTGAGAAATCCGTCCGTTTTCGTCATTTGTTATCGATTCGACTTAAAGCCAGATCGTCACATTGGCCGTACATCTGTCTGAAACGGTTACATTTATCGTCTGCAAAGCCATGTCGCGTGCTGCGGTATGTGGAGACACTAAAAGCACCATAGTAGAACACAGATGAAGTTTCTAAGTTAATGTAATAGCCAGTAAGTAGTAGTACAATTCAAGTTTTAGGTATAGGTTATTGAATTTTTACCCTTCTTTGGTGCCTTGGACTTGAGCTAGGAACTTATGATATTGCATGAAAGGAGGACTAGCAGCCGCGTTGCACGGGAGAATGTGAAAAGCGTTCATATGTAGTAAAAACCTGAGAAATCCGTCCGTTTTCGTCATGTGTTATCGAATCGACTTAAAGCCAGATCGTCACATTGGCCGCTCTTCTCTCTGAAACGGTTGTAATTATCGTCTGCAAAGCTATGTCGCGTGCTGCGGTATGCGGAGACGCTAAAAGCACCATAGTAGAAGACAGATGAAGCATCTACGTTGATGTAATAGCCAGTAAGAAGTAGTACAATTCAAGTTTTAGGTATCCATTCTTGACTTTTTACCCTTCTTTGGTGCCTTGGACATGAGCTAGGACCTTACGATTCTGCAAGAAAGGAGGACTAGAAGCCGAGTTAACGGGAGAATGTGAAAAGTGTTCATATGTAGTAAAAACCTGAGAAATCCGTCCGTTTTCGTCATTTGTTATCGAATCGACTTAAAGCCCGATCGTCACATTGGCCGCTCTTCTCTCTAAAATGGTTGTACTTATCGTCTGAAAAGCTATGTCCCGTGCTGCAGTATGCGAAGACACCAAAAGCACCATAGTAGAACACAGATGAAGCTTCTAAGTTGATGTAATAGCCAGTAAGAAGTAGTACAATTCAAGTTTTAGGTATCGATTATTGACTTTTTACAATTCTTTGGTACCTTGGACATCAGCTAGGAACTTAAGATTTTGCATTTAAGTGGGACTAGCAGCCGCGTTGCACGGGAGAATGTGGAAAGTGGTCATATGTATTAAAAACCTGAGAAATCCGTCCGTTTTCGTCATTTGTTATCGAATCGACTTAAAGCCAGATCGTCACATTGGCCGCTCTTCTCTCTCAAACGGTTGTCATATCGTCTGCAAAGCTACGTCGCGTGTTGCGGTATGCGGAGACACTAAAAGCACCATAGTAAAACACAGATGAAGCTTCTAAGTTGATGTAATAGCCAGTAAGAAGTAGTAAAATTCAAGTTTTAGGTATCGATTATTGACTTTTTACCCTTCTTTGGTGCCTTGGACATGAGCTAGGAACTTAAGATTTTGCATCAAAGGAGGACTAGCAGCTCCGTTGCACGGGAGAATGTGAAAAGTGTTCATATGTAGTAAAATCCCTGAGAAATCCGTCCGTTTTCGTCATTTGTTATCGACTCGACTTAATGCCAGATCGTCACATTGGCCGCTATTCCCTCTGAAACGGTTGTACTTATCGTCTGCAAAGCAATGTCGCATGCTGCGGTATGCGGAGACGCTAAAAGCACCATAGTAGAAGACAGATGAAGCATCTACGTTGATGTAATAGCCAGTAAGAAGTAGTACAATCCAAGTTTTAGGTATCCATTCTTGACTATTTACCCTTCTTTGGTGCCTTGGACATGAGCTAGGAACTTAAGGTTTTGCATGAAAGGAGGACCAGCAGCCGCGTTGCAAGGGAGAATGTGAAAAGTTTTCATAAGTAGTAAACACCTGAGAAATCCGTCCGTTTTCGTCATTTGTTATCGAATCGACTTAAAGCCAGATCGTCACATTGGCCGCTCTTCTCTCTGAAACGGTTGTACTTATCGTCTGCAAGGCTATGCCGCGTGCTGCGTTATGCGGAAACACTAAAAGCACCATAGTAGAACACAGATGAAGCTTCTAAGTTGATGTAATAGCCAGTAAGAAGAAGAAAAATTCAAGCTTTAGGTATCGATTATTGACTTTTTACCCTTCTTTGGTGCCTTCGACATGAGCTAGGAACTCAAGATTTTGCATGAAAGGAGGATTAGCAGCCGCGTTGCACGGGAGAATGTGAAAAGTTTTCATAAGTAGTAAAAACATGAGAAATCTGTCCGTTTTCGTCATTTGTTATCGAATCGACTTAAAGCCAGATCATCACATTGGCCGCTCTTCTCTCTGAAACCGTTGTACTTGTCGTCTGCAAAGCTATATCGAGTGCTGCGGTATGCGGAGACACTAAAAGCACCATAGTAGAACACAGATGAAGCTTCTAAGTTGATGTAATAGCCAGTAAGTAGTAGTACTATTCAAGTTTTAGGTATCGATTATTGACTTTTTCCCCTTCTTTGGTGCCTTGGACATGAGCTAGGAACTTATGATTTTGCATGAAAGGAGGAGTAGCAGCCGCGGTGCACGGGAGAATGTGAAAAGTGTTCATATGTAGCAAAAACCTGAGAAATCCGTCCGTTTTCGTCATTTGTTATCGAATCGACTTAAAGCCAGATCGTCACATTGGCCGTTCTTCTCTCTGAAATGGTTGTACTTATCGTCTGCAAAGCTATGTCGCGTGCTGCGTTATGCGGAAACACTAAAAGCACCATAGTAGAACACAGATGAAGCTTCTAAGTTGATGTAATAGCCAGTAAGAAGTAGTACAGTTCAAGTTTTAGGTATCGATTATTGACTTTTTAGATGGCTTTGGTGCCTTGGACATGAGCTAGGAACTTACGATTTTGCATGAAAGGAGGAGTAGCAGCCGCGGTGCACGGGAGAATGTGAAAAGTGTTCATATGTAGTAAAAACCTGAGAAATCCGTCCGTTTTAGTTATTTGTTATCGAATCGACTTAAAGCCAGAAAGTCACACTGGCCGCACTTCTGTCTGAAACGGTTACATTTATCGTTTGCAAAGCTATGTCGCGTGCTGCGGTATGCGGAGACACTAAAAGCACCATAGTAGAACACAGATGAAGCTTCTAAGTTGATGTAATAGCCAGTAAGAAGTAGTAAAATTGAAGTTTTAGGTATCGATTATTGACTTTTTACCCTTCTTTGGTGCCTTGGACATGAGCTAGGAACTTAAGATTTTGCATCAAAGGAGGACTAGCAGCCCCGTTGCACGGGAGAATGTGAAAAGTGTTCATATGTAGTAAAATCCCAAAGAAATCCGTCCGTTTTCGTCATTTGTTATCGACACGACTTAAAGCCAGATCTTCACATTGGCCGCTCTTCTCTCTGAAACGGTTGTACTTATCGTCTGCAAAGCTATGTCGCGTGCTGCGGTATGCGGAGACACTAAAAGCACCATAGTAGAACACAGATGAAGCTTCTAAGTTGATGTAATAGCCAGTAAGAAGTAGTACAATTCAAGTTTTAGGTATAGGTTATTGACTTTTTACCCTTCTTTGGTGCCTTGGACTTGAGCTAGGAACTTATGATATTGCATGAAAGCAGGACTAGCAGCCGCGTTGCACGGGAGAATGAGAAGAGCGTTCGTATGTAGTAAAAACCTGAGAAATCCGTCCGTTTTCGTCATGTGTTATCGAATCGACTTAATGCCAGATCGTCACACTGGCCGCACTTCTGTCTGAAACGGTTACATTTATCGTCTGCAAAGCTATGTCGCGTGCTGCGGTATGCGGAGACACTAAAAGCACCATAGTAGAACACAGATGAAGCTTCTAAGTTGATGTAATAGCCAGTAAGAAGTAGTAAAATTGAAGTTTTAGGTATCGATTATTGACTTTTTACCCTTCTTTGGTGCCTTGGACATGAGCTAGGAACTTAAGATTTTGCATCAAAGGAGGACTAGCAGCCGCGTTGCACGGGAGAATGTGAAAAGTTTTCATATGTAGTAAAAACCTGAGAAATCTGTCCGTTTTCGTCATTTGTTATCGAATCGACTTAAAGCCAGATCGTCACATTGGCCGCTCTTCTCTCTGAAATGGTTGTATTTTTCGTCTCCAAAGCTATGTCGCGTGCTGCGGTATGCGGAGACACTAAAAGCACCATAGTAGAACACAGATGAAGCTTCTAAATTGATGTAATAGCCAGTAAGAAGTAGTACAATTCAAGTTTTAGGTATCCGTTATTGACTTTTTACCCTTCTTTGTTGCCTTATACATGAGCTAGGAACTTAAGATTTTGCATGAAAGGAGATTTAGCAGCCGCGTTGCAGTTGAGAATGTGAAAAGTTTTCATAAGTAGTATAAACATGAGAAATCTGTCCGTTTTCTTCATTTGTTATCGAATCGACTTAAAGCCAGATCGTCACATTGGCCGCTCTTCTCTCTGAAACGGTTGTACTTGTCGTCTGCAAAGCTATATCGCGTGCTGCGGTATGCGGAGACACTAAAAGCAACATAGTAGAACACAGATGAAGCTTCTAAGTTGATGTAATAGCCAGTAAGAAGTAGTAAAATTGAAGTTTTAGGTATCGATTATTGACTTTTTACCCTTCTTTGGTGCCTTGGACATGAGCTAGGAAATTAAGATTTTGCATCAAAGGAGGACTAGCAGACCCGTTGCACGGGAGGATGTGAAAAGTGTTCATATGTAGTAAAATCCATGAGAAATCCGTCCGTTTTCGTCATTTGTTATCGACTCGACTTAAAGCCAGATCGTCACATTGGCCGCTCTTCTCTCTGAAACGGTTGTACTTATCGTCTGCAAAGCTATGTCGCGTGCTTCGGTATGCGGAGACACTAAAAGCACCATAGTAGAACACAGATGAAGCTTCTAAGTCGATGTAATAGCCAGTAAGGAGTAGTACAATTCAAGTTTTAGGTATAGGTTATTGACTTTTTACCCTTCTTTGGTGCCTTGGACTTGAGCTAGGAACTTATGATATTGCATGAAAGGAGGACTAGCAGCCGCGTTGCACGGGAGAATGAGAAAAGCGTTCGTATGTAGTAAAAACCTGAGAAATCCGTCCGTTTTCGTCTTGTCTTATCGAATCGACTTAATACCAGATCGTCACACTGGCCGCACTTCTGTCTGAAACGGTTACATTTATCGTCTGCAAAGCTATGTCGCGTGCTGCGGTATGCGGAGACACTAAAAGCACCATAGTAGAACACAGATGAAGCTTCTAAGTTGATGTAATAGCCAGTAAGAAGTAGTAAAATTGAAGTTTTAGGTATCGATTATTGACTTTTTACCCTTCTTTGGTGCCTTGGACATGAGCTAGGAACTTAAGATTTTGCATCAAAGCAGGACTAGCAGCGCCGTTGCACGGGAGAATGTGAAAAGTTTTCATATGTAGTAGAAACCGGAGAAATCTGTCCGCTTAAGGCATTAGTTATCGAATCGACTTAAAGCCAGATCGTCACATTGGCCGCTCTTCTGTCTGAAACGGTTACATTTATCGTCTGCTAAGCTATGTCGCGTGCTGCGGTATGAGGAGACACTAAAAGTACCATAGTAGACCACAGATGAAACTTCTAAGTTGATGTAATAGCCAGTAAGAGGTAGTAAAATTCAAGTTTTAGGTATCGATTATTGACTCTTACCCTTCTTTGGTGCCTTGGACATGAGCTAGGAACTTATGATTTTGCATGAAAGGAGGAGTAGCAGCCGCGTTGCACGGGAGAATGTGAAAAGTGTTCATATGTAGCAAAAACCTGAGAAATCCGTCCGTTTTCGTTATTTGTTATCGAATCGACTAAAAGCCAGATCGTCACACTGGCCGCACTTCTGTCTGAAACGGTTACATTTATCGCCTGCAAAGCTATGTCGCGTGCTGCGGTATGCGGAGACACTAAAAGCACCATAGTAGAAGACAGATGAAGCATCTACGTTGATGTAATAGCCAGTAAGAAGTAGTACAATCCAAGTTTTAGGTATCCATTCTTGACTATTTACCCTTCTTTGGTGCCTTGGACATGAGCTAGGAACTTAAGGTTTTGCATGAAAGGAGGACCAGCAGCCGCGTTGCAAGGGAGAATGTGAAAAGTTTTCATAAGTAGTAAACACCTGAGAAATCCGTCCGTTTTCGTCATTTGTTATCGAATCGACTTAAAGCCAGATCGTCACATTGGCCGCTCTTCTCTCTGAAACGGTTGTACTTATCGTCTGCAAGGCTATGCCGCGTGCTGCGTTATGCGGAAACACTAAAAGCACCATAGTAGAACACAGATGAAGCTTCTAAGTTGATGTAATAGCCAGTAAGAAGAAGAAAAATTCAAGCTTTAGGTATCGATTATTGACTTTTTACCCTTCTTTGGTGCCTTCGACATGAGCTAGGAACTCAAGATTTTGCATGAAAGGAGGATTAGCAGCCGCGTTGCACGGGAGAATGTGAAAAGTTTTCATAAGTAGTAAAAACATGAGAAATCTGTCCGTTTTCGTCATTTGTTATCGAATCGACTTAAAGCCAGATCATCACATTGGCCGCTCTTCTCTCTGAAACCGTTGTACTTGTCGTCTGCAAAGCTATATCGAGTGCTGCGGTATGCGGAGACACTAAAAGCACCATAGTAGAACACAGATGAAGCTTCTAAGTTGATGTAATAGCCAGTAAGTAGTAGTACTATTCAAGTTTTAGGTATCGATTATTGACTTTTTCCCCTTCTTTGGTGCCTTGGACATGAGCTAGGAACTTATGATTTTGCATGAAAGGAGGAGTAGCAGCCGCGGTGCACGGGAGAATGTGAAAAGTGTTCATATGTAGCAAAAACCTGAGAAATCCGTCCGTTTTCGTCATTTGTTATCGAATCGACTTAAAGCCAGATCGTCACATTGGCCGTTCTTCTCTCTGAAATGGTTGTACTTATCGTCTGCAAAGCTATGTCGCGTGCTGCGTTATGCGGAAACACTAAAAGCACCATAGTAGAACACAGATGAAGCTTCTAAGTTGATGTAATAGCCAGTAAGAAGTAGTACAGTTCAAGTTTTAGGTATCGATTATTGACTTTTTAGATGGCTTTGGTGCCTTGGACATGAGCTAGGAACTTACGATTTTGCATGAAAGGAGGAGTAGCAGCCGCGGTGCACGGGAGAATGTGAAAAGTGTTCATATGTAGTAAAAACCTGAGAAATCCGTCCGTTTTAGTTATTTGTTATCGAATCGACTTAAAGCCAGAAAGTCACACTGGCCGCACTTCTGTCTGAAACGGTTACATTTATCGTTTGCAAAGCTATGTCGCGTGCTGCGGTATGCGGAGACACTAAAAGCACCATAGTAGAACACAGATGAAGCTTCTAAGTTGATGTAATAGCCAGTAAGAAGTAGTAAAATTGAAGTTTTAGGTATCGATTATTGACTTTTTACCCTTCTTTGGTGCCTTGGACATGAGCTAGGAACTTAAGATTTTGCATCAAAGGAGGACTAGCAGCCCCGTTGCACGGGAGAATGTGAAAAGTGTTCATATGTAGTAAAATCCCAAAGAAATCCGTCCGTTTTCGTCATTTGTTATCGACACGACTTAAAGCCAGATCTTCACATTGGCCGCTCTTCTCTCTGAAACGGTTGTACTTATCGTCTGCAAAGCTATGTCGCGTGCTGCGGTATGCGGAGACACTAAAAGCACCATAGTAGAACACAGATGAAGCTTCTAAGTTGATGTAATAGCCAGTAAGAAGTAGTACAATTCAAGTTTTAGGTATAGGTTATTGACTTTTTACCCTTCTTTGGTGCCTTGGACTTGAGCTAGGAACTTATGATATTGCATGAAAGCAGGACTAGCAGCCGCGTTGCACGGGAGAATGAGAAGAGCGTTCGTATGTAGTAAAAACCTGAGAAATCCGTCCGTTTTCGTCATGTGTTATCGAATCGACTTAATGCCAGATCGTCACACTGGCCGCACTTCTGTCTGAAACGGTTACATTTATCGTCTGCAAAGCTATGTCGCGTGCTGCGGTATGCGGAGACACTAAAAGCACCATAGTAGAACACAGATGAAGCTTCTAAGTTGATGTAATAGCCAGTAAGAAGTAGTAAAATTGAAGTTTTAGGTATCGATTATTGACTTTTTACCCTTCTTTGGTGCCTTGGACATGAGCTAGGAACTTAAGATTTTGCATCAAAGGAGGACTAGCAGCCGCGTTGCACGGGAGAATGTGAAAAGTTTTCATATGTAGTAAAAACCTGAGAAATCTGTCCGTTTTCGTCATTTGTTATCGAATCGACTTAAAGCCAGATCGTCACATTGGCCGCTCTTCTCTCTGAAATGGTTGTATTTTTCGTCTCCAAAGCTATGTCGCGTGCTGCGGTATGCGGAGACACTAAAAGCACCATAGTAGAACACAGATGAAGCTTCTAAATTGATGTAATAGCCAGTAAGAAGTAGTACAATTCAAGTTTTAGGTATCCGTTATTGACTTTTTACCCTTCTTTGTTGCCTTATACATGAGCTAGGAACTTAAGATTTTGCATGAAAGGAGATTTAGCAGCCGCGTTGCAGTTGAGAATGTGAAAAGTTTTCATAAGTAGTATAAACATGAGAAATCTGTCCGTTTTCTTCATTTGTTATCGAA
Organism: Schistocerca gregaria; assembly: GCF_023897955.1. Lineage (NCBI taxonomy): Eukaryota > Metazoa > Arthropoda > Insecta > Orthoptera > Acrididae > Schistocerca > Schistocerca gregaria. The sequence continues at coordinate 2,426,891 of NW_026061738.1, read as the reverse complement.
TCGACTTAAAGCCAGATCGTCACATTGGCCGCTCTTCTCTCTGAAACGGTTGTACTTGTCGTCTGCAAAGCTATATCGCGTGCTGCGGTATGCGGAGACACTAAAAGCAACATAGTAGAACACAGATGAAGCTTCTAAGTTGATGTAATAGCCAGTAAGAAGTAGTAAAATTGAAGTTTTAGGTATCGATTATTGACTTTTTACCCTTCTTTGGTGCCTTGGACATGAGCTAGGAAATTAAGATTTTGCATCAAAGGAGGACTAGCAGACCCGTTGCACGGGAGGATGTGAAAAGTGTTCATATGTAGTAAAATCCATGAGAAATCCGTCCGTTTTCGTCATTTGTTATCGACTCGACTTAAAGCCAGATCGTCACATTGGCCGCTCTTCTCTCTGAAACGGTTGTACTTATCGTCTGCAAAGCTATGTCGCGTGCTTCGGTATGCGGAGACACTAAAAGCACCATAGTAGAACACAGATGAAGCTTCTAAGTCGATGTAATAGCCAGTAAGGAGTAGTACAATTCAAGTTTTAGGTATAGGTTATTGACTTTTTACCCTTCTTTGGTGCCTTGGACTTGAGCTAGGAACTTATGATATTGCATGAAAGGAGGACTAGCAGCCGCGTTGCACGGGAGAATGAGAAAAGCGTTCGTATGTAGTAAAAACCTGAGAAATCCGTCCGTTTTCGTCTTGTGTTATCGAATCGACTTAATACCAGATCGTCACACTGGCCGCACTTCTGTCTGAAACGGTTACATTTATCGTCTGCAAAGCTATGTCGCGTGCTGCGGTATGCGGAGACACTAAAAGCACCATAGTAGAACACAGATGAAGCTTCTAAGTTGATGTAATAGCCAGTAAGAAGTAGTAAAATTGAAGTTTTAGGTATCGATTATTGACTTTTTACCCTTCTTTGGTGCCTTGGACATGAGCTAGGAACTTAAGATTTTGCATCAAAGCAGGACTAGCAGCGCCGTTGCACGGGAGAATGTGAAAAGTTTTCATATGTAGTAGAAACCGGAGAAATCTGTCCGCTTAAGTCATTAGGTATCGAATCGACTTAAAGCCAGATCGTCACATTGGCCGCTCTTCTGTCTGAAACGGTTACATTTATCGTCTGCTAAGCTATGTCGCGTGCTGCGGTATGAGGAGACACTAAAAGTACCATAGTAGACCACAGATGAAACTTCTAAGTTGATGTAATAGCCAGTAAGAGGTAGTAAAATTCAAGTTTTAGGTATCGATTATTGACTCTTACCCTTCTTTGGTGCCTTGGACATGAGCTAGGAACTTATGATTTTGCATGAAAGGAGGAGTAGCAGCCGCGTTGCACGGGAGAATGTGAAAAGTGTTCATATGTAGCAAAAACCTGAGAAATCCGTCCGTTTTCGTTATTTGTTATCGAATCGACTAAAAGCCAGATCGTCACACTGGCCGCACTTCTGTCTGAAACGGTTACATTTATCGCCTGCAAAGCTATGTCGCGTGCTGCGGTATGCGGAGACACTAAAAGCACCATAGTAGAACACAGATGAAGCTTCAAAGTTGATGTAATAGCCAGTAAGAAGTAGTACAATTCAAGTTTTAGGTATCGATTATTGACTTTTTACCCTTCTTTGGTGCCTTGGACATGAGCTAGGAACTTGAGATTTTGCATCAAAGCAGGACTAGCAGTGCCGTTGCACGGGAGAATGTGAAAAGTTTTAATATGTAGTAAAAACCTGAGAAATCTGTCCGCTTAAGTCATTAGTTATCGAATCGACTTAAAGCCAGATCGTCACATTGGCCGCTCTTCTGTCTGAAACGGTTACATTTATCGTCTGCTAAGCTATGTCGCGTGCTGCGGTATGAGGAGACACTAAAAGCACCATAGTAGACCACAGATGAAGCTTCTAAGTAGATGTAATAGCCAGTAAGAGGTAGTAAAATTCAAGTTTTAGGTATCGATTATTGACTTCTTACCCTTCTTTGGTGCCTTGGACATGAGCTAGGAACTTAAGATTTTGCATGAAAGGAGGACTAGCAGCCGCGTTGCACTTGAGAATGTGAAAAGTTTTCATAAGTAGTATAAACATGAGAAATCTGTCCGTTTTCGTCATTTGTTATCGATTCGACTTAAAGCCAGATCGTCACATTGGCCGCTCTTCTCTCTGAAACGGTTGTACTTATCGTCTGCAAAGCAATGTCGCATGCTGCGGTATGCGGAGACGCTAAAAGCACGATAGTAGAAGACAGATGAAGCATCTACGTTGATGTAATAGCCATTCAAAAGTAGTACAATTCAAGTTTTAGGTATCGATTATTGACTTTTTACCCTTCTTTGCTGCCTTGGACATGAGCTAGGACCTTAAGATTCTGCATGAAAGGAGGATTAGCAGCCGAGTTGCACGGGAGAATGTGAAAAGTGTTCATATTTAGTAAAAACCTGAGAAATCCGTCCGTTTTCGTCATTTGTTATCGAATCGACTTAAAGACCGATCGCCACATTGGCCGCTCTTCTCTCTAAAATGGTTGTACTTATCGTCTGAAAAGCTATGTCGCGTGCTACGGTATAAGGAGACACTAAAAGTACCATAGTAGAACACAGATGAAGCTTCTAAGTTGATGTAATAGCCAGTAAGAAGTAATACAGTTCAATTTTTAGGTATCGATTATTTACTTTTTAGCTGCCTTTGGTGCCTTGTACATAAGCTAGGACCTTAAGATTCTGCATGAAAAGAGGACTAGCAGCCGAGTTGCACGGGAGAATGTGAAAAGTGTTCATATGTAGTAAAAACCTGAGAAATCCGTCCGTTTTCGTTATTTGTTATCGAATAGACTTAAAGCCAGATCGTCACATTGGCCGCACGTCTGTCTGAAACTGTTACATTTATCGTCTGGAAGGCTATGTCGCGTACTGCGGTATGCGGAGACACTAAAAGAACCATAGTAGAACACGGATGAAGCTTCTAAGTTGAGGTAATAGCCAGTAAGTAGTAGTACAATTCAAGTTTTAGGTATCCATTCTTGACTTTTTACCCTTCTTTGGTGGCTTGGACATGAGCTAGGAACTTAAGGTTTTGCATGAAAGGAGGACCAGCAACCGCGTTGCACGGGAGAATGTGGAAAGTGTTCATATGTAGTAAAAACCTGAGATATCCCTCCGTTTTCGTCATTTGTTATCGAATCGACTTAAAGCCAGATCGTCACATTGGCCGCTCTTCTCTCGACAACGGTTGTACTTGTCGTCTGCAAAGCAATGTCGCGTGCTGCGGTATGCGGAGACACTAAAAGCACCATAGTGGAACACAGATGAAGCTTCTAAGTTGATGTAATATCCAGTAAGAAGTAGTACAGTTCAAGTTTTAGGTATCGATTATTGACTTTTTAGCTATCTTTGGTGCCTTGGACATGATCTAGGACCTTAAGGTTTTGCATGAAAGGATGACTAGCAGCCGCGTTGCACGGGAGAATGTGAAAAGTTTTCATAAGTATTAAAAACCTGAGAAATCTGTCCGTTTTGGTCATTTATTATCAAATCGACTTGAAGCCAGATCGTCACACTGACCGCACTTCTGTCTGAAACGGTTGCATTTATCGTCTGTAAAGCTATGTCGTGTGCCGCGGTATGCGGAGACACTAAAAGCACCATAGTAGAACACAGATGAAGCTGCTAAGTTGATGTAATAGCCAGTAAGAAGTAGTACAATTCAAGTTTTAGGTATCGATTATTGACTTTTTACCCTTCTTTGGTGCCTTCGACATGAGCTACGAACTTAAGATTTTGCATCAAAGGAGGACTAGCAGCCTCGTTGCACGGGAGATTGTGAAAAGCGTTCGTATGTAGTAAAATCCTGAGAAATCAGTCCGTTTTCGTCATTTGTTATCGAATCGACTTAAAGCCAAATCGTCTCATTGGCCGCTCTTTTCTCTGAAATGGTTGTATTTTTCGTCTGCAAAGCAATGTCGCGTGCTGCAGTATGCGGAGACACTAAAAGCACCATAGTGGAACACAGATGAAGCTTCTAAGTTGATGTAATATCCAGTAAGAAGTAGTACAATTCAAGTTTTAGGTATCGATTTTTGACTTTTTACCCTTCTTTGCAGCATTGGACATAAGCTAGGAACTTAAGATTTTGCATGAAAGGAGGACTAGCAGCCGCGTTGCACGGCAGAATGTGAAAAGTGTTCATATGTAGCAAAAACCTGAGAAATCCGTCCGTTTTCCTTATTTGTTATCGAATCGACTTAAAGCCAGATCGTCACACTGGCCGCACTTCTGTCTGAAACGGTTACATTTATCGTCTGGAAAGCTATGTCGCGTGCTGCGGTATGCGGAGACACTAAAAGCACCATATTAGAACACAGATGAAGCTTCTAAGTTGATGTAATATCCAGTAAGAAGTAGTACAATTCAAGTTTTAGGTATCGATTATTGACTTTTTACCCTTCTTTGGTGCCTTGGACATGAGCTAGGAACTTAAGATTTTGCATCAAAGGAGGACTAGCAGCCCCGTTGCACGGGAGAATGTGAAAAGTTTTCATATGTAGTAAAAACCTGAGAAATCTGTCCGCTTTCGTCATTTGTTATCGAATCGACTTAAAGCCAGGTCGTCACATTGGCCGCTCTTCTGTCTGAAACGGTTACATTTATTGTCTGCAAAGCTATGTCGCGTGCTGCGGTATGCGGAGACACTAAAAGCACCATAGTAGAACACAGATGAAGCTTCTAAGTTGATGTATAGCCAGTAAGAAGAAGTACAATTCAAGTTTTAGGTATCGATTATTGACTTTTTACCCTTCTTTGTGTCTTGGACATGAGCTAGGACCTTAAGATTCTGCATGAAAGGAGGACTAGCAGCCGAGTTGCACGGGAGAATGTGAAAAGTGTTCATATGTAGTAAAAACCTGAGAAATCCGTCCGTTTTCGTCATTTGTTATCGAATCGACTTAAAGCTCGATCGTCACATTGGCCGCTCTTCTCTCTAAAATGGTTGTACTTATCGTCTGAAAAGCTATGTCGCGTGCTGCAGTGTGCGAAGACACTAAAAGCACCATAGTAGAACACAGATGAAGCTTCTAAGTTGATGTAATACCCAGTAAGAAGTAGTACAATTCAAGTTTTTGGTGTCGATTATTGACTATTTACCCTTCTTTGATGCCTTGGACATGAGCTAGGAACTTATGATTTTGCATGAAAGGAGGACTAGCATCGGCGTTGCACGGGAGAATGTGAAAAGTGTTCATATGTAGCAAAAACCTGAGAAATCCGTCCGTTTTCCTTATTTGTTATCGAATCGACTTAAAGCCAGATCGTCACACTGGCCGCACTTCTGTCTGAAACGGTTACATTTATCGTCTGCAAAGCTATGTCGTGTGCTGCGAAATGCGGAGACACTAAAAGCACCATAGTAGAACACAGATGAAGCTTCTAAATTGATGTAATAGCCAGTAAGAAGTAGCACAATTCAAGTTTTAGGTATACATTATTGACTTTTTACCCTTCTTTGTTGCCTTATACATGAGCTAGGAACTTAAGATTTTGCATGAAAGGAGATTTAGCAGCCGCGTTGCACTTGAGAATGTGAAAAGTTTTCATAAGTAGTATAAACATGAGAAATCTGTCCGTTTTCGTCATTTGTTATCGAATCGACTTAAAACCAGATCGTCACATTGGCCGTTCTTCTCTCTGAAACGGTTGTACTTGTCGTCTGCAAAGCTATATCGCGTGCTGCGGTATGCGGAGACACTAAAAGCACCATAGTAGAACACAGATGAAGCTTCTAAGTTGATGTAATAGCCAGTAAGTAGTAGTACTATTCAAGTTTTAGGTATCGATTATTGACTTTTTACCCTTCTTTGGTGCCTTGGACATGAGCTAGGAACTTATGATTTTGCATGAAAGGAGGAGTAGCAGCCGCGTTGCACGGGAGAATGTGAAAAGTGTTCATATGTAGCAAAAACCTGAGAAATCCGTCCGTTTTCGTTATTTGTTATCGAATCGACTAAAAGCCAGATCGTCACACTGGCAGCACTTCTGTCTGAAACGGTTACATTTATCGTCTGCAAAGCTATGTCGCGTGCTGCGGTATGCGGAGACACTAAAAGCACCATAGTAGAACACAGATGAAGCTTCTAAGTTGATGTAGTAGCCAGTAAGAAGTTGTAAAATTCAAGTTTTAGGTATCGATTATTGACTTTTTACCTTTCTTTGGTGCCTTGGACATGAGCTAGGAACTTAAGATTTTGCATCAAAGCAGGACTAGCAGTGCCGTTGCACGGGAGAATGTGAAAAGTTTTCATATGTAGTAAAAACCTGAGAAATCTGTCCGCTTAAGTCATTAGTTATCGAATCGACTTAAAGCCAGATCGTCACATTGGCCGCTCTTCTGTCTGAAACGGTTACATTTATCGTCTGCTAAGCTATGTCGCGTGCTGCGGTATGAGGAGACACTAAAAGCACCATAGTAGACCACAGATGAAGCTTCTAAGTTGATGTAATAGCCAGGAAGAGGTAGTAAAATTCAAGTTTTAGGTATCGATTATTGACTTCTTACCCTTCTTTGGTGCCTTGGACATGAGCTAGGAACTTAAGATTTTGCATGAAAGGAGGACTAGCAGCCGCGTTGCACTTGAGAATGTGAAAAATTTTCATAAGTAGTATAAACATGAGAAATCTGTCCGTTTTCGTCATTTGTTATCGAATCGACTTAAAGCCAGATCGTCACATTGGCCGCACTTCTGTCTGAAACTGTTACATTTATCGTCTGCAAGGCTATGTCGCGTACTGCGGTATGCGGAGATACTAAAAGAACCATAGTAGAACACAGATGAAGCTTCTAAGTTGAGGTAATAGCCAGTAAGAAGTAGTACAATTCAAGTTTTAGGTATCCATTCTTGACTGTTTACCCTTCTTTGGTGGCTTGGACATGAGCTAGGAACTTAAGGTTTTGCATGAAAGGAGGACCAGCAGCCGCGTTGCACGGGAGAATGTGGAAAGTGTTCATATGTAGTAAAAACCTGAGAAATCCCTCCGTTTTCGTCATTTGTTATCGAATCGACTTAAAGCCAGATCGTCACATTGGCCGCTCTTCTCTCGACAACGGTTGTACTTATCGTCTGCAAAGCAATGTCGCGTGCTGCGGTATGCGGAGACACTAAAAGCACCATAGTGGAACACAGATGAAGCTTCTAAGTTGATGTAATATCCAGTAAGAAGTAGTACAGTTCAAGTTTTAGGTATCGATTATTGACTTTTTAGCTATCTTTGGTGCCTTGGACATGAGCTAGGACCTTAAGGTTTTGCACGAAAGGATGACTAGCAGCCGCGTTGCACGGGAGAATGTGAAAAGTTTTCATAAGTATTAAAAACTTGAGAAATCTGTCCGTTTTGGTCATTTGTTATCAAATCGACTTGAAGCCAGATCGTCACACTGACCGCACGTCTGTCTGAAACGGTTGCATTTATCGTCTGCAAAGCTATGTCGTGTGCTGCGGTATGCGGAGACACTAAAAGCACCATAGTAGAACACAGATGAAGCTTCTAAGTTGATGTAATAGCCAGTAAGAAGTAGTACAATTCAAGTTTTAGGTATCGATTATTGACTTTTTACCCTTCTTTGGTGCCTTCGACATGAGCTACGAACTTAAGATTTTGCATCAAAGGAGGACTAGCAGCCCCGTTGCACGGGAGAATGTGAAAAGCGTTCGTATGTAGTAAAATCCTGAGAAATCAGTCCGTTTTCGTCATTTGTTATCGAATCGAATTAAAGCCAGATCGTCTCATTGGCCGCTCTTCTCTCTGAAATGGTTGTATTTGTCGTCTGCAAAGCTATGTCGCGTGCTGCGGTATGCGGAGACACTAAAAACACCATAGTAGAACACAGATGAAGCTTCTAAATTGATGTAGAAGCCAGTAAGAAGTAGTACAATTCAAGGTTTAGGTATCCATTATTGACTTTCTACCCGTCTTTGTTGCCTTATACATGAGCTAGGAACGTAAGGTTTTGCATGAAAGGAGGATTAGCAGCCGCGTTGCACGGGAGAATGTGAAAAGTTTTCATAAGTAGTAAAAACCTGAGAAATCTGTCCGTTTTCGTCATTTGTTACCGAATCGACTTAAAGCCAGATCGTCACATTGACCGCTCTTCTCTCTGAAACGGTTGTACTTGTCGTCTGCAAAGCTATGTCGCGTGCTGCGGTATGCGGAGACACTAAAAGCACCATAGTATGCGACGGGTCAGGCTCTTATCGCGCAGTTTCCTTTCCCTGAAAGAAAATCCACCTACCTCGTTTCTTAGGTAGTTGCTGCACTCGCCTCTCCTGATAGCAGCTACTGGAAAAATTGCAGAAAAGCAGTGTTGAAGAAACTGCAATTTAATAGCCGCTCACCGGAGGCCGCGATACATGTTTGCTGAAATACAATCTATGAGCAATCTTCCTAAATAAATTGAGTTATTGGAATGGTAGTAATTGTTTACTCAAACGAGAACGCGAAGTTGGTAATTCTATTTATGCTCTTTATTGTCTTTAAGCCTGATCATCAGCCCGCTAATCTACGTTTGAAGAAAGTTCAGTTCACAATTCTATCCACACTCAAACCCCGCCAGAATTAGCTTTCAAAGTTACGGAATTTACTTAACTGCAACACAGACGATTTTCTAACATACACGTTTGCAGTCGATGTTCAATAATAGTTCGTTTTTTAACGTTAATGCTCGCCATAAGCACTTAGTAAAAGTTTACGAAGTACCGCCACGCTTTTAATTATTAAAGTTACTCGCGTCTTTCGCGGAACGAAAAGTCACAACTCGCTCAAACTCACACTACGCGTTACTGGACTCTTCCAGTCTCAAATCGCACAGTACCGAACCGATGAAGCCGTTTTATGACTTCATTTTACACATTATTCGCGAGGACACATCAAGCATGTCTCTTCTCGATCACAGTTCCTTCGCGACCCCTCATCCACTCGCGACTCACTCTCCTAGTCTGCTAACCGTCCTCGCATCTCATTGGCTCACACATCACACAGCCAATCAGAATTAACTCTTTGGGTGCGCCTCGCGCCAAAATCTAGCACGCACCAGTCATGACTTCTGAATCATTTACGTCATGATTTCTTGTTACACAAAATTTACTGTATAATTTAACAAACCGAAAGGAAAACTAGACTTTACTTTATTTCCAGAAATTATTTAAATACTCGCGAACGTTCTGGCTGCTTGTACAATACCATACACTCTTGGACATCCGACATTCACTAAGATGGGGAACCACTGGCGACTCTGTTCCCACGGTTACATCGTCTGAACACTTGCGAGTTCCAACCTAGATTTTATACACTTGCAAAGAATGGCGAATGTCCCTCTTTCATTCACTCAGGCACACTCATTCACTCTCACCTACTCATATAAAATAACTGTTCACAAAAATTCAAAACATTTATGGTTTTAACAAAGTTATAGGTGAATTTCTAAAAGTAAAATTCTCAAAATAAATACAAAAGCACGGAAGGTGATTTTGTTTCATAGTTGGATGGTCACTGAAGGTGATCTATACATAATGGTATTTATTTAGACTCGAAAATTGTAGAAATTTGCGTTTTCTGTAAGATTTTTCTAATTTCCAAAATATGCAGGTTTCAAAGCTCAAATTTGGATGACTTATTTTTATTCATAACAGAAACTAGTATATTATCTTTTAATTTCCTCAGGTTCCTCAGTTAGAAGTTATTAAAGATGAAAGTTCCACGTTATACACGCGGCTAGTTAGCGCACAGGTCTTACATTCTCACGGTACAGACATGCCATATGGTCGTGACGTCAGACGAACGGACACCGGTAATCTGCCCGCTACAGCACATATGCTAATCTGATGGCTACTTTACAGTCTGTCTACATTTCACAGTAAATATTTGATAGAAAACTGTGCGCTCGCACTAGTTGCGACGCCACACACCTCCTGAGGAAACTAAATTTTTTCATTCATGACAAACTTTTAGTTTTCTAAAAAAATTTCTATTAAAGATTTACTCAAACAGCTATTTAACATTTATAGTTCCTGTACATCAATCATCCACTTATACCTAGGGCTGACGACCTACAAAACATCTTATATCTAAACATGCACTTTTATCATCATTCAAAAAAAATTTTTCAGATTACAAAATTCTATTTACAAATTCCTGAAAGAGAAAACAAACCTAAATACTATCTTGATGTACGTCACACGCACACTAACACTACTATCGCTATGGTGAGCGTCACTTTTTTACCACTTACACTTAAGATTTTGATAGCACTCGTAGTTCGACCGGGTCCTGCTTGGGAGGTCCATTTCAAGTCTCGTGCTACCACCTCTGTTTACTTCGGCGCACCTGAAACATCAGCTGGCCTCAGTTCCCTTTCTAACTGCTACGTCTTAACCTACAGCAGCGATAAATGGCGCTATCTGCTTGACTCTAAAGTCTCATATTTTTGATAAAATTTACTTTACAGTATGTACAATTTTCAAATTTTTTTTTTTTTTTTTTTTTTTTTTTTTTAAGTGAAAAGTGAATTGACTTTCCTAATGCAGTACCGAAGTGGCACATTTACTCTTTAATTACTTCTTCATCTCATAATCAAACAAGTTATGGTTACATAAGAAATACTAAGAAAAACAATTCCTACAAATAGTTCACAAATACATAATAAATCTCCGCCAGCACTGGTGACTCTCCAGTTCCTGTACAATACACAACAATATAAAATATACACAAAATTATCAATATTACAATTCTGTCTCCAGGCAATCTCCTGTAGTCCTGTATCATAAATTAAACACTGAAAAATACATATTTACTTATTCATTTATCAACACTACAATCCTTATACTAATCTCTACGACAAACTTGGGGAGCTTTGTGTGTCTCTGGTCAAAAATGGAATCGATGTCATGGGTACTTTCCTCATCTCACATATCTGGAGTTACTTCAATTTCTTGTCAACATCAGGTTTTCTCTAGTCACATTCGGGTTTAATTTACAACTCTCATACTCATACTTCACACACTCAGGTTAGTATTTGTTAAAGCGTTTCCTACTAATCTGCGAAACCTCGTTACCCATACTTTCTAACATACATCCACCTCCTGAGTTACCAACGTCGCCTCAGCTCTGTTTACATTCGTAGCCTCACTTCCTTTTGTTTACAAACATCTCCTCTGTTTACCAACAAACGCCACCTCTGGTTACCAACATTAAGCTTTTTATTTACTCACCTTCGTAGCCTCACTTTTTCCTAATATCGAGCTAGCCAAACACTATGCTCATTCTTTCTCCTTTTCTCACATATTTCTCTTCATTTGACAGTCAGTCCTGCTGCACTGTCCCTTTAACTTAACTTCCTTTACCCCTTTGACAGTCAACCTTGTTGCACTGTACCTTTACTCATTTTACCACTAAATCACCTCCTGAGGCTCTGACTTCATTGAACAGACAGTTTTGCTGTACTGCTCCATTTCCTTTCCTAAACATTAGCTTAATGCTACGTCTTAACATATCGTTCTGTTACTTAACAAACAGCTTCAATGTTCGTCACCATATTTTCTGAGGCTCTTACATTTCTTAGTTATTTTACCTTTCTAAGGGCATTACTCACACCTTAGGCCAAACATTTACTTTACTGAGACTTATTACTTATCTGAGGTATCTTAATCCTTTTTGATTTTCTCTTACACTCATTCCTTACGCTTAACCTATACTGCACTGAGGTTCTTTCCTACTCATTACTTAAACACTTTATCACTTAAAAACTACGATAGAGAAGAAGGAAAGACGATAGAATTTTAGTTCTGAATGAAAGAAGAGGTAGGTTGACAATACGGAAAAGAAAGTGGAAGAAATATTGTCAAACGACTCGAGACCTAGTGCTCGTCACGCACTTAGCTCTGCAAAGAGTGCAAAGCTCTCTGAGGTATCTACTCACTCCTGGCCACGTCTCTCTTTTGAACATATCTTTTCAAATCCACAATGTTCCTAAGCCCTAACACCTTATGTGATTTCACAAACTCCAGTCTATAAGCATTTGGGTGAGGCTTCTCTACGATTCTAAATGGGCCCACGTACTCATCGGTAAACTTCTTTGTTTCTGACGTAAGTTTCTTAGATCTTTCCCTAGTTTTCACTAGCACTAGATCCCCTACCTGAAAACTAGTGGGATCAGCTCTTGCGTCATGCCTTCTCTTTCTTTCCAGGGCCTTCTTTCTTATATTAATACGTGCCAGTCTCTCCTTCTCTTCGATGGCTATGTCTGTGAGATTTGGAAACTCGACCAGGTCGAATAAAATATTATTCGGCCTAATGTCACACATTAGCTCTACTGGTGCATATCCTGTGGCTTCATGCTTCAGATGGTTTATTACTTCTTCGAAGTATTCAATATAATTGGCCCAAGCGGAGTGTTTTTTATGACAATATGTTCTACACAATCTGTTTAACTCCTTCATAATTCGCTCACACATGTTCCCTTGAGGAAAGTACGCGGAGATTTTTATGTGATCGATACCTCTCTGTTGTAAACATTCACTAAATTTCTTAGAGATAAACTGGGGCCCATTGTCTGACAATATTGCCTTTGGCACTCCTATCTTCCCAAAATAGTCCTTCTCCAACTTATTCACTAATACTTTAGAGTTGGCTTTCTTAATTGGGTAAAATTTTACGTACTTAGTAAACCCATCCACCATCACAAACACATATTCACATCCCCCTCTAGACACTGGTAGTGGACCAAATAAATCTACAGCTACTAAATCCAGCCGATTTTGTGGTTCTACTGAATACATCTGTCCTTGGATAGTTCTATTGTTGGCCCTAACTTTCTGGCAACGATCACAGGATTCTAATCGCTGTTGCACCCTTCTCCACATATTATCAAAAATTACCACTTCACTTAACTTAGCTATACATTTACGAGCGCCATAATGCCCATACTTACAATGTACGTAGTCTATAAGTGCATCTACATGTTGCTCCGGAAAACATATTTTCCAATTCTCCTCACTGTCTTTCCTGCGCCTAAATAAGACATCTTTATGCACTTTATAGTAGACCAGTAATTTTGGGTAGTCTGGATGACCTAATCTACTCTTTACTAATTTAATGTTGTCATCCTGGTTCTGTTCCCTCCGTAGGTTCTTACAAATGCGCTTAATTAAGCCATCGTCCTGGAGCTGCATGATGGCCAACATTACTTCATTATTATCGGTATTTCTTAAAGATTTCCCTTCTTGTCCTGTATCTTTCACACTTCTTGATAAGGCGTCCGCCACGATGTTCTCGGAACCCTTAATGTATATCATCTTATAATTAAATTGCTGTAAATACAGGGACCACCTTCTTAATCTAGCATGTTTTAGCTGACATGAGTCTAAATATGTAAGGGCACTATGGTCTGTGTAGATCCAAATTTCATGTCCTAACAGGTACTTTTCAAATTTTTTCAGGCCGAAAATAACAGCTAATGCTTCAAGTTCAGATATACTATAATTTTTCTCGGATTGTTGCAATGACCTGCTCGCAAAGGCTATGGTCTTGTGGACTTCCTCTTCTCCTTCTTTTTCCAACTGAAATAGTTCAACTCCTAACCCGTAACCACAAGCATCAGATCCCAGACAAAATGGTTTCGAAAAATCGGGATGGTTCAAAATCTTACTATTAATAAGAGCTTCTTTCAATTCTTCAAACGCCTTCTGACACTCAGAAGTCCATTTATAAACTACATTTTTCTTTAAGAGTTCTCGCAGGCACGGTGCATTGAATAATTGTCCAGACACAAATTTTCTATAAAACCCAAACAAACCAAACATCCCCTTTAATGCTTTACGTGTTGTAGGTGCAGCATAATCCCTTATTGCTCTAATCTTTTCTGGATCCGGCATGATACCATCGCCACTCACTATGTGCCCCAAGAATTTAATTTCTTTCTTCACAAATTCAGTTTTGTCTAGCTTCAATTTCATACCCCCCAATTTTATGGCCCTCAATACTTCATCCAATAACATACAGTGTTCCTCCCACGTTGGTGTCGATATCAAAACGTCGTCTACATACACTGTAATTCTTCTTAGTAGATGGTCCCCTAATACCTGCGACATAGCTCTTACAAAGGCACATACACTTATATTTAAACCAAACGGCACTACCTTATACTGATAACATCTACCTTCGAATAAGAATGCCGTGTACTTTCTTGATTCCTTTGCTAACGGTAGGTTCCAATATCCACAGGTCACATCCATGGATGTAAAGAACTTAGCACCTTTAAACTTTTGTAGCAGTTCTTCAATATTCTCCGGACGGTCACTCTCAGGTAGTACTATTTTGTTTAATGCTCGAGCATCCAACACTAGTCTAATTGAGCCATCCTTCTTAGGAACTATGACTAGCGGGTTATTGTACACACTAACAGCCCTTTCAATAATTCCCCACTCTAACATATTTTGAATTAAGTCACGTACTGCCTCCTTATGTACTTCTGGGATTGCAAATGGTTTTTTGAAGAAATGAGCGTCTTTCTGCACTGTCAAAAAACACTCATAATCCTTTACTAGCCCTGGTTGATCTGAGAAAACCTCGGCATGTTTGACTAGTATTTGTCTTAAATCGTTTTTCCTTGCTTCATCAATATCAATTAATTCTAGTAATTTCTCCTCGATCCTATTTCTGACACTCACAAGCTCAGACGGATCCTCTACTTTTTTGCCACCGTACTCATTATAGCCCTCCAAGAATTTCTCTGTTTTACAAATACATATAGGAAAATCATTCTGCTCAGGATCCTCACATAGCTGCTTACCGATGAAAGGTATAGTAATTAGTTTACCCTTAATTTTTACCATAACATCATTGGTAGAAAAATTCACCCATCCTTCATATTTATTCAAAAAGTCAGCCCCCACCAATATGTCTACACTCAGTCCATTTATAACTAAGAAGTTCTGTCTTATTTCTACTTCCTTAAATGCTATGGGTAGAAACACTTCCTGTTTTACTGTCTTCTTAGTCTTACCGGTTGCTACTACAATGTTCAAGCCACTTACTGGCATCTTAACAATCTGTTTACTGTTAGGGAGTTCATTTACCAAGTTCTGGGATACTGCACAGACTTCCGATCCAGTATCTATCAAACATTTAACTGGTTCATTTAATACTCTTAGCTCTACTATCGGTTGCCCTAAGTACTCTTTATTTATTTTGGGTTCTGCTTCCTCCAATAAATCTTGCACAATTTCTCTCCTTTCGAAGCCTGTCTTTTGGGTGGCAATCACATTCACACTTACAGGGTTTATTTCATGCTTATTATCACCCTCAATTCTAGTGGCAGCTCCTATTAGCCTATCCACTATTGCTAAGTCAAAACATTTTTCCAATGTTTCCCCCTCTTTCTCATTAACCTCCTTTTCTACGACCCTATCCTAGGCGTCGTCATTAACCTCTACCTCCTCCTCTAATCTATCCTCTTCTTCGTAACTATCTACAACATCAATTATCTTATCAAGCACAGTCACAACCCTGCCATTATTACTGTTCTCACCCCTATCCGACAGCTCTTCATTAGTTTTACTGTGCATAATGTCTTTCTGATTATTACCCTTATGACTAGTACTTAGTTCTTCAATAAGTGGCTTCTTATGATTATTCTTACAGTTAATTGGTTCATTAACCTCCACTTGACTTAAAGCTACTATCTCTGTCTGTTTTACGTTATCCTCCCTAAATTTTGTAGCAACAACATTTATGTTAGGTGGTCGTTCAGGCTGCTTTCTTATGAATGGTTTTGCCAGCGGATTTAACTTTAAAACGCTGTTGCCTACGATCGCCAGCACACTCGTAGACAATTAATGGTTTTCCGAGCGCGGTGCGTCATCACTATGCCTCCAGCTGACCGCCTCACCTCCTGACATCTGTCGGCCGCTGTCATACTGCTCGCGTTCATTGAACCTGTTAACATATGTTCTTCCTCTACCACGTGAACTGCCACGGTATCCGCCGCCTCTCTGAACACCCATCCTATTAATGTTTACATCCGCGCGATTGTCATTCTGCCTAGCAGGCGGGCGATGCTCCCTCCTCATGTTTTCTTCTTCTTTTTGGACGGATTCAACCCTTTCTAAATACTGTACGAACTTGTCAATGTTATCTCGGGGCGCAGATATGATCTTAGTTTTCCAGTTCCATGGTAGCTTATTTTCTACCCCTAATATGATCTGTTCTGTTTCTAACTTATTACTAAGGTAGGACAGAGTTGTTACCCACCTTTGAACAAATCGTTTGATGCCCTCTCTCTTGGGGTCATACTTCTCTCCCGACCAGAACCGATTAAGAACATCCATCTGCTTTCTCTTTCCCCAGTATTCCTCAAAGAACGCTAATTTAAATTCTGACAATTTCGCGTATTTTTCAGAGGCTAAATTCCCCCATACTCTGGCCTCTCCCATCAAATTTGAAGTGATAAAGCCTATCTTTTGTTTATCGCTCCATACTTTCGGCAAAACGTCTTCAAAATCGTTCCAAAATTCTCTGGGGTGCATGTTCTTACTTGGGTCAAATTTTAAAAACTGTCTGTGGGTAACATACGCAACCTCGGTAGATTCAATTATTCCACTGGAAATTATACTACCACTATGGTTAGAAACACACTGTTCTACTTTGGTTAGTCTGCATTCATGCCCACAAAGTTGCTCATTCACACTTTCACTGAAATGGCTTATGTGAGTCTCTAAATTATTGACCTTATTTACAACTTGCTCTCCAAGTTTCTCACACCGAATTTTGGTATCATTTACTTTACATTCTAAGGCGGCATGATTAATTTCATTGGAATTCTCTACCACTTTTATGTGCTCACATACTTTATCTAATTCTGCATCAACATGGGATTTAAATTGCTGTTGATCCTCAGTAACCTGTTCGATTCGTGTCGTCAATTCACTTTGCACTTGAACAATATTTTCTGTACATTCTAGTTTAACCTGCTGTATTTCAACATTTACTTTACTACTGAGCACTGCTAAATCTTGCTTCCAACAGTCTCTGAGATCGGATATTTTGGAATCTAAATCAGCGCCCATTTTAGTCATCTCATTACTTAAATCAGATCCTAATTTAGACATATTAGTTTCCATTTGTGACATATTAGTTTCCAATTTTGATATACTGGAATCCATTTTTGACATACTGGAATCCATCTTACTTGACATATTGGAATCCAACACGTTCATCTTAGTTAATAGATTCATCAGCATACTGGCGACATTATCCTTCGCCCCCTCATTTGCTGATACAATGTCCCTATTAACATTAACTACCGGCATGGGTAACTGTAACTCACTGGGCACTGACATATTTGGATCTGACTCCAAACTATAATTAACATAGGATGAATCAGTCAAACTACTACTGAAATTGGGTTGAGACACGTCTAAACTAAAATTCATGGGGTCATTTTCCCCTGTCTCCATCCCACTATCACAACTTAGTTCCGCCTTTTTGTCACTTGGTTGAAACTCAGCCATTTTTCTCAGTTTGACTCCACAAACACACAAAGTTTTCAAAAGCACTGTACTTAACTTTGTGCTTCGGCGTGCTGCGTTGCTGCTAGATGAAACTGCGGGTCCGTTCACCATACACTGCAATGCTGTACCAGTTTCCGGGCCCCCGCTCGAATCAGCGCTGCCAACTGCCACTGCTGTCGTCGCCTCTGCGTAGTCTCCGTAGCTCGTCGTCTGCCAGACGCCGTCGTAGACTGCTATTCCAATCGGCGCGTAGTCACCGAAAAATTCTTCCGTTCCGTACAACACATTACAGTTCACGGACACTTTCACTGTCCTTCCTATTCACGTGGCGATATCAATTTGTACGCTACACAGTTCCTACACATAGCGAGCACTTCTGTATTGTCCGGTAATTGTCACTACTGCTTTTTTTTGAAATTCACTGGAATTTACTACGAGGGTCAGTCAAAAAGTAATGCCTCCTATTTTTTTTTCTACGTTTAATTGTCAGGAAATTTAAATGCAATTACATAGGTTGAAAACCACAACATTGAGGATCATTTTGTCATTTTTCAATGTAATCTCCACCCATCTCTACAGTTTTGGTCCATCTTTGAACAAGGGCATGTATCCCAGCACGGTAAAAATCACAGCTCTGCTTCCTAAGCCATTGACGTACGGATGTTTTGACGGCCTCCTCATCTTCAAAATGAATCCCACGATGAGCTTCTTTTATTGGCCCGAACAGATGGAAGTCTGATGGTGCCAGGTCAGGGCTGTATGGGGGTTGAGGCAAAACTTCCCATCCAATTTTGACAATCTTGTCAGAGGTGTGACGACTGGTGTGTGGTCTTGCATTGTCATGCAAAAGAAGAACATCTGCCATTGATTTTGTTGGGCGAACTCGCTGAAGACGTGCTTTAAGTTTTTTGAGGGTTGTGACGTATTGAACAGAATCTATTGTGCATCCCTGCTCCAAAAAATCAACCAGAATCACACCCTCTGTATCCCAGAAAACTGTTGCCATAACTTTCCCTGCCGATCGCACAGTTTTGAATTTTTCTTCCTCGGCGAGCTTGTGTGACGCCACTCCATTGACTGCCTCTTTGATTCGGGTTCAAAAAAATGCACCCATGTTTCGTCCCCGGTCACAATTTTTTTCAGAAACTCATCTCCCTCCAAACGGAAGCGCTGCAAGTGTTGGGAGGCTATTGTTTTCCTTGCCTCTTTATTCTGATCGGTTAACATTCTTGGAACCCACCGTGCACAAACTTTTGAGTACCCCAATTGTTTAATAATCGTGATCACACTGCCTTTACTAAGAGAAATAATGCGACACACTTCATCTGCAGTCACCCGACGGTCACCACGAATGATGTCATCAACTTGCTGAATGTTGTGTGGAGTCACTGCACTCACCGGCCTGCCGCTCCGCTTTTCGTCAGTCAACGGTGTTTGCCCTTCAGCTTCCTTACAACGACGAACCCATCGTCTAACAGTGCTGACATCCACTGTCACAACACCATACACCTTCTTCAGTCTTTCATGAATGCGTATGGGCGTTTCACCTTCTGCATTCAAGAATTCAATCACACAACGCTGTCTCAAACGAACATCGATGTCGGCCATCTTACAAATTTCTGCTGTGCTGCCACCTGTTGACACAGAAAGTTACTACTGCAGTGGATTGCAGAAGAAGGTTTGAGGAATGGCGCCAAATTCAAATTTTTCACTTAACTTAATTTTTTTAAGTAGAAAAAAAAATGGGAGGCATTACTTTTTGACCGACCCTCGTATTTTTATTTCCCGGCCGATGCACCACTTGCGACGGGTCAGGCTCTTATCGCGCAGTTTCCTTTCCCTGAAAGAAAATCCACCTACCTCGTTTCTTAGGTAGTTGCTGCACTCGCCTCTCCTGATAGCAGCTACTGGAAAAATTGCAGAAAAGCAGTGTTGAAGAAACTGCAATTTAATAGCCGCTCACCGGAGGCCGCGATACATGTTTGCTGAAATACAATCTATGAGCAATCTTGCTAAATAAATTGAGTTATTGGAATGGTAGTAATTGTTTACTCAAACGAGAACGCGAAGTTGGTAATTCTATTTAAGCTCTTTATTGTCTTTAAGCCTGATCATCAGCCCGCTAATCTACGTTTGAAGAAAGTTCAGTTCACAATTCTATCCACACTCAAACCCCGCCAGAATTAGCTTTCAAAGTTACGGAATTTACTTAACTGCAACACAGACGATTTTCTAACATACACGTTTGCAGTCGATGTTCAATAATAGTTCGTTTTTTAACGTTAATGCTCGCCATAAGCACTTAGTAAAAGTTTACGAAGTACCGCCACGCTTTTAATTATTAAAGTTACTCGCGTCTTTCGCGGAACGAAAAGTCACAACTCGCTCAAACTCACACTACGCGTTACTGGACTCTTCCAGTCTCAAATCGCACAGTACCGAACCGATGAAGCCGTTTTATGACTTCATTTTACACATTATTCGCGAGGACACATCAAGCATGTCTCTTCTCGATCACAGTTCCTTCGCGACCCCTCATCCACTCGCGACTCACTCTCCTAGTCTGCTAACCGTCCTCGCATCTCATTGGCTCACACATCACACAGCCAATCAGAATTAACTCTTTGGGTGCGCCTCGCGCCAAAATATAGCACGCACCAGTCATGACTTCTGAATCATTTACGTCATGATTTCTTGTTACACAAAATTTACTGTATAATTTAACAAACCGAAAGGAAAACTAGACTTTACTTTATTTCCAGAAATTATTTAAATACTCGCGAACGTTCTGGCTGCTTGTACAATACCATACACTCTTGGACATCCGACATTCACTAAGATGGGGAACCACTGGCGACTCTGTTCCCACGGTTACATCGTCTGAACACTTGCGAGTTCCAACCTAGATTTTATACACTTGCAAAGAATGGCGAATGTCCCTCTTTCATTCACTCAGGCACACTCATTCACTCTCACCTACTCATATAAAATAACTGTTCACAAAAATTCAAAACATTTATGGTTTTAACAAAGTTATAGGTGAATTTCTAAAAGTAAAATTCTCAAAATAAATACAAAAGCACGGAAGGTGATTTTGTTTCATAGTTGGATGGTCACTGAAGGTGATCTATACATAATGGTATTTATTTAGACTCGAAAATTGTAGAAATTTGCGTTTTCTGTAAGATTTTTCTAATTTCCAAAATATGCAGGTTTCAAAGCTCAAATTTGGATGACTTATTTTTATTCATAACAGAAACTAGTATATTATCTTTTAATTTCCTCAGGTTCCTCAGTTAGAAGTTATTAAAGATGAAAGTTCCACGTTATACACGCGGCTAGTTAGCGCACAGGTCTTACATTCTCACGGTACAGACATGCCATATGGTCGTGACGTCAGACGAACGGACACCGGTAATCTGCCCGCTACAGCACATATGCTAATCTGATGGCTACTTTACAGTCTGTCTACATTTCACAGTAAATATTTGATAGAAAACTGTGCGCTCGCACTAGTTGCGACGCCACAAGTAGAACACAGATGAAGCTTCTAAGTTGATGTAATAGCCAGTAAGAAGTAGTACAATTCAAGTTTTAGGTGTCGATTATTGACTTTTTACCCTTCTTTGATGCCTTGGACATGAGCTAGGAACTTATAATTTTGCATGAAAGGAGGACTGGCATCGGCGTTGCACGGGAGAATGTGAAAAGTGTTCATATGTAGCAAAAACCTGAGAAATCCGTCCGTTTTCCTTATTTGTTATCGAATCGACTTAAAGCCAGATCGTCACACTGGCCGCACTTCTGTCTGAAACGGTTACATTTATCGTCTGCAAAGCTATGTCGCGTGCTGCGGTATGCGGAGACACTAAAAGCACCATAGTAGAACACAGATGAAGCTTCTAAGTTGATGTAATAGCCAGTAAGAAGTAGCAAAATTCAAGTTTTAGATATTGATTATTGACTTTTTACCCTTCTTTGGTGCCTTGGACATGAGCTAGGAACTTAAGATTTTGCATCAAAGGAGGACTAGCAGCCCCGTTACACGGGAGAATGTGAAAAGTTTTCATATGTAGTAAAAACCTGAGAAATCTGTCCGCTTTCGTCATTTGTTATCGAATCGACTTAAAGCCAGGTCGTCACATTGGCCGCTCTTCTGTCTGAAACGGTTACATTTATTGTCTGCAAAGCTATGTCGCGTGCTGCGGTATGCGGAGACACTAAAAGCACCATAGTAGAACACAGATGAAGCTTCTAAGTTGATGTATAGCCAGTAAGAAGTAGTACAATTCAAGTTTTCGGTATCGATTATTGTCTTTTTACCCTTCTTTGCTGTCTTGGACATGAGCTAGGACCTTAAGATTCTGCATGAAAGGAGGACTAGGAGCCCAGTTGCACGGGAGAATGTGAAACGTGTTCATATGTAGTAAAAACCTGAGAAATCCGTCCGTTTTCGTCATTTGTTATCGAATCGACTTAAAGCCCGATCGTCACATTGGCCGAACTTCTCTCTAAAATGGTTGTACTTATCGTCTGAAAAGCTATGTCGCGTGCTGCAGTATGCGAAGACACCAAAAGCACCATAGTAGAACACAGATGAAGCTTCTAAGTTGATGTAATTGCCAGTAAGAAGTAGTACAATTCAAGTTTCAGGTATCGATTATTGACTTTTTAGCTGGCTTTGGTGCCTTCGACATGAGCTAGGACCTTAAGGTTCTGCATGAAAGGAGGACTAGGAGCCGAGTTGCACGGGAGAATGTGAGAAGTGTTCATATGTAGTAAAAACCTGAGAAATCCGTCCGTTTTCGTCGTTTGTTATCGAATCGACTTAAAGCCAGATCGTCACATTGGCCGCTCTTCTCTCTGAAAGGGTTGTACTTATTGTCTGCAAAGCTATGTCGCGTGCTGTGGTATGCGGAGACACTATAAGCACCATAGTACAACACAGATGAAGCTTCTAAGTTGATGTAATACCCAGTAAGAAGTAGTACAATTCAAGTTTTACGTATCGATTATTGACTTTTTACCCTTCTTTGGTGCCTTGGACATGAGCTAGGAACTTAAGATTTTGCATCAAACGAGGACTAACAGCCGCGTTGCACGGGAGAATGTGAAAAATTTTCATATGTAGTAAGAACCTGAGAAATCTGTCAGTTTTCGTCATTTATTATCGAATCTACTTAAAGTCAGATCGTCACATTGGCAGCTCTTCTCACTGAAACGTTTGTACTTATCGTCTGCAAAACTATGTCGCGTGCTGCGGTATGCGGAGACACTAAAAGAACCATAGTAGAACACAGATGAAGCTTCTGAGTTGAGGTAATAGCCAGTAAGAAGTAGTACGATTCAAGTTTTAGGTATCCATTCTTGACTTTTTACCCTTCTTTGGTGGCTTGGACATGAGCTAGGAACTTAAGGTTTTGCATGAAAGGAGGACCAGCAGCCGCGTTGCACGGGAGAATGTGGAAAGTGTTCATATGTAGTAAAAACCTGAGAAATCCCTCCGTTTTCGTCATTTGTTATCGAATCGACTTAAAGCCAGATCGTCACATTGGCCGCTCTTCTCTCGAC
Source organism: Schistocerca gregaria (assembly GCF_023897955.1). NCBI lineage: Eukaryota > Metazoa > Arthropoda > Insecta > Orthoptera > Acrididae > Schistocerca > Schistocerca gregaria. The sequence goes on along the minus strand of NW_026061738.1, from coordinate 2,403,780 downwards.
AACGGTTGTACTTATCGTCTGCAAAGCAATGTCGCGTGCTGCGGTATGCGGAGACACTAAAAGCACCATAGTGGAACACAGATGAAGCTTCTAAGGTGATGTAATATCCAGTAAGAAGTAGTACAGTTCAAGTTTTAGGTATCGGTTATTGACTTTTTAGCTATCTTTGGTGCCTTGGACATGATCTAGGACCTTAAGGTTTTGCATGAAAGGATGACTAGCAGCCGCGTTGCACGGGAGAATGTGAAAAGTTTTATTAAGTACTAAAAACCTGAGAAATCTGTCCGTTTTGGTCATTTGTTATCAAATCGACTTGAAGCCAGATCGTCACACTGACCGCACTTCTGTCTGAAACGGTTGCATTTATCGTCTGCAAAGCTATGTCGTGTGCTGCGGTATGCGGAGACACTAAAAGCACCATAGTAGAACACAGATGAAGCTTCTAAGTTGATGTAATAGCCAGTAAGAAGTAGTACAATTCAAGTTTTAGGTATCGATTATTGACTTTTTACCCTTCTTTGCAGCCTTGGACATAAGCTAGGAACTTAAGATTTTGCATGAAAGGAGGACTAGCAGCCGCGTTGCACGGCAGAATGTGAAAAGTGTTCATATGTATCAAAAACCTGAGAAATCCGTCCGTTTTCCTTATTTGTTATCGAATCGACTTAAAGCCAGATCGTCACACTGGCCGCTCTTCTCCCTGAAACGGTTACATTTATCGCCTGCAAAGCTATGTCGCGTGCTGCGGTATGCGGAGACACTAAAAGCACCATATTAGAACACAGATGAAGCTTCTAAGTTGATGTAATATCCAGTAAGAAGTAGTACAATTCAAGTTTTAGGTATCGATTATTGACTTTTTACCCTTCTTTCGTGCCTTGGACATGAGCTAGGAACTTAAGATTTTTCATCAAAGGAGGACTAGCAGCCCCGTTGCACGGGAGAATGTGAAAAGTTTTCATATGTAGTAAAAACCTGAGAAATCTGTCCGCTTTCGTCATTTGTTATCGAATCGACTTAAAGCCAGGTCGTCACATTGGCCGCTCTTCTGTCTGAAACGGTTACATTTATTGTCTGCAAAGCTATGTCGCGTGCTGCGGTATGCGGAGACACTAAAAGCACCATAGTAGAACACAGATGAAGCTTCTAAGTTGATGTATAGCCAGTAAGAAGAAGTACAATTCAAGTTTTAGTTATCGATTATTGACTTTTTACCCTTCTTTGTGTCTTGGACATGAGCTAGGACCTTAAGATTCTGCATGAAAGGAGGACTAGCAGCCGAGTTGCACGGGAGAATGTGAAAAGTGTTCATATGTAGTAAAAACCTGAGAAATCCGTCCGTTTTCGTCATTTGTTATCGAATCGACTTAAAGCCCGATCGTCACATTGGCCGCTCTTCTCTCTAAAATGGTTGTACTTATCGTCTGCAAAGCTATGTCGCGTGCTGCAGTATGCGAAGACACCAAAAGCACCATAGTAGAACACAGATGAAGCTTCTAAGTTGTTGTAATTGCCAGTAAGAAGTAGTACAATTCAAGTTTTAGGTATCGATTATTGATTTTTTGGTTGGCTTTGGTGCCTTCGACATGAGCTAGGACCTTAAGGTTCTGCATGAAAGGAGGACTAGGAGCCGAGTTGCATGGGAGAATGTGAGAAGTGTTCATATGTAGTAAAAACCTGAGAAATCCGTCCGTTTTCGTCGTTTGTTATCGAATCGACTTAAAGCCAGATCGTCACATTGGCCGCTCTTCTCTCTGAAAGGGTTGTACTTATTGTCTGCAAAGCTATGTCGCGTGCTGTGGTATGCGGAGACACTATAAGCACCATAGTACAACACAGATGAAGCTTCTAAGTTGATGTAATACCCAGTAAAAAGTAGTACAATTCAAGTTTTACGTATCGATAATTGACTTTTTACCCTTCTTTGGGGCCTTGGACATGAGCTAGGAACTTAAGATTTTGCATCAAACGAGGACTAACAGCCGCGTTGCACGGGAGAATGTGAAAAATTTTCATATGTAGTAAGATCTGAGAAATCTGTCCGTTTTCGTCATTTGTTATCGAATCGACTTAAAGCCAGATCGTCACACTCACCGCACTTCTGTCTGAAACGGTTGCATTTATCGTCTGCAAAGCTATGTCGCGTGATGCGGTATGCGGAGACACTAAAAGCACCATAGTAAAACACAGATGAAGCTTCTAAGTTGATGTAATAGCCAGTAAGAAGTAGAAAAATTGAAGCTTTAGGTATCGATTATTGACTTTTTAAACTTCTTTGGTGCCTTCGACATGAGCTACGAACTTAAGATTTTGCATCAAAGGAGGACTAGCAGCCCCGTTGCACGGGAGAAAGTGAAAAGCGTTCGTATGTAGTAAATTCCTGAGAAATCCGTCCGTTTTCGTCATTTGTTATCGAATCGACTTAAAGCCAGATCGTCACATTGGCCGCTCTTTTCTCTGAAATGGTTGTATTTTTCGTCTGCAAAGCTATGTCGCGTGCTGCGGTATGCGGAGACTCTAAAAACACCATAGTAGAACACAGATGAAGCTTCTAAATTGATGTAGAAGCCAGTAAGAAGTAGTACAATTCAAGTTTTATGTATCGATTATTGACCTTTTACCCTTCTTTGATGCCTTGGACATGAGCTAGGAACTTATGATTTTGCATGAAAGGAGGACTAGCATCGGCGTTGCACGGGAGAATGTGAAAAGTGTTCATATGTAGCAAAAACCTGAGAAATCCGTCCGTTTTCCTCATTTGTTATCGAATCGACTTAAGGCCAGATCGTCACACTGGCCGCACTTCTGTCTGAAACGGTTACATTTATCGTCTGCAAAGCTATGTCGCGTGCTGCGGTATGCGGAGACACTAAAAGCACCATAGTAGAACACAGATGAAGCTTCTAAGTTGATGTAATAGCCAGTAAGAAGTAGCAACATTCACGTTTTAGGTATCGATTATTGACTTTTTACCCTTCTTTTGTGCCTTGAACATGAGCTAGGAACTTAAGGTTTTGCATGAAAGGAGGACCAGCAGCCGCGTTGCACGGGAGAATGTGGAAAGTGTTCATATGTAGTAAAAACCTGAGAAATCCCTCCGTTTTCGTCATTTGTTATCGAATCGACTTAAAGCCAGATCGTCACATTGGCCGCTCTTCTCTCGACAACGGTTGTACTTATCGTCTGCAAAGCAATGTCGCGTGCTGCGGTATGCGGAGACACTAAAAGCACCATAGTGGAACACAGATGAAGCTTCTAAGGTAATGTAATATCCAGTAAGAAGTAGTACAGTTCAAGTTTTAGGTATCGGTTATTGACTTTTTAGCTATCTTTGGTGCCTTGGACATGATCTAGGACCTTAAGGTTTTGCATGAAAGGATGACTAGCAGCCGCGTTGCACGGGAGAATGTGAAAAGTTTTCATAAGTACTAAAAACCTGAGAAATCTGTCCGTTTTGGTCATTTGTTATCAAATCGACTTGAAGCCAGATCGTCACACTGACCGCACTTCTGTCTGAAACGGTTGCATTTATCGTCTGCAAAGCTATGTCGTGTGCTGCGGTATGCGGAGACACTAAAAGCACCATAGTAGAACACAGATGAAGCTTCTAAGTTGATGTAATAGCCAGTAAGAAGTAGTACAATTCAAGTTTTAGGTATCGATTATTGACTTTTTACCCTTCTTTGCAGCCTTGGACATAAGCTAGGAACTTAAGATTTTGCATGAAAGGAGGACTAGCAGCCGCGTTGCACGGCAGAATGTGAAAAGTGTTCATATGTA